>NC_083719.1:168134325-168440001 GCF_028564815.1 Eubalaena glacialis
AATCAGAGCAGGCTGGGTGGCTTCCCAGGCCTGGGTCTGAAATGGTCCGGGGGTCTGTGTCCACAGACACCCCTGCCAGCCAGAGGGCAAGTGAGCTGGGGCAGTGCTCCCAGTATGGACAGCTGGTGTAGATCGGCACCTGTCACAGGTAGGGGGTTGTGACTGTCCCTGCCATGCTTACTTCAGTGGGGACTTAAATTACTTTCAGCAACTCACACAGAAAATGGAACCAATCCCAAATCCCCTGCCAGCCACCAGGAAAAAGAATTAAGCAGAAAATAACAAATGTTCCCATTATTTCCTTTCTCCTGTGGGCCTAGGGGTCTGGAGGACAGGAAGGGAAATGAATTGCTGGCTCCTTCTGTCCGGAAGTCACTTTTCTCTGGGAGCCTCATCCTGCCCCATCTCTATGCCCTGAAGCTGCTGGGAGGAGAGAAGTCGCCGTCTCGGGGTAGCTGCGCTTCTCTTTCATCCTGTAGCATGAGTGTGTGACCAGACTCTGCCTCTGCCTCTGCCTTTCCAGACCCCCTGGCGACCCCAGGCCCTGGACCCCAGCCAGCCTGGACGGAAGGGTTCAGCTGACAGGGCTGTGGGAGGCTGAGCCCTGTGTGTCCATGATGCCAGCGTCCTGGGTACCCTGGGCTGGTAGGAGCTGCCGCCCTCCCTGGGGGTCTGTCCACAGGACCAGCCGCCACCTCGGTCACCAGTGTTCTGATGGCCTTGCGGTTTGCCCAGTGCTTCAGCTTGCTCCACAGTGCCTGGATCTTGTCACTAGCTGGGCCCTATTCTGGTGAGAACCACCTGGGGCACTTTTCAGCCCTGAAGGTCCCCCACCCCGTCCCACAGCCTCCTCAGACCCAGCCCACCACTGCGTTTTGTCTGGGACACGGGGTGGGGGAAGGGTCCCCTCTCCGCATTAACCTGAATAGCTCTTTCGGCTGGATCCTGCCTGGCTGCCATCCCTCCTGCCCGCCAGCTGTACAGGACTGCAGCGGGGCACGTGCCCTTCTGCCTGGTGGGCTGTCATGGAGGAACGTGGGACCAGGGCACTGGCCAGGGGCAATATGGCCCCTGGATTCTGCAGCCTGGGCAGTGGGGCAGGAGCCTTCCTGGATCCGAGACAAGAACTGCTCAAAAGAGCTGCTCATCCAGCAGTTAGTGAGGGGCGGGGTCCTGGTGGGCCGGGTGGTGAGGACAGGCGGGGTCTGAGAGCTGCTTCCTGGCTCTGAGTGGGGCAGGCCCAGGAAGGCTCTGTGAGATCCAGGGGAGCTGCAGGTCCTGATGGGGACATTGTGGATATGACTCCGAGGCTGTGTGCAGACCACCTGCTGCAGCCAGAGAGGCAGGCCTGGGCTCTCTGAGCCTCTACTTTCCCACCTGTGGAAAGGGGATGGTAACATTTACTTTGGAGCTGGTGCTATACTTCAGTAAGATAAAGGCTATGAAGTCCCCAGCACTGGCTCAGGGCCAGAAGCACCCAACCGGCCTTTCAGCAGGGAAGGCAAAGGCTCAGAAATGAATTCCTCACAAGGAAAACCCAAGTCCCACTCAGGCTGACCGTTTTCCTGGGTCCCTCCTGGCATCTCACCCTCTCTGTAATGAACATTGTTGTGTGTGCCAGGTGGACGCCTGCAAAGAGCCTTACCTACAACTTCTCAGTTGCTCCTCCCACAGCCCTGGGAAATGGGGGCTGGAATGCTCTTGGTTTTATGGATGACACCCCTGAAGGTCAGTCAGGGAGGCTCTGCACCCTGCCCGTGGTCATTTCATGGGGAAGTGCAGAGGTGAATTTGAGAGCCAGCCACGCACTCGAGGAGTTAAAGGCAGGCTAGCGCAGGCAGATTAGCCCAGGAGGAGACTTTGCCCAGGGGAGGGACTGGGCGCCAACTTTTGTCCTGGGAGAAGGGGGTGGAATGGGGAATGAGTGCCTGTGTGTGGAACCCCAGAGGTCCTGTGAGGGCCCCAGAGCGGACGTGTGGGATGTTCTGAAGATATCTATTCTCTAAGGGTCCCCAGAGAGGCTCAGAGACTAGAAGTGATATTTTTTCCCTTGAAACTAATTACTATGTTGAGATTCAGAGATTTAGGGTTCATGGAAATGTTTAAGCCCCTGGGAGTGGAATTCAGGCATCTCTCTTTGTGTTTCCCTGCTTGGTTCCTGTTTGAAGACTTGCACAGAGAATCCTTCCTGCTCCCCTTGTGAGGGGCTCCGGCTTCCCGAGCCAAGGGCACGGGGTGCTGACTTAGGAGAGGGCAGCGTGACTGTGCCCAGGTGCCCGGGAGGGATCAGTGCCCACAGTGAGGCCAGAATTCTGGCAAGGTGAGCAGGGCAGGCAGGGCAGGCTTGAAAATGCAAGGGTGGACAGAGGAAAGCCCTGCCTTTTCCCTTGCCCGTCTACTTGGTCCCTGACCAACAACCACCTTCATCAGCCTCCTGTGTGTCCTTCCAGTGTCTCTTTAGGGACATACACACAGATGCAGCTGTGTCGTCTCCCTCACCCTCCAGCTTCCTCACACAGCAGGTAACTACTATATACTCTTACTTATATGGCACCCTGGAAATCTTTCCAGATTGATACCTAGAGTGCATCCTCATCCTTTTTATAAATAGCTGCTGCATCAGTCAGGGGCCTGGCAGGAAACAGATGGCTCACTTAAATTGGGCAATTTGAGGAGCGTTTACTGAAAGAGATTCTTTACAGAGGTGTGGGCAGGACATAGGGAAGTCATAAGCCTTCATCCTTACCGTCCAAGGTCAGAGGGGTGAGGGGAAAGGGGAAAGGGGGAGAGACAGGCGAATAGGGCTGCCTGGCAGGAGCCATGACCTTTGGTTAAGGGTGCAGCCAGGCTTGGTGACCCTGCAGGAGGTAATAAATACTCCCACCTCTCTCTCTGCCTGCATCCCCTCCCCGATGGCTGAACCAGACCTGAACTTAGAGGGCAATGCAGCCATTGTCCCATACAACAGCTTCCAGGGGCCCTGAACAGGGTGAAGGGTGGACAGTGAATCCGGATGGGCAAATGGGTTTTGCATGTCCTTCTAGTTTGCTGGGCCATACTCATTTTTTTTTTTTTTTAAAACAAGTAGCTTTGCTTAGATTTCCAATCTGTTGTTCTTAACACATGCAGGCATATGTAAAAGATACATTTCCAGAAGTGAAATTGCTAGGTCAAAGGGTAAATGCATTTGCTGTTTTGATAGCCATCGTCGAATTGCCTTCCATGGGGAGGTACCTCTTCCCACATAGTTTCCCCAGCAAAGGGTATTGTCAAATATGTATTTCTGCCAAGCTGATAGTGAGAAGACACCGTAGGGCTAATTTGTATTTCTCTTAATGAGTGAATCGTGTATCCTTGTATGTCTGAGGTCCCTTTGTATTTCACTGTCTGTTCCTGTCCTTCGTCGTTTTTTCCCTATTGCATTATTGATCTTTTTCTTATTAGTTTCCAAGAGCTCTTCATATATTAGGGATATTAGCCCTCTGACAGTGATCTGAGCTGCAAATATTTTTTCCCAGATAGTCTCTTGACTTTGCTTATAGTGATTTTTGCTCTGCAGAAGTTTTTGATCTTTGTACTGTCTATCAATCTTTTACGGCTGTTCAATTTTGAGTCATAGCTTGAAAAGCCTTCCTCACTTCAAGCTTGTAAAGCTTGATTCTTCCCATACTTTTGTGGTTTCATATATATATTAACATTTTTGATCCATTTAGACATTATCCTGATGTATGGTGTGAGGGATGGATCTAACCTGATCTTTTTCCAGAAAACTGCCAATCTCTTCCAACATCATTTATTCAAGAGTTCATCTTTACTAAAGGAGATGCTACCTTTACCATTGACTGACCTCCTGTGTATGTTTGGGTCTTCATCTGCTCTCTTGGTCTCTCTCCATTGTATCTGCATATTGACACACCGATTTGATATTAAGGTGTTACAGTGTTTTAATATCTGATAAGGTGGTTTCCTCTCATTGCTTCTTTTCAGTGTTTCAGGTACTTTTAAAGCTTGCATTTGCAAACTGCAGATTGATTAGGCATATACTTTCCTCATTTCCCTGGGCTGTGCCTCCCTGCCCTTCTCCTCCAGGTGGATATCCAATGGCGGAGGGTACCTTTAATCGGCAAGTTTATTTTTCAGCTGCTGTGTGTTCAGAATTGAATAAGGAAGAAGAAAATAATGTTTTTGGACACCACATTTGTGATGTAAGATGTAAGCCGGCCACACCATGTCCAGCCTTGCTCTTTCCCCTGCCTGTCCTCACTCACCCTGGCTCTCTTTGGGCACTGCAGATGTACCCCGTACCCTCCCCCACAAGGCCTGCTGTTCCTCTGTTTCCAGGGCCTCATCCTTCCTCACCTCCCTCAGCAGGCCTCTGCTAAAAGCTCTTCTCTCAGAGGTCACTGTCCTTTATCTACATGATTACTAGATAGATGTCTGTGTCCCTAGATGGGGGCTTCCTGGGGGCAGGTCCATGTCTCTGGCCCAGGGTGTTGCTAGGTGCCCAGTTACCTAAAACTCAGTGTGCCTGCACTAGCTCACTGCCTTTCTTCCCACACCCTGTGGCCAGTCCCCATCAATTGCTCTTCTGTGGCCCTCGTCTCCCCTAGGGGCACCTCTACTCACCGGCAGTTCACACAGCCCACACAACTCCCTCTTCTGTCCTCTGTCTACTGCTCACTCCATGTTCCACCCTCCCAATTCCACCTCTCAAATGTGTCTTGTATGGGTATCTCTCCCTTTATCTGCGTGGCACTTCCGCCAACCGGCCACTTCCTCTTCCTTCTTGAATTGTTTCTTCCTGGCAAGGACCCTTCTGGTCTGCTGTCCAGAGGCTGTCAACACGATCTTTCTAGAATGGGCATCTATTGGTGTCATTTCCCTGACTAATGCTGCTCATGGTCTCCCCATGGCTTTCAGGATGGAGTTCAAACTCAGTGGCTTGGCATCCTTGACCTTCAGTGGCCTGGCCTTGGTTTACCTCACCAGCACCCCAGACCATCTTCACAGAGGCTTTCTCCTCACCCTTCACCTGACCCGCAGCCCCTCAGCCTTCAGGTCTCAGGATCTGTGTTACGTTCTCTGGGAAGACCCTTCTGGCCCACAGGTCTGGGTTGGAGGCCCACAGGTCTGGGTTGGAGGTCCCCTGAGTGTGCAGCATAACCATGGCCTAGGAGGGCAGATCCTTACTGGACAACCTGGATCCTAGTGCCTGGCATGTGGGAGGAGCTTATTCTTACCTAAATTAAGAAATTAAAGCCCAGAAATCAGGACAGCAGCAGTTGATAGAGAAGTATAATGTTTTTTAGGAACATCTTTGGATCTGCCCCTTGGCACTGAAATGCTCTCTTAGTGTCTGAAGGGCTTAAGGAAGAGTGGGCATCAAGCCAGGCCTGTAGACAATTGAAATGAGCCCAGGCAAAAGCTTCCATAATGCGTGTGCCACGCCGCCAGTCCCCAGAGATCCATGAAAGATGGATTATGTTTTCAGCAGGAAGAAAAGAAATTTGTCATCTCCAGTGCTGGGAGCCAAGGTCACCCTGACTGTGGAGTTGCCTTCTTGATGACACCAGGAGCGTCCCTCAGGTGTTGGGAGAGGCCGAGGGTCTTGGAGGCCAGTGGGGCGGGCACTTCAGATGATCACTGCCTCCTGGGAGGGGTGACACTTCTGGAGGGTCCCTGGCATGACTGAGGAGGGGCCCAGGGCAACCCTCTTCCCAGGGGGCCTCCCCACATGCATGCCCCTCACTTGTGGTGGCGACATCTCCAGAGAACCGTGGCTCCCACCCACCCCAGCTCCTGGTGCTCCCGGGGTCTCCAGCCCTGTCCCTGAAGACCATGCTCCCATCCCTCCTATGCGCAAGAGTTGCCAACACACAGTGACCAGAGAATATGGCCTAAAAAGGCCAAGGCTGGACAGTTATTGAACGTGGTATAAAATACCGAGATCCATTCTTAAAGCCCTGACATTACTGTCCACCTAGCTGTTCCTTGTCCCCCTTCCTCCTTGTCTGTCAACTCCAGGGGCTTTGCCCTCTTCCCCACCCAGTCTCAGCTTCTTATAAGGAACACGCTCAGCTGGGAGTTCCACCTTCTCTTGCAGCCCGGGGGAAGATGCCGCTCCATCTCTGAGGCTCAGCGTCCCCATGAGAGCTGGCAAGAGGGGCTACAAGCCTGGGTCAGACACTCAAAGCAGCTGTCTGACAAGAGGGGGCTGTCCCTGGTACTCACGGCTCCCAAGGGGCTTGGGACAGGGAGGGAGTCTGAGTCAGCCCGGGAGCACTAACTGGCCAGTAGGTGTCCAGTAAACGTTGTTGTCCAAGGGTCCTTCAGTGGGGACAGTGGCTGAGCCTTGGGCCTGAGGGGTAAAGTGAACAGCTGGTGCAGACGGCGGGGTACAGGCATGCAGATGGTGACTAGAAGCAGGACCAGAGCAGCAAGTGCCCCAAGTCAGGGCTGACTGCCTGGTGGGAGGGCAGGGCAGGGGACTTGCCATTGAAAGATGTGAGGATTTTGACAGCTGCGAGTGTGCAAGGAGGGCTCTTCAGGCCTGAGCAAAGAGGAGGAGAAGGAAGGTGCTGGGTTTGTATGGATACACAAATGGGTGATTTGTGTTAGAGGTGAAAACGGGCAAGAAACACCCGAAGAGGCCTCAACCCAATTATAATCAAAGGATGCAAATTAAAGCAATAAAAAGATGCTATTCCCCTGCAAATATTAAGTAGGCAAAGATAAAACCAAATTAGAATGGGGGTTGGGAAATTGACCCTCTCACCAGTGTAGGCTGAGTCAACGTGGTGACGGGTGTAGAAAGCCGGAAAATGTCTATATGCCTTACCCTACTTCCAGGATACTTTTCTAAGGATATAATTAAGACTGGGCATCAACATTTAGCTCTACCAATTTTCATCAAAGCACCGTTTATGACCACATAGAAGTCTCAATGTTTAACAGAGAATTGGTTGAGTAAACGTTGATCATTAAAAACCTTGCAGTAAATGAGCAGTTATTAATGGGAGAAAATGTTCCTGATAAGCTGTTAGGTGGGAACAGCAGGCTGTAAAACAGGGTGAACAGAGTGAGGTGGGTTTTGTAGAAATGGACATAGGCACGTATGTGTGTGTGTCTTTCTCACTCCCAGCAACAGGACGCGGGGCGCTGCAGGCTCCTTCCTCCCTGCTTGTCCTCGAGTGGGTGACTCTTTCTCTGAAGTGGCCACAGGTGCCCACTGAGCAGGGCCTGCCTCTTGGACTGTCCCGCCTCGCCTCGCAGGTGTTTTGGAGAACTGGTGCCTTGCCTGGGGGAACTGGGCACACACCCAGCTAATAATAAAAGGGGCACTTTGATTTGCCATGTACCACTGTCCCCTCCTTTCCTATGGTTTCCTTGAAAACCTTGTGGGCAGGGGATGGCTGGCTCAGGAAAGGTTCTAGTGTTTCCCAATCCTGCCATAGTTTATGCTTATACTTTTGAATACTTACTTTCAATTTTAAAGTTTAAAAGGCACAAAAGGGTGCAGAGTGAAAATACGATTTCTAACCATGTCTTCTAGTCCACCAGAACCACCCAGCATTATCAGTTTCTTGTGTAGCCTGCCAGAAATGTTTTAGAAATCTGATGAATATTCAGGCAATTACATGTATGTAACCTCCCCTCCAGCGGCTTTCACATGACTGATAGTGCATTGTACCTGCTGCTCTGCAACTGTCTTTTCATTTAATGATGCGACTTGATGATGACTGCATACCAGTTCATGGAGAGGGTCCTTGATTATGGCTGCATAATATTTCACAACACGCAAGCACCATTATTTATTTAACAGTACGTGTTTAGGTTGTTTCCCATCTTTTGCTATTACAGTGAAGAAGCCTTTGCACAAGCAAATTTGAACATCTGTGACACTCTGTGTAGGATAAGACCACAGAAGTGGGCAAAGCTTTGTATCTTGGAAAGTTGGGTCAAAATTACCAAAGTATCTTCCACAGAGGATGTACCAATTTACACCCCACCACCATTTTCCACCCCCTTTGCCATCACATTCAGTCCTCAGACTTTTTGATCTTTGTAAAATAGTTTAAATTTTTTTCACTTATTATGGATGGTGAATATCTTTCAATTTTTAAAAAAAAAGAATTGTGAATTATAGCACACATACAGAGAACTATACAAAACATTTATACAGTTAAAATGAATAATTATGAATAAACACTCGATAACCAACAATTAAATCAGGAATTAAAAGAGACTAGCATCCTAGGATCCACTCCCACTGCGTGTGCTCTCTCCTGTCTTAAGGTCCTCTTCACCCATAGGTAGCCACTCTCCTGAATCCTGTGATGGTCCTATTCTTTGAGTGGTCCCCCTAGAAATCACTACATGTCCTTAACTTATCAAAGCCTGTGGTTAATTCTTCCTCCGAGATGACACTGACCATTGAACACTTAAATGTCGTTTATGCCCACCCCCAACTTATACATTATTGTGGTCGTATATTTTAACTCTACCTCCTTCTTAATGATTTCTCGGATCTTTTTGTGTATTAGGAAATTATCTCTTTTTTGGTGATATGAGTTGCAAATATTTTCCCCCAGTTTGTCTTTTTAAATTTTTATTTTGGCCATAGTAGTTTTGCCATGAAGAATTTTCCCAACTATATATGTATTAATCAAGAGAGACTAGCAGGTTTTTCACCAGAATGAGAGCAGCCACAGCCAACGTTAGTGGTGGAATTATGGCTCATTTTCTAGTGTTTTTCCTTTGCCTTTTTAAAGTTGCTGGGTTTTGTGTTTTTTTTTTTTTGTATTGAGAATATATTACTTTTGTAATCAGAAAGAAATATAGCAGGTGCCATAAAAGTAGAGTTGTTCATCTATAGCAGGACTGTCCAGGGCCTCGTGAACCTGGGGTGCTGATGGAGTCACTTTGCATCAAGGCTCAGGTGGGTTTGGGTTCTGCCTTCCTCCCACCCTGGTCACTGCAGTCCCCAGGGTCTTGGCCTCTCCCATGATCTCCCCAGCCATTTCTGGGAGATCCAAACAGAGCTCTGAGGGGTCTTCACCTGTCAATCCAAGATGTCCCATGCTGCTGACATCTGCAACCTCAAACCTCTCTACCAGGCTTCCCCAACACATGCCAGCACCCCTGGTCCTCAGGGGATCCTCCTGAGATGAGTCACGAGAGCTGGGTGGCTCCTTGACTCTGTGGCACCTCCTGAAAGCCGAATAATTGCAGGCAGCTTTAGTTGAAACTTTTCTCTTTCCCTCTATAACCTTTACATCCCCATGCTGCGCCCAGTAGGTGCTTAGTTACTGCTTTCAGACTAAAGGTATGAGGGAGTGAAGATCTGAAGATCTGGGCGTCCAAAGCAGGAGTGGATGGAACTTGCAAGGTCCAGGGACGTCCTGAGGAGGGCTGGCTGGCATTCTACTCCACCACGCAGGAGGGTCCCCTGGGACATAGTCATTGGAGATCTCTCCCCAGAGGGTAGGGTGCTATTCTGAGGGTGTGAGCAGGAGCAGGAGAGGCTGGGTGCCATTCCCAGGGCGAAGCAGCTATACAGTCTCCTCGTCATCCAGGTGTGGGAGCAGGGGGCTAGAACCTTCCTCGTCCCACCCACTCACCCCCCCCCACCCCTACTTCCAAGCCCACAGCACAGGAGGAACACCCATCAATCCTCACCTCCAATTGTCCTTGCATTGCCATCCCTTGGGAGATGTTCCTGGGAAACATACCCTGGGATGTCTCCTGGGTAATCGTGTGTGTGTTTTAATGTAACCAACCCCGAAGCTTCCAGCAGACAGGTTTCTTTTTCTGGTGAGCTGTTAGAAAACGTTGGGACACATTTGTGGCTCGCTATAGCAAGCTTAGGGCTCATTTGGCCTTTGTTTTCAAGTTAGCCTTCTTTCTTGTTCCTCTTTATGTCCCTACCCTTGTTTTTCTTTCTTTTTTGGCTCCCACATTTAATTTATGCGGTCTTGTTATATATGTGTATCCTTGTAAGCACCTTAAATCCTTTCCAGAAACGTTGGGTAGAAATCATAAATACCATTTCTATCTTCATCCGGAGTCTGGAGGTGGGTAAACATCTCAGTGACAGCCCGTCTTATTAACCCTTACCTGGGCAGGCAGAGCGATGACTCCTGAGCAGAGCAGGCCGCGGGGTCCAGAAGCTTCCCCCGAAAGCCCACAGAGAGTTCCTGAGGAGGGGGCTGGTGGAGGGGAGAATCCGCTTCGGGTAGAGTGAAGGCACTGGGCTTACGTAGGGGCCGTGGAGCCTGGGGGTGGTGGTTGGGAGCCGGGCACGGGTGCTGCCGAGGGCCACTGGGGACCCTGGGTTTCTGTGGGGTGACTCTCCAGCCACCTCAGCCCCCCGGGTATTTGATTTTCACTGGTCTGGGATAGGCTTGTTGGCAGTAGGATGAAACAAAAGGTTGCTATGGGTGCTGGCAGGAGAGTAGCTGAAGGGCTTAGCCACTGTTCCAGGCTAGGCAGGGCAGGAAGAGAGGCTGGGGAGTGTTGATAAGACCCAGTCAGGATGGGGGGAACCCATCGGCTGGGGTGCGGAGTTCAGGATCACTTCTTAGTGGTGGTGCTGTCCTGGGTGATGAGAAGCTTTCGAGTTGGCCTCAGGAGAGTCTGGCTGAAGTGGTGTGGCAGGAGGGCCACTGGCTGCATGGATGGGTCACCCCTCTGGACACTGATCCCTCCTTGGGGGTGGCAGTGGCAGGGTGGGTCAGTGAGGAGGGGTACAGTGTGGTAGAACTGGGTGGGCAGCCCTCCCAGGCTGGTGGAAGGACATTGTGGTTGGGTCTGTGGCTTTTCCTGTCCAACAGCCATTTCCCCCTTCTGCCAGGGACAGTGTTGAGATGCCTCTGGGAACCTGCCTCCCCTCTCACCTCCATTCTCAGACCACGTGGCCTCAGTAGGGGTCCACCTCTTTTCCACAGCTGCAGCGTGAGGCCCTTCCACCAAGTTGGTTCAGTTGTACTGAATCCTGCGACTCATGTGGGAACTTCTGGGAAGAGATGCTTTCTTTCTTTTTGAACTTGAATTGGGAAGATGAGGCCCTGAAACTACTAGTAGCCACATTCTCCCCATGAAGATGCTGAGGGCACACCATCTGGAGTAGACTGGAGAAAGGAATATAGAGACTAGAGGAATAGCAGATGTTTTGAGTCCCCAAATCCAGCTGCACCTGAAGATCATACTTTTTTCTTTTCCTTTCTTTTTTTTAAATTGAAGTATAGTTGATTTACAATGTTGTGTTTGTTAGTTTCAGGTGTACAGCAAAGTGAGTCAGATATACATATATATATATATATATATATATATATATATATATATATATATATATATATATATATATTCTTTTTCAGATTCTTTTCCCATATAGGTTATTACAAGATATTGAATACATTCCCAGGGCTATACAGTAGGTCCTTGTTGTTTATCTATTTTATATATAGTAGTGTGTATATGAGATATAGAACACTACATCATCCCATAAAGTTCCCCGTGCCTCCTTCAGTGAACCCCTCCTCCGCAGTCAGACCCTACCCGAGGCAGCTCTGATCTGCTCTGTTACCATAGACTAGTTTTGCCTGTTCTAGAACTCAGTCCTCTGTTGCGCCTGGCTTCTTTCACTCAGCAAAATGCTTTTGAAATTCATCCGTGTTTTCATGTGTATTAGTAGCTTTAAAAAAATTGCTGAGTAGTATTCCATTTTATGAATTATTCTGTTGTGGACGTATGAGTTGTTTCCAGTTTGGGGCAATTATGAGTAAAGATGCATTAAACATTCTTTTTTTTTAAAATTTTATTTTATTTATTTATTTTATACAGCAGGTTCTTATTAGTTATCTATTTTATACATGTTAGTGTATATATGTCAATCCCAATCTCCCAGTTCATCCCCCCCCCCCCCCCGCTAAAGACGCATTAAACATTCTTAAACAAGTCTTTTTATGGAAATGTTTTCATTTCTCTTGGGTAACCACCTAAGAGTAGAATTGTTGGCTCATAGGATATGTTTATGTTATACAGTTTTCCCTTGGTATCTGCAGGGGATTTGTTCTAGGACCTCTGTGGATACCAAAATCTGAAGATGCTCAAGTCCCTTATGTAAAATGGAGTAGTATTTGCATATAACCTACGAACATCCTCGCATATACTTTAAATCATCTCTATATTACTATGCTATGTAAATAGTTGTTCATACAATGTAAACACTATGTAGATACTATGTGGACAGTTGCTGGTGTGCGGCAAATTCAAGTTTTGCTTTTTAAAACTTTCTGGAATATTTTTCCTGAATATTTTTGATCTGCAGTTGGTTGACTCCTCGGATGTGGAACATACAGATATGGAGGGCTGACTGTGTTACAAAATGCCAAACGGTCTTCTAGAGTGCTTGCACCATTTTCACTTGAGCAATGCATGAGAGTTTCTGCTGCTCCACATCCTCGTCAACACTTGGTGTTGTCAGACTTCTAAATTTTAGCCAGTTTACTGGGTGTGAGGTAGTATTTCCTTGTGGTTTTAATTTGTGTTTCCACAGATGGCTTTGAACACTAGAATGGCATGCTGGGACAGGACATTCGACTAAGTCTCTACATTAAGGATCTCCTGGAGTGAATTGGCCTGGTTTTCCCACCTCTTTGTTTTGAGATCCTGGCTCCCAGCTTCTCTTCTCTCCCCTGTTCTCCCCACCTCCTAGTTCCTCTCAGAAGGATGTGCGGCTCCGGCACCTGCAGGTTGGTCTGCGTGTCCATTGAGAAATGGGGGCCAAAGCCCTTGTCAGAAGTTTCTCAGGGACACAAGCCAGGGGACCTGGGGACTCAAGGCTAGCCCAGTGCAGTGGTGTCCGCCCTTGGCAACTGCCGGCCCCCGGAAGTGGGGGCTGGGGCTTGTTTTTAGAGACAACCTCTCAGGGTGGTTTCTGCTGGGGAGTCCACTCCCTACGAGGGCCACCGTGGTCACTGTGGGGTCCCGGAGCCCCCCCCCCAATGCCCCAGTTTCTAGATGTCACGCCCTCCTCGCTCTCTGCCCTTCTCTCTTTCAGGGCCCCTGGCTCCTCAAGCCCCGCATGTAGAGCCTCCTCTCCTTTCTCAGCTTGCTCCCCTTGGTGGTCTCAGCTTGGGCTCTGGGTTCCGAGGGCCTGGGGGAGCCAGCGAGTCCTGGCTCCCTCACTCGGGTACTGGGGGTTGCTGGGCTATATGCTTGGCTCTGGGCCTTGGTTTCCTCGCCTGTAGGCTGGGACAATGGCAATCTTCCTCATGGGTTGGTGTGGGGATTAGAAGGGACGTCCCACCATGGAGAGTGCACACAGCTGGGCCACTTCTAAACTCAGTCTGTCCAGACTCAGGGTGCCTTGTCATCTGAGAGGGGGAGGCCAAACACTGAGGCTGCTCTCAGGGTGTCTCCACTGTGGGCTGTGAGGGGCATCCTACTTGGTCACTCATGGTGATTTCCTGCATCCATCCTGTGGTGTCCTCTGGAATTGCAGCACTATCTCCTCACCTCCCCAGTGTCCTCCTCACTCACTCTCACTTCCTGACACTTGCCCGTGCTCTTCCTCCTGCTTCCTCTTCTCTTCTCCCTTTCCCACCTGTCTCACCTGACCCACCTGTCTTTCCTGATCCACCTGTCACACCTGAGCCAGCTCACCTGAAATGTCCATCTCCGTGCCTCTCAGGCTGAGCTCAGTCCACTGCGGTCATGGAGAGTGCCGGTACCTGGCGCATGGGTGGGGCTTAGTCTGAGTGTGTGTCCCCAGCACCGGCTCAGGAGCGTTCTTCCCTTGCCCACCCTCAGGTCCTAGTTCAGTGACAATCGGGAGGCATACAGGGAGGCATCTGTGGGGGCCTGCAGGGCCCCAAGGGGCAGGAGAGCCATGCAGAGAAGGGGCGTGGGGGCAGCATAGGACCACAGTGCACTCACTTTTCACAATTCATCTTTTCTTTTCCATCTCTTCACAGAGCTTCAGAGGACAGGACCATGGCAGACAATGGGGTGCCTCATTTCTTGGAGAACTGCCCCAGAATGTGCTGGAGGGAGTAGACCTTAGGGCTCCTCCCCTGACCCCCGCCAAGCACACTGGCCTAGGCAGGCTCCTTTCTGCTGGTCCCTATCCCAGCACAGGGCCCTCCCCACTCTGCTCCTTTTGGGTCCCCAGGGCAGAGGCTTTGGGGGCCAGTGTGGGAGTGGAGAAGGGTGGGAGTAGAGATGGGCTGGAGTGGGGCTGGGCAGGAGTGGGTTGGCCCCTTTTTATTTACTGGGATTTGTATTTTGAAATTATATTGCAAGGCTCACTAAGAAGACCAGCATAGAATTCCTTTGCTGACCTGACTCTGAGTCCTATCCCCCACCCCGAGGCCGGAGAGACCAGGAGCCCCCCAGTGGCTGTCCTGCAGACCTTGCTGGGGGTGGGGGCTATTCAGGAGGAGGTGCATGAGAAGGTGGGCAGTGTGTGGCCTGACCTCAGGCACTGTCGTCCTGCTGGGGATACGGCTGTGGCAGATCAACCGATGAACCGGACCTGCCCTGAGGCATTAAATCGTCTGGCAGGGGAAGCAGACACTGTCTGGCCTGCCTGACAGCCAACATTTGAAAGCCATGGAGTGCATGGTGTGAAGACAAGAGTCCTGGTGGCTCTGCCAGGGAATGGGACAGGGATGGGCGCAACCCTCCAGAGAGCAAAGGGACACTGCCAGTCAGACGGAGCATGGCCAGAGTCCCTGCAATGTCACCCCTGATGCTGTTGGTCCTGGCCGGCATGGGCACCCCAGGGTGTCAGGGCCATCCTGAGCTCTGCCCCAGTGAGAAGCCGTGAATCCCAGGGATGCATAGTGCTGCAGCTGGGCCTTCACTCAGGGCTGAGTGGAAAAGTCAGAAATGGGGAGGTTGTTCTACAACGTAATGTCAATAAAAGACCCCCCTCCCCATCTCACAAGGACACTCAAAGTGCAAAGACACACAGCAAAGGCCCCAGATGCTGGCCATGGCATGTGAGGGGTGGGGCAGGAGCGGGGATGCAAGGGGACGGAGAAATCACAGAATGAGTCATGGGCCTGTGGACCCTTATGGGATAGAAGCCACGGACTGAGGAATCTGAACTCAACCTCTTCCCTCTAAAGCCCAAAACATGATGAACAAACCAGCAAGTAATTGTAGATCTCACAGTTGCTTGGAGGAACTCAATGTGGAGAGAAAGGGATGGGAAGGAAGCATGTGAGGTGAGGCCACGGTCAGTGGGAGCTCAGGGAGCATCTGGGTGGGGTGGAGGTGGAGGGCCTGACTTTGGAGGCACAGGAGAAGGCCAGGGGCTGGAGCCTGAAGTGTGTGCAGGAGGAGCTATGGCTGACCAGGCCAGGCACAGGCAGGGGCCACCAGAGCTGTGTGGACTTGGGCCAGGAAGTGGCAGGCACCAAGGGTCCCTCTGTTGGGAGCTTCCATGGGTCACAAGCAGCTGGGAAGGCTGGCTTCTCCCCATCTTGCGTGTACCCCCTGCTTCTCCCAACTCAGGTTCCAAGTCAGAATTGTTATTTAATCTTCCCTGACTCCACAGGTGGGGCATAGGCCTCAGCATAAATGCTGTTGTGCATTTGGGTCTCAGAGCGGTTTTCTGTGAAGTTAGGGTCAGAGCTCATCCTGGGATTCAGCATCCAGGAGGTGGCTTTGTCCTGTGACTCCACCCCTTGTTGATGAGGACGGCCTCTCTCTGTTTGGTCCCGGCTTGCCTCCTTTCCCAGAGCCCACCCTCCTGTCTGCTCCCCAGCGAGGGGGAGGTGGGTCCTTGGGTTTCAAGGTCATTAGGTGGGTCAAGGCCTCAGAGCTGTGACAAGCAATAGCTTTGGGGATTGCTATGGCTTCTGATAATACCAGAAAGTGGACTAACACCTCCTGGGGCACTTCCATTTGTGCCATTACATTTGGTGCTCACTCCTGCACGTGCATTCCTGTCCCCATTTTAGAAATGAGGGAGCTGAAGCTTAGTGGGGGAGGACACTTGGAAAGGCCACAAAAGCCAAGGGGCAGTGGTCAGACTGGGTGTGGGGCTGCTAGTGTTCCCTCACCGATGGCTTGTCTGTCCCAGGCTCCAGGCTCAGGGCCGGTGGGAAGGCTGTCAGGCTGCCAGGATCCCGGGAGTGGTGATGAAGCTGTGATGGAGCCGCGTCCCAGGCCTGCTGTGCCCAGAGCCTCTAATTGCTGGGAGCTGGCCAACTCAAAGGACAGGACGGTTATTGCAGACCTGACGGAGTGTCCTGTTCCTTTGGGTGTTGTTTTTTTCCATTGCAATTGAAACAACTTCACTCCTCGCATGACTGGGGCTGGCCTCTCCTGGCCTTGAGCAGCTGAGCTGGCCGAGGGAAACTCTGACTTGCTTGGGCTGCCTGGAAGTGTGGTGCTGTCACATCTTCAGCAGCTGGGTCTGCCCCTGGTGGTGACCTCAGGGGTGGGCCCCAGCCAAAGCCCTGGGTCCTGGGCAGGGGTCTGGGTCTGGCTTCCTGGCCCGGAATTTCCTGCCAGGGCCAGCTGTGGTTCTCATCTCTGCCCTGGGCCACCCGGGAGGAATGCGCAGCCTCTAGCGTCAACCTGACCTAGACTCCCACCCTGGTCAAGGGATCTGGACATAGGGAGCTTCAGCCAGGGCCTAGCTGAGGCTGCTGGACCTGCCTGCTCAGTAGTCTGAGCAGAAGGCAGGACCCCAACTCGGGAGCATGAAGAGAGGAAGAGGCACTGGCTCAGTCCAGTCCATCCTGGGTGCAGTGGTGTCAGGCTGGGCTCCTGCTCCTGGACGTGGGACAGCTGGCATGGAGACGTGTGCTCTCACTCCTGCCTGGCGCAGCTCAGTGGGGCTTTCCTGGTATCAGTGAGGATCTGGCCTGCCGCTTGCTCTTGTGTGCCACCTCTTAGAGGTCTTGATCCTTGGGCTCCCTGGAGAAAGCAGACCCATGCTGAGCTTCAGCCATAGCAGGGCCTGGGAGTCTGGGGGATGATGGGAAGGTCCGGGCTGGCTGGAGCTCTGCCACCAAGAGCCCAGGGAGAATCTGCAAGGGACCACACCACACCCCTGAGCCTGCCTCTGCCATCTCTGGGACGTTCCAGATGGACACTCAGGCCTCCTCTGAGGGCCTGTTTGGAGCAATCAGTCTTCCAGCAGGAGGCAGCGTCCACTCAGATGGAGCAAATAGAGGGAGGGGAATGAAGGCACCCTCGGGAGTAGGGAGGATTTGGGGCCGTAACAGTGAGGGGATGGTACTGTCCTGGACCAGCAGGGCCAAGAAAAGACACAGGCAACTTTTAATTAAATGTACTTCTAGCAAGTTTGGATAACGGGTTTCTAAAAGGGTATAGTAGAGAAGCAGCAAATTCATGTGTGTGATTGTGTGAGTGTGTCTGTGAGGTATGAGTATGCAGGCCTGGGACACTCTACCCCAACCCATACCCTCTACTCCCCCACCAACCCTGTCATCCTCGTATTGGATTAAGGGACCAGCACTGCGTCCTTTAATTCCTCTATGCCTTCCCCAGGATCCTGCACACAGGAGCTCATCTGAAAATACCTATGGAGTAAATGATTCAATGAATAAGTACGTTAATAATTGCAGCAGAAAGGGAAAAATGTCAGTCTGATATGTAAGAAAGAAAATAAAAGGAAAAAAGCCAATGAAAGCAGACGAGAGAAATATAAAGGCATTGCAATGTGGGACTCATTGGAGCAGGAGCCAAGCATTCTATACAGCTGGAAGGATCCCGAGATGGGCCTCGTTCCCCATTGGACTGATGGTCAGTTGGAAGCCTTGTTTCATCTCCTCCTCTGCCTCTCCTGCCATTTCATTCTGGTTCCCAGACACATTCACTTCTTCCCTTTGGTCTGAACATGCCAAAATTTCATGTCATTTGGCTCTTGCTCATGCTGTTCCTTCTACGTGGAATATCCTGCCTCGTTGACCTTCTAAATTCTCCTCCTTCAAGGTCAAGTCAAATGCCTTCTCCTTTGTATAATACAGCTCCCACTCCCAATTTATCCTCCCACTGGGACCCCACCGTGAGCTAATTACCTTATTCCCACTGCAGCAACTCAGACAGTCTTCTGGCCAGTCGTTTCCACAACTCACTGTGATTGTCTGGTTTTGAGTCCTCCTCTCCCATGAGTTCTTCCGGGGTAAGGGCATTGTCTAATTCTTCTTGTAGAAACTTAACAAATTTGTTGAATCAAATTGAAGTTTGGATATTTAAAGTCTCAGGTCTTTCAGAAATATGGCTAGTGAGAGAATCACGCCCCAAGGATCCAATGTATTTGAAGTTTTCTTTCAAAGTTTTAAGACATAAGACCCATAAAGGTAGAGAACTGGCTTAAACCATTTCAAGGGAATTTGTCCAGCATTAGACCAAGATGCCTTATAGGAAAGAACTATTTTTCAATAGCAGGAACTTGAACTGTTAAACTGGACATGCTGGAAGACCAAGGCTGCTCATGTCAATTTTACTTTCTTCCTCTCTCATTCCCTGGCTTTTAGAAGCGTCATTCGTTATCGTTTAATTTAAAATAGTTCCCAACCCTCATGCCGTTGAGTTCAGCCAGTATTTACTGGGCCTGTGCCCTGAGTCAGGCCCACTCTGGATGCTGAGCTTGGAGCTGTGTGAGGCCCACTTCCTGCAATGGGCTGCTCACCCTCGGTAGAGGAGGTGGGAGCTGTGGTGGGAGGGGTGGGTGAGCACAAAGGCCAGGGTGTCTGGGAGGCGGAGGCTGCAGGAGGCAGCACGGGGGTGTGCACGGTGCAGAGGTTGGTGCATGCAGGGAGACGAGGGTTCAAAGCCTGGCTCCCAGGCTGCTGACTGGTTGAGGTGGCTGCTCTCCTCTCCGTGCTTTGTGTCGTCATCCGTAAAGAGAGTGAATGTGATGGAGTGCTTAGCATGGGGCTGGCACTAGGCAGGACTCAGGACACGGGGCTGTGCTTATTATGAAGCTTTCTGGGATTACGTCACTGTGAAGAGGGAGGCATGGTGGCCTGAAGACGGAGGCCACACGCTCAGCCTCACTCCGTGACCCTGCTCAGTCCTTCTGCATCCTGCCATCGGGCCCCCTCCCACCAACAAGCCCAGCTCTGCTGCCAGGGCTTTGGCACAGGGGCGAACCTGGTGGGGTCCAGGGTGTCGCCCCAAGGTGAACATCAGTCTCCGAGTGTGTCCGTGCTTTGAGCTCGCTGGTGCTCAGGCTTCAGGGGAGGCTGTGAGAGAATCCAGATAGGCCTTCAGGGAGGGTGAGGAACAGGCCAGAGCTGGAGGAGTTTCTGGAGATCGGCTTAGTGTCTGTCACAGCCAAGACTTCCCTCTCTGAGGAGTGATCTAGAGCCCAGAGCTTCTGCCTCATCCCAGACCACGCTTGCTCACAGGCCCTGGCTGTCTTCTTCCCTCTCCAGAGTCCATGCGGAGCTCAGACCCAACAGGGGGGCCCTACTGTCCCTGCCGCCTCAGTGTCTCAGGATTCCCGTGGGTGGAACTGATGCTGCTGCCGTCCTTGCATGCTGGGGCTTCGGGGACCGTGGCCTTCCCAAGATAGGCCTCTGAGGGCGGCTGTCAGTGACGGAGAAACATTTTTACAGATGGAAGCACTAATTAAGACATTTGAATGTCTTCCATATTCCTAATTCTTTGTTCTTTTCCTTTATGTAATAGAGAAGATCCTGTCTAGCTCATTACCAGCTGGTCTAGTAAACATCTAGAGACTATAATGATATTTTATTTTAATTCCCTAAGCCTCAGGATTATGGAAACAAGATGGTAGGGGGAAGGGCTCTGCAATGAGGCTGGAAAGAAACGCTCTTCGAGAAGCGGTCACTTGGAAGCAAGTAGTCGGGTTACTTTGATTGTTGGAGTGATTTAGAGTTTTTGACTGGGACCCAGGAAAGATTGAGACCAATTTGGAGGAACAGATGGGCGGAGCCTGAGCTGCTGCCTGGTTGACGGGAAGGCAGGTTTGAGCCAGTCAATTAAACACATTTCTCCTTAATAAACGTGGCAAAACTGCATGAAAATATGAGTTATTTTCTAAGTTGCATGAATCAAAGTCTGGCAAGGGGCCTGAGAGGCAAGAGCTGTTTGCTCTGTGACAGACATGCACACAGACTCCTGATGCCGGCTCTGGGTTTAACTCATACAGGGAATGTGGCCCGCTTTCCAGAACAGGGCTCCCGAGCCAGCCAGGGGAGTAGCAGTGGATGCTGACCTACAGGCCGGCAGGAGAAGGGCAGGTGCCACGGCAGGGGCGAGGCCACCCACTGGGAGGAGCTGCGGATGAAGGGCCACAGGCAGGCCGGGCCCCAGCTCAGCTGCGTGGACCCCATCAGGGTGAGGCCTTGAGGCTCCCTGCCCTGGGCTCAGGGCTCACCTCACCAATGTGTCCGAGTGACCCAGCAATTCTAGCACAGGCTGAGGTGGGCGTGCAGAGGCCCAGTGAGAAGGCTGAGGCTGGCAGCTTCCCCCGTGTCCTCCCAGTTGGTCACTCCCAGGTGTGACCCCTGTGCTGGAGGAGCAGGGTCTGGAAGCAGCCTGCTCTGCTAACATCCAAGCAGCGGGGTGAGGGGCGGTGAGGCTGTCCAGCTTTCCAGGGTCCAGCAGCAAGGCCCACCCCATGATCTGGCTTTTGGAAGGTTCTGGTACCTCTGTGAATAAGCCTGACATGTTGTTCTCAAAGTGGGCACCCCTAGGATGTCACTACCCAGAGGGGAAGCAGAGTCAGCATCTCCTGGGGCCCTCCGTTACATGCCTGTCCCACCTCCCACAAGTGCTCCCTAGAGACGTCCTCTCCACCCCTCTGCACTCGGCCCAGTGGCTCTAAGAGGGAGGTGTGGCTGGGACTTCTGCTCACACAGCCCTGGGGTCGGGGCTGGCCACCCTGGGAGCTAGGCTGAGGATACTGCCTGAATGGGAGAAGCCAGAGGTGCTATGTCCTGTCCCACTCCACTCCCCACAGGTGGCATTTCTCTCTGCTTAGCTGGCCTTAGAGTGCCTGCTTGGCCTTATTAAGAACTGGGATCCACCATAAGTGCTAATTCCCCACTCTTAACCCACAGGGTAGCGTTTACAGTGAAGAGAAACTCATTAGGGCCGAGCACTTCCCAGGCTGAGGAAGTGCTGGGCTCATTAGGGAGGCCAAATCCATCCTGGTGGTTCCAATGAGCTGTGAAAACCACTCAGGACCAGGAGGATTAGCAGAGAGGGTGTCTTCAAATTCCCAGAGGAGAGTTTTCTGCCTAATTTTGGAGTCCACAGGCCAAGGCATTTCATGGGAAGGGGGCTAGCAAACCAGGCCTATGTTCTGCAAATCTAAATTGAACCTTGGGGACAAAATTCTCCCACAGAGGAGGTGCCACTGTCCTGGATCTCTCAGCTTTTGGTGGGGAAGGAGAGATGAGGTGGGAAGGGATGGGGGCCAGGCTGCGAGGCCGTCAGGTCCTCAGAATAAGGCACTGGGACTGTGGTACTCGGGTAGGGATATGGATGGTGGCCATCAGGAGTGCAGATGGGGCCTGGCTGGCCAGACTGGGGCTCTGGCCAGCTCTTGGGTCAAGGAGGTGGGTCCACGGGGAGAGAGGTCCTGAATGGAAGGGTGTGAGACCTGTGTCAGTTTATTCTCAGAGACCCATCCCCGATGGGCTTAAGGGGGAAACGTGAGCCAGTAATGGGAGAGGCTGGTGCAGTCAGGCCCGGCTCCCATCCTGTCAGCAGGGGTCAGTTCCCTGGTCCTTCTCAGCCCCCTGAACCCTGAACTCTCTGCAGCTCCTTCTGCAGGGACACATGCTCCTCTTGCAGGACCTTGGGAGTTCCGGCTCCTGCTCCAGCCTTACTCAAGTCAGTGGGTGGAGAGGGCCTCTTGCTTAGAACTTCAGGAAATGTCCCAACCATGAGACTCATCACATAACTGAGGTCACTGGCTGTGCCCTCCCTGAGCTGGGGGCCCAGTTCAGTCACACTGTTGATTCTCATATGGAAGTGAGGAGGCTGTGGGCACTGGTAGACCCAACCCAAAGTGACCCTTGAACAGAAGCACTCAAACCCCTGCAGAACATCTGGTTCTCCCACCAAAAGCTTACTGCACGTAGGGGACCACAGGGCCCACGGGGTGACCAGGCATGCAGGGGTTGGGTCCCCTTTCTGGAAGACAGGCAGCTACTTTCCAAATGCTGGTGGCCTCCTCCCCAACCCAGGATAATGATCCGTGCCCCTTGGCCCAGGTCAGCATGGTCAGGTGTCTGTGGGTCTAGTGGCCTGAAGGCCGTGTGCTCCCCCGTGTATATATATAAGTGATGACAAGTCTCCAACTCACAGACACATCTGTGCCTTCTTGTTTCTCAGCTCATAGACCCTCCATGGAATTTCTCAACTCACAGACCCTCTGCAGAGTTTCTCCCTTTATTCTCTTGGCGTCCCTGACACAGCAACCTGCTATGTTTCTTTCTACTCTGTTGACTGCTCCTTCTTAGTCTCCCTTTCTCCCTCTTCCTCTTTTACACAATCTTTAAACTGAGTCTCAGTCCTTGGCTTTCTTTGCTTCTCACTTTGAACCATCTCCAGGCAAAGCTGTCCAGCTGTGACTGTAAGACCATTTATAGGCTGATGACCCTCGACTGTGTATCTCCATCCTTGAGGTTTGGACTCACCCACTTGACATCTCAATTGGTCCCAGACTTGCACTTGCTTTCTCCTGTACCATCTGCTCCTCCTCCTGTCCTCCCCGTGTGAGCAAATCCTCCAGTTGCTCCATCTAGAAACCTGGGGCAAGCCCGCAACAGCCACCCCTGTGAGCTGGCTGGGGCTGCCAGCCAGAAGCTGAGTGCTGCAGTGTTCCCAGGCTTTGCACAGGCATGGCCCAAAGCAGACTCGCTCTGGGATGGAGCTTTCCAGGGGTGTCCCTCCTAGTTCCTATTATCTTACTAGCACCTCCAACAAGCCACCGAGGAAGGGGATTTTGAGTGCAAGCGGCTGGAACAGGAAAAAGGAGTCCAGAGTGTTGGGGGCTTCTTGGCACCCAAGCAAGGAAACATTGATTTGGAAGTGCTGGTTCTTCCCCTTGCCTTTGTCACAAAAGCTGCCAAAGTGTACCAGGAAGTCATTCTGGACATCTCTTTGCACAACTGCCGATATCCAAACAATCGCAAGTGCTGTGTATCTTACCCTCAGATGGCTCTCAAACCCACACTTTCTCCTCCCTCTCCCTGTGACCTCTGGGCCAAGTCACCATTTTCTCTCTCCTGGACTCTCTAGTCGCCTCTAACTCATCTCCCTGTATCTTCTTCAGTCTGTTCTCCACTCAGGAACGATCACAGTCCCTGGCACCTAGTAGGTTCTCAATTAGTGTTTATGTTATGGAGGGAGAAAATTCCTCTCTGTGTGTCAGCAGGACCAAGTGGATGAGCTTTGCTTCTGAAGGTATATTTCATGCCCCTGGATGGTGGGGATTATTGCTACTATTTTTTGCCTTACTGGGAAGAAAGAGAACAACTCTTTGTTATTAAAACCAGAGAGGAACTACTGTTTTGTCAGAGCAGGTAGGAATTACAATGAGGGCAGTTGATGTGTCACCCACAGGTCCACCAAGTTCGTGGTTGGTGATTGGAATTATCTCTACTCATCTCTGCAAGTCTTGTCCTGTGCTTTTTTTTAACTTTTAATTTTGAAATAATTGACAGGAAGTTGCAAAAATTGTATATAGAGTCCCTTGTAGGCTTGCCCCAGCTTTCCCCAATGGTGACATCTTATATAACTGCAGTACAATATCAAACCCAGGGAACTGACATTGGTATAATACTGTTAACTAGACTACAGACCTTATTCAGTTCTCACCATTTTTTAATGATGAGAACTGAATAAGGTCTGCAGTTTTAATTTTTTTTAAAGAACTTAATTTTTTTAAAGAACTTTATTTTTTAAATTATTTATTTATTTTTTGATGTGGACAATTTTTAAAGTCTTTATTGAATTTATTACAATATTGCTTCTGTTTTATGTTTTGGTTTTTTGGCTGAGAAGCATGTGGGATCTTAGCTCCCTGACCAGGGATCGAACCCACACTCCCTGCATTGGAAGGCATAGTCTTAACAATTGGACCTTCAGGGAAGTCCCAGGTCTGTAGTTTTTAACTTGCAATAATGTGTGTGTGTGTGTGTGTGTGTGTGTGTGTGTGTGTGTAGTTCTGTGCAATTTTATCCCATGTATAGATTCAGTAACCACCACCACAATCAAGACATAGAACTATGAGATGCCAGTAGCTGTAGTCTTGGGCATACAAAACAAGTCACCAGGAGGAATTTTCTCCATGTTAACATTACCAAGAAAAACCACAAGCTACAGAGTTCATGCAAATGAAGATGGGTTCCCATGGAAGAGATTCCTGTATTAACATAATTGCCAAGTTTGCCTGAGAATGAAATACTCATTTTCATGTTGTTTTTCAGGTACTCATATTCTCTTCCTTCAGTTACATCATTTGATGCATAGCTAGAAGATGTGTGTATGAAAGAGAAAAAATACATGGTAAAAATATCTTTATTGTAATTATTGTGAGAGAAAACACTCTATAAAAGAAATAATAATAGCAAATACCTGGTAGTGTTTACTATGTGTTCAGGCACAGTAAAGCTTAAAAAAAAAAATCCATCATCACAAATGAACTCCCTTGTGTCACCTCTTTGTATTCACACCCCTGCCTCCCCTCTCCCTGTCTCTGTCCCCAGCAACTACTGATTTGTCCTCCATCTCTATAGTTCTGTCATTTTGAGAATGTTATATAAATGGAATAATATAGTGTGTACACTTTTAGATTGACTTTTTTTCCACTTAGCATAATTCCCTTAAGACCCATCAGGTTGTTGCACGTATTAATAATTTATTCCTTTTTATTGCTGAATAGTGTTCCTTTGTATGGATGTACCAGGATTTATTCAATCCTTATGAATAAATGCTCTATGAATATTCATGTACAGGTTTTTGTGCAAACATCAGTTTTCATTTCTCTGGTATAAATGTCCGAGCATGCAAGGACTGGGTTGTGTGCTAAGTGCATGTTTAGTTTTGTGAGTAACTGACAGTTTTCCAGAGTGGTTGTACCATTTTATGTTCTCACCAGCAATGGATGAGAGATGCAGTTTCTTTGCATTCTTGCTAGCATTTGGTATTATTGCTTTTATTATAGTTGTTTTAATAGGTACGTAGTGATGTCTCATTCTGGGTTTTCTTTGCATTTCCCTAACGGCTAATGATGCTGAACATTTTTTTCATGCTCTTACTTGCCATCTCTATCTTTGGCGAAATATCTATTCATGTCTTTTGCCCATTTTGTAATTGGGTTGTTTGTTTTGTTCTTTTACCACTGAGTTTTTTTTTTAATAGTAAAATATGCATACCAATAACCAGTAAACTTCTCTTCTTTCTTTTGATATTTTTCACAGTAATATAAGTTGATATACACCCAGAAGTCTGTGTAACATGCCCATATCAGGGATTAGTTAGGGTGAGTATGGTATCTGCTATAATAAATAGCCCCCACTTTGAGAGTTTAAACACAGTAAACATTTATTTCTTGCTCACACAAAGCCAGAAGTGTGTTGGGTGGTTCTTTTCAGCAGCTTTTGCTAAGCAGTGACTGTGGGATCTGGGTACCTTCCACCCTGATACTCTATCAGCTGGATCACATGGCCTCCAAAGTAGCTGTGGAGAGGTAGAGAGAGAAGGGAAATACACAGGGATTTTATTTTTTATGACCAGTTCTAGCGGTGGTATACATTCCTCCAGCTTACATCTCATTGGCCAGAATTTAGTGACCTGATCCCAAACCAACTTTAAGGGAGACTAGGAGTGTGCTCTTCCTGTGTGTCCCAGAAGACATGGTAGGTTGGGTGAACACTGGGCCCATTTCTGTCATTATTGAGGCATAAGATGGAGTGTTGTGGAGCACACCATGTTTGCTCAGGTGGTATTTGGCTCACAGTTCTAAGGTGCCTTCGGCATCAAGCCTTGGATGAAAGGGGTTATCACCACTGCATCTACTACCTTTTTAAAATGCTTCTATCCATATAGACTAAAATATAAGCCTATATTTTATTTTATTTTTTAAAAATTTATTTTATATTGGAGTATAGTTAATTTACAATTTTATTTTCAAGTGTACAGCAAAGTGATTCAGTTATACATATACATACATCTATTCTTTTTCAGATTGTTTTCCCATATAGGTTATTACAGAGTATTGAGTAGAGTTCCCTGTGCTATACAGCAGGTCCTTGTTGATTATCTATCTTATGTATAGTAGTGTGTATATGTTAATCCCAGACTCCTAATTTATCCCTCTCCCCCCACCTTTCCCCTTTGGTAACCATAAATTTGTTTTCTAAGTCTGTGAGTCTGTTTCTGTTTTGTAAATAAGTTCATTTGTATCATTTTTTTAGATCACACATATAAGTGATATCATATGATATTTGTCTTTCTCTGTCTGACTTACCTCATTTAGTATGATAATCTCTAGGTCCATCCATGTTGCTGCAAATGGCATTATTTCATTCTTTTTTATGGCTGAGTAATATTCCATTGTATGTATATATATATATATATATATATATATATATATATATATATATATATATATATATATACCACTTCTTCTTTATCCATTCATCTGTCAATGGACATTAAGGTTGCTTCCATGTCCTGGCTACTGTAAATAGTGCTGCTATGAACATAGGGGTGAATGTATCTTTTTGAATTATGGATTTTTTTCTGGCTATATGCCCAGGAGTGGGATTGCTGGATAATATGGTAACTCTATTTTTAGTTTTTAAGGAACCTCCATGCTGTTCTCCATAGTGGCTCACCAATTTACATTCCCACCAACAGTGTAGCAGGGTTTCCGTTTCTCCACACCCCTCCAACATTTATTATTTGTAGATTTTTTGATGATGGCCATTCTGACTGGTGTGAGGTGATATCTCATTGTAGCTTTGATTTGCATTTCTCTAGTAATTAGCAAAGCTGAGCATCTTTTCATGTGCTTTTTGGACATCTGTATGTCTTCTTTGGAGAAACGTCTGTTTAGATCTTCTGCCCATTTTTTGATTGGGTTGTTTGTTTTTTTGACATAGAGCTGATGAGCTGTTGTATATTTTGGAAATTAATCCCTTGTTGGTCACATCGTTTGCAAATATTTTCTCCCATTCTGTGGGTTGTCTTTTAGTTTTGTTTAGGGTTTCCTGTGCTGTGCAAAAGCTTTTAAGATTAACTGGTTCCATTGGTTTATATTTTTTTCATTACTCTAGGTGGTGGATCCAAAAAGATATGTTGCAACTTATGTCAAAGAGTGTTCTGCCTATGTTTTCCTCTAAGAGTTTATAGTATCCAGATTTACATTTAGGTCTTTAACCCATTTTGAGTTTATTTTTGTGTATGGTGTTAGAGAATGTTCTAATTTCATTCTTTTACATGTGGCTGTCCAGTTTTCCCAGCACCACTTAATGAACAGACTGTCTTTTCTCCATTGTGTATTCTTACCTATTTTGTTGTAGATTAATTGACGATAGATGTGTGGGATTATTTCTGGGCTATCTATCCTGTTCCATTGAACTATAATTCTGTCTTTGTGCCAGTACTGTACTGCTTTGATTACTATAGTTTTATAGTATAGTCTGGAGTCAGGGGGCCTGATTCCTCCAGCTCCATTTTTCTTTCTCAGGATTGCTTTGGCTATTCGGGGTCTTTGGTTTTCATACAAATTAAAAATTTTTTTGTTCTAGTTCTGTGAAAAATGCCATTGGCAATTTGATAAAGATTGCATTGAACCTGTAGATTGCCTTGGGGAGTATAGTCATTTTGACAATATTGATTTCTCTAATCCAAGAACATAGTATATCTTTCCATCTGTTCGTGTCATCTTTGATTTCTTTCATCAGTGTCTTATAGTTTTCTGAGTAGAGGGCTTTTGGATCCTTAGGTAGATTTATTCCTAGGTATTTCATTCTTTTTGATGCAATGGTAAATGGGATTGTTTACTTAATTTCTCTTTCTGACCTTTTGTTGTTAGTGTCTAAGAATGCAAGATATTTCTGTGTATTAATTTTGTATCCTGCAACTTCACCAAATTCATTGATGAAGTCTAGTGGTTTTCTGGTAGCATCTTTAGAATTTTCTATGTATAGTATCATGTCATCTGCAAACAGTGACAGTTTAACTTCTTCTTTTCCAATTTGGATTCCTTTTATTTCTTTTTCTCCTCTGATCACTGTGGCTAGGACTTCCAAAACTATTTTGAATAAAAGTGGCAAAAGAGGACATCCTTGTCTTCTTCCTGATCTTAGAGGAAATGCTCATCTTTTCACTACTGAGTATGATTTTAGCTGTGGGTTTGTCATACATGGCCTTTATTATGTTGAGGTATGTTCCCTCTATGCCCACTATATGGAGAGTTTTTATCATAAATCACTGTTGAATTTTGTCAAAAACTTTTTCTTCATCTATTGAGATGATCATAAGGTTTTTATTCTTCAATTTGTTGATGTGGTGCATCACACTGATTGATTTGCAGATACTGAAAAATCCTTGTATCCCTGGGATAATCCCACTTGATTGTGGTATACAATTCTTTTAATGTATTATTGGATTTGGCTTGCTAGTATTTTGTTGAACATTTTTGCATCTATGTTCATCAGTGATATAGGCCTATAATTTTCTTTTTTTGTGGTATCTTTGTCTGGTTTTGGTATCAGGGTGTTGGTGGACTTATAGAATGAGTTTGGGAGTTTTCCTTCCCCTGCAATTTTTTTGGAACAGTTTCAGAAGGATAGGTGTTAGCTCTTCTCTAAATGTTTGATAGAATTTGCCTCTGCAGCCATCTGGTCCTGGACTTTTGTTTGTTGGGAGTTTTAAAATCACAGTTTCAATTTCAGTGCTTGTGATTGGTCTGTTCAAATTTTCTATTTCTTTCTGGTTCAGTCTTGGGAGATTGTACCTTTCTAAGAATTTGTCCATTTCTCTAGGTTGTCCATTTTATTGGCATATAGTTGTTTGTAGTAGTCTCTATGATCCTTTGTATTTCTTTGGTGTCCATTGTAATTCTCCTTTTTCATTTCTAATTTCATTGGTTTGAGCCCTCTCCCATTTTTTCTTGATGAGTCTGACTAAAGGTTTATCAATTTTATTTATCTTCTCAAAGAACCAGCTTTTAATTTCATTGATCTTTGCTATTGTTTTCTTCATCTCTATTTCATTTATTTCTGCTCTGATCTTTATGATTTCTTTCCTTCTATTAACTTTAGGTTTTGTTTGTTCTTCTTTCTCTAGTTGCTTTAGGTGTAAGTTTAGGTGGTTTATTTGAGATTTTTCTTATTTCCCGAGGTAAGATTGTATTGCTATAAACTTCCCTCTTATGGGATGTTTTTGCTGCATCCCATAGGTTTTGGATTGCCATGTTTTCGTTTTCATTTGTCTCTAGGTATTTTCTGATTTCCTCTATGATTTCTTCAGTGATCCACTGGTTTGTAGTAGCATATTGTTTAGCCTCGACATGTGTGTGTTTTTTGCAATTTTTTTCTTGTAGATGATTTCTAATCTCATAGCGTTGTGGTTGGAAAAGATGCTTGATATGATTTCAATTTTATTAAATTTATTGAGGCTTGCTTTGTGACCCAGCATGTGAACTAGCCTGGAGAATGTTCCATGTGCACTTGAAAATAGTGTATATTCTGCTGCTTTCAGATGGAATGCTCTATAAATGACATTTAAGTCCATCTGGTCTAATGTGTCATTTAAGGCCAGTGTTTCCTTATTGATTTTCTGTCTGGCTGATCTGTCTATTGATATAAGTGGGGTGTTAAAGTCTCCTCCTATTATTGTATTACTGTCAATTTCTCCTTTTGGGGCCGTTAGCATTTGCCTTACATATTGATGTTCCCGTAGGTTGGGTACATATATATTTACAATTGTTATATCTTCTTCTTGGATTGATCCCTTGATCATTATGCAGTGTTCTTCTTTGTCTCATGTAACAGTCTTTATTTAAAGTCTATTTTATCTGATGTGAGTGTTGCTACTCCAGCTTTCTTTTAATCTCCATTAGCATGGAATATTTTTTTTTAAAGTCTTTATTGGAGTATAACTGCTTTGCAACGGTGTGTTAGTTTCTGTTTATAACAAAGTGAATCAGCTATACATATACATATATCCCCATATCATCTCCCTCTTGTGTCTCCCTCCCAACCTCCCTATCCCACCCCTCTACATGGTCACAAAGCACCAAGTTAATCTCCCTGTTCTATGTGGCTGCTTCCCACTAGCTATCTATTTTACATTTGGTAGTGTATATATGCCCATGCCACTCTCTCACTTCGTCCCAGCTTACCCTCCCCCCCTCCCCGTGTCCTCAAGTCCATTCTCTATGTCTGTGTCTTTATTCCTGTCCTGCCCCTAGGTTCATCAAAACCATTTTGTTTTTTGTTTTTAGATTCTATATATATGTGTTAGCATACGGTATTTATTTTTTTCTTTCTGACTTACTTCACTCTGTATGACAGTCTCTAGGTCCATCCACCTCACTACAAATAACTCAATTTCGTTTCTTTTTATGGCTGAGTAATATTCCATTGTATATATGTACCACATCTTCTTTATGCATGCATCTGTCCATGGACACTTAGGTTGCTTCCACGTCCTGGCTATTGTAAATAGAGCTGCAATGAACATTATGGTACATGACTTTTTTTTTTTAACGTTTTTATTGGAGTATAATTGTTTTACAATGGTGTGTTAGTTTCTGCTTTATAACAAAGTTAATCAGTTATACATATACATATATTCCCATATCTCTTCCCTCTTGCGTCTACCTCCCTCCCACCCTCCCTATCCCACCCTTCTAGCTGGTCACAAAGCACAGAGCTGATCACCCTGTGCTATGTGACTGCTTCCCACTAGCTATCTATTTTACATTTGGTAGTGTTTATTTGTCCATATATACACTACTACTCTCTCACTTTGTCACAGCTTACCCTTCCCCCTCCCCAAGTCCTCAAGTCCATTCTCTAGTAGGTCTGCATCTTTATTCTCATTTTGACCCTAGGTTCTTCATGACCTTTTTTTTTTTTTAGATTCCATATATATGTGTTAACATATGGTATTTGTTTTTCTCTTTCTGACTTACTTCACTCTGTATGACAGACTCTAGGTCCATCCACCTCACTACAAATAACTCAATTTCGTTTCTTTTTATGGCTGAGTACTATTCCATTGTATATATGTGCCACATCTTCTTTATCCAGTCATCTGTCAATGGACACTTAGGTTGCTTCCATGTCCTGGCTATTGTAAATAGAGCTGCAATGAACATTGTGGTACATGACTCTTTTTGAATTATGGTTTTCTCAGGGTATATGCCCTGTAGTGGGATTGCTGGGTCATATGGTAGTTCTATTTTTAGTTTTTTAAGGAACCTCCATAGTGTTCTCCATAGTGGCTGTATCAATTTACATTCCCACCAACAGTGCAAGAGGGTTCCCTTTTCTCCGCACCCTCTCCAGCATTTATTGTTTGTAGATTTTTTGATGATGGCCATTCTGACTGGTGTGAGGTGATACCTCTTTGTAGTTTTGATTTGCATTTCTCTAATGATTAGTGATGTTGTGCATCCTTTCATGTGTTTGTTGGCAATCTGTATATCTTCTTTGGAGAAATGTCTATTTAGGTCTTTTGCCCATTTCTGGATTGGGCTGTTCGTCTTTTTGATATTGAGCTGCATGAGCTGCTTGTAAATTTTGGAGCTTAATCCTTTGTCAGTTGCTTCATTTCCAAATATTTTCTCCCATTCTGAGGGTTGTCTTTTCGTCTTGTTTATGGTTTCCTTTGTTGTGCAACAGCTTTTAAGTTTCATTAGGCCCCATTTGTTATTTTTATTTCCTTTTCTCTAGGAGGTGGGTCATAAAGGATCTAGTGGTGATTTATGTCATAGAGTGTTCTGTCTCTGTTTTCCTCTAAGAGTTTTATTGTGTCTGGCCTTACATTTAGGTCTTTAATCCATTTTGAGTTTATTTTTCTGTATGGTGTCAGGGAGTGTTCTAATTTCATTCTTTCACATGTAGCTGTCCAGTTTTCCCAGCACCACTTATTGAAGAGGCTGTCTTTTCTGCATTGTATATTCTTGCCTCCTTTGTCAAAGATAAGGTGACCATATGTGTGTGAGTTTATCTCTGGGTTTTCTATCCTGTTCCATTGATCTATATTTCTGTTTTTGTGCCAGTACCATACTGTCTTGATTACTGTAGCTTTGTAATATAGTCTGAAGTCCGGGAGCCTGATTCCTCCAGCTCCGTTTTTCTTTTTCAAGATTGCTTTGGCTATTCAGGGCCTTTTGTGTTTCCATACAAATTGTGAAATTTTTTGTTCTAGTTCTGTGAAAAATGCCGTTGGCAGTTTGATAGGGTTGCATTGAATCTGTAGATTGCTTTGGGTAGTATAGTCATTTTCACAATGTTGATTCTTCCAATCCAAGAACATGGTATATCTCTCCATCTGTTTGTATCATCTTTAATTTCTTTCATCAGCATGTTATAGTTTTCTGCATACAGGTCTTTTTGTCTCCTTAAGTAGGTTTATTCCTAGGTATTTTATTCTTTCTGTTGCAATGGTAAATGGAATTTTTTCCTTAATTTCTATTTCTGATCTTTCATTGTTAGTGTATAGGAATGCAAGAGGTTTCTGTGCATTAATTTTGTATCCTGCTACTTTACCAAATTCATTAATCAGCTCTAATAGTTTTCTGGTAGTATCTTTAGGATTCTCTATGTATAGTATCATGTCATCTGCAAACAGTGACAGATTTACTACTTCTTTTCTGATTTGGATTTCTTTTATTTCTTTTTGTTCTCTGATTGCTGTGGCTAAAACTTCCAAAACTATGTTGAATAATAGTGGTGAGGGTGGGCACCCTTGTCTTGTTCCTGATCTTAGAGGAAATGGTTTCAGTTTTTCACCAATGAGAATGATATTGGCTGTGGGTTTGTCATATATGGCCTTTATTATGTTGAGGTAAGTTCCCTCTATGCCTACTTTCTGGAAAGTTTTTATCATAAATGGGTGTTGAATTTTGTTGAAAGCTTTTTCTGCATCTATTGAGATGATCATATAGTTTTTCTCCTTCAGTTTGGTAATATGGTTTGTCACATTGATTGATTTGCGTACATTGAAGAATCCTTGCATTCCTGGGATAAACCCCGCTTGATCATGGTGTATGATCCTTTTAATGTGCTGTAGGATTCTGTTTGAGAGTATTTTGTTGGGGGTTTTTGCAACTATGTTCATTAGTGATATTGACCTGTACTTTTCTCTTTTTGTGACATCTTTGTCTGGTTTTGGTATCAGGGTGATGGTGACCTCATAGAATGAGTTTGGGAGTCTTCTTCCCTCTGCTATACTTTGGAAGTTTCAGAAGGATAGGTGTTAGCTCTTCTCTAAATGTTTGATAGAATTCGCCTGTGAAGCCATCTGGTCCTGGGCTTTTGTTTGTTGGAAGATTTTTAATCACAGTCTCAATTTCAGTGCTTGTGATTGGTCTGTTTGTATTTTCTATTTCTTCCTGGTTCAGTCTCAGAAGGTTGTGCTTTTCTAAGAATTTGTCCATTTCTTCCAGGTTGTCCATTTTATTGGCGTACGGTTGCTTGTAGTAATCTCTCATGATCCTTTGTATTTCTGCAGTGTCAGTTGTTACTTCTCCTTTTTCATTTCAAATTCTATTGATTTGAGTCTTCTCCCTTTTTTTCTTGATGAGTCTGGCTAATTGTTTATCAATTTTGTTTATCTTCTCAAAGAACCAGCTTTTAGTTTTATTGATCTTTGCTATTGTTTCCATCATTTCTTTTTCATTTATTTCTGATCTGATGTTTATGATTTCTTTCCTTCTGCTAACTTTGGGGCTTTTTTGTTCTTCTTTCTCTAATTGCTTTAGGTGTAAGGTTAGTTTGTTTATTTGAGATATTTCTTGTTTCTTGAGGTAGGATTGTATTGCTATAAACTTCCCTTTTAGAACTGCTTTTGCTGCATCCCATAGGTTTTGGGTCATCATGTTTTCATTGTCATTTGTTTCTAGGTATTTTTTGATTTCCTCTTTGATTTCTTCAGTGATCGCTTGCTTATTTAGTAGTGTATTGTTTGGCTTCCATGTGTTTGTATTTTTTACAGATTTTTTCCTGTAATTGATATGTAGTCTCATAGCACTGTGCTTGGAAAAGATATTTGATACATTTTCAATTTTCTTAAATTTACCAAGGTTTGATTTGTGACCCAAGATATGATCTGTCCTGGAAAATGTTCCATGAGCACTTGAGAAGAAAGTGTATTCTGCTCTTTTTGGATGGAATGTCCTATAAATATCAATTAAGTCCATCTTGCTTAATGTATCATTTAAAGCTTGTGTTTCTTTATTTATTTTCATTTTGGATGATCTCTCCATTGGTGAAAGTGGGCTGTTAAAGTCCCCTGCTATGATTGTGTTACTGTTGATTTTCTCTTTTATGGCTGTTAGCCTTTGTCTTATGTATTGAGGTGCTCCTATGTTGTGTGCATAAATATTTACAATTGTTATATCTTCTTCTTGGATTGATCCCTTGACCATTATGTAGTGTCCCCCTTTGTCTCTTGTAATAGTCTTTATATTAAAGTCTATTTTGTCTGATATGAGAATTGATACTCCAGCTTTCTTTGGATTTCCATTTGCATGGAATATCTTTTTCCATCCCCTCACTTTCAGTCTGTATGTGTCCCTAGGTCTGAAGTGGGTCTCTTGCAGACAGCATATATACAGGTCTTGTTTTTGTATCCATTCAGCCAGTGTATGTGTTTTGGTTGGAGCATTTATTCCATTTACATTTAAGGTAGTTATTGATATGTATGTTCCTCTTACCATTTTCTTAATTGTTTTGGGTTTGTTATTTTAAGTCTTTTCCTTCTCTTGTGTTTCCTGCCTAGAGAAGTTCCTTTAGCATTTGTTGTAAAGCTGGTTTGGTGGTGATGAATTCTCTTAGATTTTGCTTGTCGGTAAAGGTTTTAATTTCTCCGTCAAATCTGAATGAGATCCTTGCTGGGTAGAGTAATCTTGGGTGTAGGTTTTCCCCTTTCATCACTTTAAATATGTCCTGCCACTCCCGTCTAGCTTGCAGAGTTACTGCTGAAAGACAGCTGTTAACCTTATGTGGATTCCCTTGTATGTTATTTGTTGTTTTTCTCTTGCTGCTTTTAATATTTTTTCTTTGTATTTAATTTTTGATAGTTTGATTAATATGTGTCTTGGTGTGTTTCTCCTTGGATTTATCCTGTATGGGACTCTCTGCACTTCCTGGACTTGACTGACTATTTCCTTTCCCATATTAGGGAAGTTTTCAACTATAATGTCTTCAAATATTTTCTCAGTCCCTTTCTTTTTCTCTTCTTCTTCTGGGACCCCTGTATTTCAAATGTTGGTGCATTTAATGTTGTCCCAGAGGTCTCTGAGACTGTCCTCAGTTCTTTTCATTCTTTTTTCTTTATTCTGCTCTGCAGTAGTTATTTCCACTATTTTATCTTCCAGGTCACTTATCCGTTCTTCTGCCTCAGTTGTTCTACTGTTGATTCCTTCTAGAGAATTTTAAATTTCATTTATTTTGTTGCTCATCACTGTTTGTTTGCTCTTTAGTTCTTCTAGGTCCTTGTTAAACGTTTCTTGTGTTTTCTCCATTCTATTTCCAAGATTTTGGATCATCTTTACTATCATTACTCTGAATTCTTTTTCAGGTAGACTGCCTATTTCCTCTTCATTTGTTTGGTCTGGTGGGTTTTTACCTTGCTCCTTCATCTGCTGTGTGTTCCTCTGTTTTCTTATTTTGCTTAACTTACTGTGTTTGGGGTCTCCTTTTCACAGGCTGCAGGTTTGTAATTCCCGTTGTTTTTGGTGTCTGTCCCCAGTGGCTAAGGTTGGTTCAGTGTGTTGTGTAGGCTTCCTGGTGGAGGGGACTGGTGCCTGTGTTCTGGTGGATGAGGATGGATCTTGTCTTTCTGGGGACAGGACCCTGTCTGGTGGTGTGTTTTTGGGTGTCTGTGAACTTATTATGATTTTAGGCAGCTTATCTGCTAATGGGTGGGGTTGTGTTCCTGTATTGCTAGTTGTTTGGCATAGGGTGTCCAACACTGTAGCTTGCTGGTCGTTGAGTGGAGCTGGGTCTTAGAGTTGAGATGGACATCTCTGGGCGAGCTTTCGCTGTTTGATATTACATGGAGCCAAGAGGTCTCTGGTGGACCAATATCCTGAAATCAGCTCTCCCACCTCAGAGGCACAGGTCTGACACCCGGCCGGAGCACCAAGAACTTGTCAGCCACATGGCTCTTCTTTTGCGCTTAGTCTAGTTTCGTTTGCCTGTAGTGGGCTGTGTGAAGAAGCCTCGCACCTAACACACGGGATTAGTGTTCCCAGTGAAGAACTGCTGCGAGCAACACAACAATTTGGTGCACAGCCCTGTGGAAGGGTGCTGCCCAGGACACCTCAATTCAAGATGAGCTGCATGGAATATCTTTTTCCATATCCTCACTTTCAGTCTGTATGTGTCTCTAGATCTGAAATGGGTCTTTTGCAGACAGCATATATACGGGTCTTGTTTTTGAATCCATTCAGCCAGTCTCTGTCTTTTGGTTGGAACATTTAATCCTTTTACATTTAAGGTAATTATGATATGTATGTTCTTATTGCAATTCTGTTAATTGTTTTGGATTTGTGTTGGTAGGTCTTTTTTCTTCCCTTCCTCTTTTGTTTTCTTCTCTTGTGATTTGATGACTATCTTTACTGTTGTGTTTGGATTCCTTTGTGTGTGTGTGTGTGTGTAGCTATTGTAGATTTTTGGTTTGTGGTTACCATGAGGTTTTGATATAGCAGTCTGTGTGTGTGTATATATATATATATGTTTTAAGTTGCTGGTCTCTTAATTTCAAATGCATTTCAAATATCCTGCATTTATACTCTCCTCTTCTCATGATTGCTGGTTTTGATATCATATTTGTGTGTGGATGATTTCCTACCTTTACTGTATGTTTGCCTTTACCGGTGGGCTTTCTCATTCGTAATTTTGCTGTTTCTAGTTGTGACCTTTTCTTTTCCACTTAGAGAAGTTCCTTTAGCATTTGTTTTAAAGCTGGTCTGGTGGTGCTGAATTCTCTCAGCTTTTGCTTGTTTGTAAAGTTTTTGATTTCTTCATGGAATCTGAAGGAGAGCCTTGTTGGGTAGAGTATTCGGGTAGAGTATTCTTTTTTTTTTAAAACATTTTATTTTATATTGGAGTATAGTTGATTAACAATGTTGTGTTAGTTTCAGGTGTACAACAAAGTGATTCAGTTTTACAAACACATGTATGTATTCTTTTTTCAAAATCTTTTCCCAGTTAGGTTGTTACATAATATTGAGCAGAGTTCCCTGTGCTATATAGTAAGTCCTTGTTGGTTATCCATTTTAAACTAACGCATATATATGGAATCAAAAAAAAAATTGTACTGATGAACCTAGTTACCGGACAGGAATAAAGAGGTAGACATAGAGAATGGACTTGATGTTATGGGGTGGGAGGGTGAAGCTGGGATGAAGTGAGAGTAGCATCAACATATATACACTACTGAATGTAAAATAGTTGGCTGGTGGGAAGCAGCAACACAGCACAGGGAGATCGGCTTGGTGTTTTGCGATGACCTAGAGGGGTGGGATAGGGAGAATGGGAGGCAGACTCAAGAGGGAGGGGATATGGGGACATGTGTATGCATATGGCTGATTCACGTTGTTGTGCAACAGAAACTAACATGGTATTGTGAAGCAATTATACTTCAATAAAGGTCTATTAAAAATAAATAAATAAATAAATAAATAAATATAGCATAAATAAATAAATATTGACACGTGTGTACGTGTGTCAATCTGAGACTCCCTAACTATCCCTCCCCCTCACATTTCCCCCCTGGTAACCATAAGTTCATTCTCTTAGTCTGTGAGTCTGTTTCTGTTTTGTAAATAAGTTCATTTGTATCATTTTTCTTAGGTTCTGCATATAAGCGATATCATACGATATTTCTCTTTCTCTGTTTGACGTACATCACTCAATATGACAATCTCTAGGTCCATCCATGTTGCTGCAAATGGCATTATTTCATTCTTTTTAATGGCTGAATAATATTCTATTGTATATATGTACCACATCTTCTTTATCCATTCTTCTGTTGATGGACATTTAGGTTGCTTCCATGTCCTGGCTATTGTAAACAGCACTGCAATGAACATTGTGGTGCATGTATCCTTCGAACCATGTTTTTCTCTGGGTATATGCCTAGGAGTGGGATTGCAGGATCATATGGTAGCTCTATTTTTAGTTTCTTAAGGAACCTCCATACTGTTTTCCATAGTGGCTGCACCAATTTACATTCTCCCCAACAGTGTAGGAGGGTTCCCTTCTCTCCACACCCTCTCCAGCACTTATTATTTGTGGATTTTTTGATGATAGCCATTCTGACTGGTGTGAGGTGATATCTCATTGTAGTTTTGATTTGCATTTCTCTAATAATTAGTGATGTTGAACATCTTTTCATGAGCCTCTTGGCAATCTGTATGTCTTCTTTGGAGAAATGTCTATTTAGGTCATCTGCCCATTTTTTGATTGGGTTGTTTGTTTTAATGATATTAAGCCACAGGACCTGTTTGTAAATTTTGGAGACTAATCCCTTGTAGGTCACATCATTTGCCAACATTTTCTCCCATTCTGTGGGTTGTCTCTTCATTTTGTTTGTTGGGTCCTTTGCTGTGCAAAAGCTTTTGAGTTTAATTAGGTCCCATTTGTTTATTTTTGTTTTTATTTCCATTACTCTGGGAGATGGATCGAAAAAGATATTGCTACAATTTATGTCAGAGAGTATTCTGCCTATGTTTTCCTCTAAGAGTTTTATAGTATCTGGTCTCACATTTAGGTCTTTAATCCATTTTGAATTTATATTTGTGTATTGTGTTAAAGAATGTTCTAATTTCACTTTTTTACATGTAGCTGTCCAGTTTTTCCAGCACCATTTATTGAAGATACTGTCTTACCTCCATTGTATAGTCTTGCCTTCTTTGTCGTAGATCAATTGACCATAAGTGTGTGGGTTTATCTCTGGGCTTTCTATCTTTTCCCATTTATCTATATTTCTATTTTTTTGCCAGTACCATACTTTTTTGATGACTATAGCTTTGTGGTATAGTCTGAAGTCAGGGAGCCTGATTCCTCCAGCTCCATTTTTGTTTCTCAAGATTGCTTTGCCTATTTGGGGTCTTTTGTGTCTACATACAAATTTTAAGATTTTTTGTTCTAGTTCTGTGAAAAATGCCAGTGGTAATTTGATAGGGATTGAATTGAATCTGTAAATTGCCTTGGGTAACATAGCCATTTTGACAGTATTGATTCTTCCAATCCAAGAACATGGTATATCTCTGAATCTGTTTGTGTCGTCTTCAATTTCTTTCATCAGCATCTTATAGTTTTTAGAGAACAGGTCTTTTGTCTCCTTAGGTAGGTTTATTCCTAGGTATTTTATTCTTTTTGATGTGATGGTAAATGGGATTGTTTCTTGAATTTATTTTTTGGATCTTTTGTTGTTAGTGTATAGAAATGCAACAGATTTCTGTGTATTAATTTTGTAACCTGCAACGTTACCAAATTCACTGATGAGCTCTAGTAGTTTACTGGTAGCATCTTTAGGATTGTCTATGTATAGTATCATGTCATCTGCAAACAGTGACAATTTAACTTCTTTTCCAATTTGGATTCCTTTTATTTGATTTTGTTCTCTGATATCCATAGCTAGGACTTCCAAAACTATGTTGAATAAAAGTGCAAGAGTGGACGTCCTTGTCTTGTTCCTGATCTTAGAGGAAATGCTTTTGGCTTTTCACCATTGAGTAAGATGTTAGCTGTAGGTGTGTTGGATATGGCCTTTATCATGTTGAGGTATGTTCCCTCTATGCCCACTTTCTGAAGAGTTTTTATCATAAATTGGTGTTGAATTTTGTCAAAATGTTTTTCTGCATCTATTGAGATGATCATACGGTTTTTATTCTTCAGTTTTTTGATGTGGTGTATCACACCGATTGATTTGTGGATGTTGAAAATTCCTTGCATCCCTGGGATAAATCCCACTTGATCATGGTGTATGATCCTTTTAATGTGCTGTTGGATCCTGTTTGCTAGTATTTTGTTGAGGATTTTGGCTTCTATATTCATCAGTGATATTGGTCTATACTTTTCTTTTTTTGTGGTATCTTTGTCTGGTTTTGGTATCAAGGTGATGGTGGCTTCATAGAATGAGTTTGGGAGTTTTCCTTCCTCTGCAATTTTTTGGAACAGTTTCAGAAGGATAGGTATTAGCTCTTCTCTAAATGTTTGATAGAATTTGCCTCTGCAGCCATCTGGTCCTGGACTTTTTTTTGTTGGGAGTTTTAAAATCACAGTTTCAAATTCAGTACTTGTGATTGGTCTGTTCATATTTTCTACTTCTTTCTGGTTCAGTCTTGGGAGATTGTACTTTTCTAAGAATTTGTCCATTTCTTCCAGGTTGTCCATTTTATTGGCATACAGTTGCTTGTAATTGTCTCTTATGATCCTTTGTATTTCTGCAGTGTCTGTTGTAACTTCTCCTTTTTCATTTCTAATTTTATTGATTTGAGTCCTCTCCCTTTTTTTCTTGGTGAGTCTGGCTAAGGGTTTATCAATTTTGTTTATCTTTTCAAAGAACCAGCTTTTACTTTCATTGATCTTTGCTATTGTTTTCTTCATCTCTATTTCATTTATTTCTACTCTGATCTTTATAATTTCTTTCCTTCTACTAACTTTAGGTTTTGTTTTTTCTTCTTTCTCTGGTTGCTTTAGGTGGAAGGTTAGGTTGCTTACTTGAGAATTTTCTTGTTTCCTGAAATAAGATTGTATTGCCACAAACTTCCCTCTTAGAACTGATTTTGCTGCATCCTATAGGCTTTGGATTGTTGTGCTTTTGTTTTCATTTGTCTCTAGGTATTTTTTGATTTCTTCAGTGATCTGTTGGTTGTTTAGTAGCATATTGTTTAGTCTCCATGTGTTTGTGTTTTTTACAGTTTTTTTTCCCCTTGTAGTTGATTTCTACCCTCATAGCATTGTGGTCAGAAAAGATGCTTGGTATGATTTCAATTTTCTTAAATTTACTGAGGCTTGCTTTGTGGCCCAGCATGTGGTCAGTCCTGGAGCATGTTCCCATGTGCACATGAGAAGAATGTGTATTCTGCTGCTTTTGGATGGAATGCTTTATAAATGTCATTTAAGCCATCTGGTATATTGTGCCATTTAAGCCCTGTGTTTCCTTATTGATTTTCTGTCTGGATGATATGTCCATTGATGTTAAGTGGGGTGTTAAAAACCCCTCTATTATTGTGTTAATGTCTATTTCTCTCTTTATGGCTGTTAATATTTGCCTTATATATTGAGGTGTTCCTATTTTGGGTGCATATATATTTACAATTGTTATATCTTCTTCTTGGATTGATCCCTTGATCATTACGTAGAGTCTTTTTTGTCTCATAACAGTCTTTATTTTAAAGTCTATTTTGTCTGATATGGGTATTGCTACTCCAGCTTTCTTTTGATCTCCATTTGCATGGAATACCTTTTTCCGTCCCCCCGCTTTCAGTCTGTATGTATCCCTAGATCTGAAGTGGGTCTCTTGTAGGCAGCATGTATATGGGTCTTGTTTTTGAATCCATTCAACCAGTCTATGTCTTTTGTTTGGAGCATTTAATCCATTTACATTTAAGGTAATTATCGATATGTAAGTTCCTATTGCCATTTTTTCCCTTTTTTCTTTAAAACACAATGAATTGCTTTTATTTTGGTATGCATCCACATCTCAGCATTTAGTGGTCCTGAACAGAAAAGTGGAAAAACACAGCAGTTTGCTAGGAATTTTGGGGATCTGCCATGCACACCGAGTTCTTTCTTAATCTCTGGTGAGGACCATGAGAAGCAGCAGCACCAAAAACAAAGTATGCACTGAATTCAAGGTTCTTTTTATTCCAGTTCTCAGATTCCAAAGTAGATCCAAATGGATTGCAAGGATAACCAAATGAGAGCCCTGTTTAAAATTTCTTCAATTCTTAAAAGCAAAAGCAATTACAGGAAAACCTTTCAGAGGGATCATGTGTGCTTACAAGTGTCTTCTGTGGCCTTTCTCCAAGTTTAACCACCAAGGACTTTGAGAGCTGGCAGGTCTGAGTAACCCTGATGGCTTGTTCTTTTTACCTTATCAAAACCTGAGCTAAAAAAACACATCAGCTGATGATGACAGCAGAGGGTGGCAGGGCTGAGAACCCAATATTCATTTCCCAGGTGGGTGGAAAGTAAATAAATGTGGTTCCAAAACTAAATGAGGGAGGTCAGAGACTCTTTCCAACCTTACCTGACGGCTTCTGGCCAAAGCATGGAAGTGTCATGGAAAGTGTTGGGTGGTGCAGGGGCAAAAAGTGACTTGAGGAGGATAAAGGAAAAAGTGGGGGGAGAATATCTGGGGAAAGCCCTGAATTCCTCACCAAAGGCCAATTTCAGAGAGGAGGAGGTGGGGTTACAATCTATGCTTTGGCCAAGGGTGGTAGTGGGGAGTGGGGAAAAGGATGATGGTTTGGAAGGAGGGCGTCATTTAACACACTTAAAGAAAGAAACCAGGGATGCAGACAAAGCACCTCCACACACCCAGGAGTAGTCCCACAGGCTGTGACCTGAAACCTTCACATCTACTCTAACTAGCCACTCCAAGATGGAGGGCTGTTGCAGGGAGGGAGGGAGGCAGAGGGAGGGGAAGGGGGAGAAGGCAGAGGCCCCAGGCCATGTAATCAGCAGCAAGGTGATTGTGTGATGTGTCTTTTCACATTTGAGTTAGATGTGCCCCACCAGTTATGATGCGAATCAATTTAAATATACTTTCTTGATCCCAGAAGTTCAACTATATGGACAGTGGTTACACTTGACAGGATGGTTTGTTATAGCACAACACATATTTCAAATGGACGAAAAATTAGTACCATTTACAGTATCTTAAGATAAACTGCCTTTGAATGGGAGCTTCCTTTCCAGTACTTTGAGGCCTATAAGACGTATCTAGAAAATTTACTACTGTGGAGAATGAAGACTGCTTAAGTCAAATGGGGGGTATGGGAGGGCCTGTGGCTTCCTTTTTTTTTTTTCTTTTTTGATTAATTGCTGTAACACTGTCCTTCAGGCAGCTGAGGGAGTTTCATATTTTCTTTAGACATCATTAAGCGCTGAAGCTGTTGCAGGACAACTTTGATGCTCTATGAATTCTGTCATTTTGTTGGCACTGATATGGCTCTTGGGTCCACCACTCCATTAGAGTTATTAGAGTTATTAACTCCATTCATATTAGTTTTTGTTACAAATCTTACAAAGGTGGGTGCTTCTGGATATTTAGGTCCACATTCTATTTTAAGGCTGTATATTCGGTTTTCATAAATTGTTCTTGGAGTCCCAGTTATCATCCCTGTCCATCTTGTAAGTATCATGTCTTCATCATCTTCTAGACCCCAGCTAACTGTGCCATCTCCTACTCCTTTCTGACCTTCTTTGAGCTCTTCCACCAGTCGGAAATTGTGAGGGACTTTTACTCCTGAGCCTGTGGTGGTTGCCATCTTGCTTTGCTGTTGCTCCCTATTGCAATTTTCTTAATTGTTTTGGGTTTGTTTTTGTAGGTCTTTTTTCTTACCTTCCTCTCTTGTTCTCTTCTCTTGTGGTTTGATGACCATCTTTAGTGTTGTGTTTGGGTTGCTTTTTCTTTCTTTTTTTTTTTTTAAGAATTTTTTATTTATATTTTTAATTTTTTAAATTAATTAATTAATTTATTTTTAGCTGTGTTGGGTCTTCGTTTCTGTGTGAGGGCTTTCTCTAGTTGTGGCAAGCGGGGGCCACTCTTCATCATGGTGCGCGGGCCTCTCACTATCATGGCCTCTCTCGTTGCGGAGCACAGGCTCCAGACGCGCAGGCTCAGTAGTTGTGGCTCACGGGCCTAGTTGCTCCGCGGCATGTGGGATCTTCCCAGACCAGGACTCGAACCCGTGTCCCCTGCATTAGCAGGCAGATTCTCAACCACTGCGCCACCAGGGAAGCCCGCTTTTTCTTTTTTGTGTGTATATCTGTTGTAGTCTTTACGTTTGCTGTTCCTATGAGGTTTTGATATAGCAGTCTATATATGTACAAGATTGTTTTACGTTTCTGGTCTCTTTCCCGCCTAGGGAGGTTCCTTTAGCATTTACTGCAGAGCTGGTCTGGTGATGCTGAATTCTCTTAGCTTTTGCTTGTCTGTGAAGCTTTTGATTTCTCCATCATATCTGAATGAGAGCCTTGCTGGGTAGAGTATTCTTGGTTGTAGCTTCTTCCCTTTCATTACTTTAAATATATCATGCCACTCCCTTCTGGCCTGCAGAATTTCTGCTGAAAAATCAGCTGATAACCTTATGGGAGTTCCATTGTATGTTATTTGTCATTTTTCCCTTGTTGCTTTTAATATTTTTTGTTTGTCTTTCATTTTTGTCAGTTTGATTACTATGTGTCTCAGTGTGTTCCTCCTTGGGTTTATCCTGCCTGGGACTCTCTGTGCTTCCTGGACTTGGGTGACTGTTTCCTTTCCCATGTTAGGGAAGTTTTCAGCTATTACCTCTTCAAATATTTTCTCAGGTCCTTTCTCTCTCTCTTCTCCTTCTGGGACCCCTAAAATATGAATTTTGGTGCATTTAATGTTGTCCCAGAGGTCCCTTAAACTGTCCTCATTTCTTTTTTTCTTTTTTCTTTATTCTGTTCTGTGGCAGTGATTTCCACCAATCTGTCTTCCAGGTCACTTATCCGTTCTTCTGCCTCATTTATTCTGCTATTGATTCCTTCTAGTGTATTTTTCATTTCAGTTATTGTATTGTTGAACTCTGTTTGTTTGTTCTTTATATCTTCTAGCTCTTTGTTAAACATTTCTTATATCTTCTCTATCCTTGCCTCCATTCTTTTTCTGAGATCTTGGATCTTCTTCACTATCATTACTCTGAATTATTTTTCAGGTATATTGCCTATCTCCACTTCACTTAGTTGTTCTGCTGGGGTTTTATCTTGTTCCTTCATCTGGGGCATATTCCTCTGCCATCTCATTTGTCTAACTTTCTGTGTTTGCAGTCTCTGTTCCACAGGCTGCAGGATTGTAGTTCCTCTTGCTTCTGATGTCTGCCCCTGGTGGGTGAAGCTGATCTAAGAGGCTTCTGCAGGATTCCTGGTGGGATGGACTGGTGGCTGCCCACTGGTGGGTGGAGATGGGTCTTGTTCTTCTGATGGGTAGGGTCGTGTCAAGGGGTTCCTTTAGATGCAGCTGTGGGCTCAGGAAGACTTTAGGCAGTCTGTCTTCTGATGGGTGGGTCTGTGGTCCTGCCCTGTTGGTTGCTTGGCCTGAGGCACTCCAGCACTGAAGCTTTCAGGCTGTTTTGTAGGGCTAGGTCTTGGTGTCATAATGGCGGCCCCCAGGAGAACTCATGCTGCTGAGTATTCCCCAGTATCTTCTCCACCTGTGTCCTCGTCCCCACAAAGAGCCACAGCCACCCTCATCCTCCCCTGGAGACCCACCAAGACCATCAGGTAGGTCTGGCTCAGGATCCTATGAAGTCACTGCTTTTCCCCTGCTTCCTGGTGTGCACAAGACCTTGTGTGCACCCTCCAAGAGTGGGTGCACTCTAGCTTGGATTGGAGTTCCTGTTTCCCCCAGTCCTGTGGAGTTCCTGTGATCAAGCTCCACTGGACTTAAAAGCCAAATGCTCTGGGGGCTCCTCCTCTTGATGCCAGACCCCCAGACTGGGAGCCTGATGTGGGGCTCAAAACTCTCACTCCTTTGGGAGAACCTCTGCAATATATTTATTTTCCAGTTTGTGGGCCGCCCTCCCAGCTGGAATGGGATTTGATTGTATCATGAATGTGTCCCTCCTACCATCTCATTGTGGCTTCTTCTTTGTCTGTGATGTAGAATATCTTTTTTTGGTAGGTTCCAGTATTTTTTTTCCAATGACTGCTTAGCAGTTAGTTGTGATTTTGGTGTTTTCGTGAGAGGAGGTGAGCTCAAGCCCTTCTACTCTGCCATCTTGTCTTCAACCTCTGCATCTACTACTCATCACACTAGTTTCCAGAGATGATGCTGGGCCCTGACAAGGACCTTTATTTGGACCAAATAAGGAGTTGGAAAGATGGCAGTTGGTGTCATTGTTTTCTTCTTTTTTTTTTTTCTGGCATCTGCATCCAATAAAGAGCCTTAAAAATGTGTCCATTCCTAAGAACATATAATGCAATCATCCCACCTGTGTGGGGTCAGAAGGGTTGGGGAATGCTGGTCCTCACCCCATGAATTCTCTAGCTTGGTTTGCAAACTGGTAGCACATAAGTGTCATGCAGTTAACAAGAATGCTTCATTTGCCATATATGGTGTTTTTATATACATGTAAAAAACCCAGAAATAGAAAAATTAGAATCACCAGATCAGTAAAATCATATTTAGTAAGAGTTTATTGTGCATATAAGAACAGTTTGTGAACTGGGAGCTCTCAAACCAACAGTGGAATGAGGCACAGAGGTATGTTATAGGTCAATTTACATAGTGAAAATGCAGAGGCTGCTTATGCTTTACAATGATTGGTTATATAGCATCAGAGTTTTCTTAGTGATAAAATATTGGTTAAAAGAAGTTACCTCATGCCAATTTTGGGCAACAGTTTATGTTTCATTTATGATTTTCACAGGCATTACAAGAAGTGGTGCATTGTTTTTGCTTACGTTTTAGAATAAGCTAAATTGTTTCACTTATGTGGCTTAATGTTTTTTCTGCTCAGGAAATTTTCAAGTTTGCTTTCCATTTTGTATTTTACTTTGTATCTATCTATCTATCTATCATCTATCTATCTATCTATCTATCATCTATCTATCTATCATCTATCATCTATCTATCTGTCATCTATCTATCTATCTACTTATCTATCTGCAATTATTGTTTATTTATTTGTTTATACACCCATGTAACTGCCATCTCAGGATAGAGAACATTTCCATTATCCCAAGCAGTTCCAAGGTGCCACTTCCCAGTTAAACACAGTTGAACCCCTTTTCTCCAAGGCAAGAACTGTCCTGACATCTACACCACAGCTTAGTTTTGCTGTCCTAGAGCTTCATGTAAATGAATTGTGGATACTCTTTTGTGCCTGACTTCTTTCAGTCAGCATGCTTATCATCCATGTTGTTGCATGTATCAGTACTTTGATTCACTTTATTGCTGAGTACTATTCCATTGTATGAATATACAACAATTTACTTGTTTACTTGATGATAAACATTTGGATTGTTTCCAGTTTTAGGCTATTATCAATCAAGTTGTTATACAACTTTCTATGCAAGTCTTTTTTTTAAAATTGAAGTATAGTTGATTTACAATATTGTGTTAGTTTCAGGTGTACAGTAAAGTGATTTGGATATATATGTCCAATTCTTTTCCATTATAGGTTATTACAAGATATTGAATATAGTTCCCTGTGCTATACAGTGAATCCTTGTTGTTTATTTTATATATAGTAGTGTGTATCTGTTAATTCCATACTCATAATTTATCCCTCTCTCCCTTTCCTCTTTGGTAACCATAAGTTTGTTTTCTATGTCTGTGAGTCTGTTTCTGTTTTATAAATAAGTTCAGTTGTACTATTTTTTAGATTCCACATATAATTGATATCATATAATACTTGTCTTTCTCTGTCTGATTTACTTCACTTAGTAGTATAGTCTTTAGGTTCATCCATGCTGCTGCAAATGGTATTATTTAATTCTTTTTTATGGCTGAGTAGTATTCCATTGTATATACATACATCACATCTTCTTTATCCATTCATCTGTTGATGAAGACTTAGGTTACTTCCATGTCTTGGCTATTGGAAATAGTGCTGCTATGGACATTGGTGTGTATGTAGCTTTTTGAGTTAGAGTTTTTGTCTTTTCTGGGTGTATGCTCAGGAGTGTGATTGCTGGATTATATGGTAACTCTATTTTTAGTTTTTTCCCCCCTGGATTTGGCCAATATTTTTTTAAACTTTTATTTTATATTGGAGTATAGTTGATTAACAATGTTGTGTTAGTTTCAGGTGTACAGCAAAGTGATTCAGTTATACATATACATGTATCTATACTTTTTCAAATTCTTTTCCCATTTAGGTTTTTACAGAGTATTGAGTTCCCTGTGCTATACAGTAAGTCCTTGTTGGTTATCTATTTTAAATACAGCAGTGTGTACGTGTTGACCCCAAACTCCCAACCTATCCCTCCCCCCCATACACTTTCCCCCTGGTAGCCATAAATTTGTTCTCTAAGTCTGTGAGTCTCTTTTGTAAAACAGTTCATTTGTATCAAATTTTTAATATTCCATATATAAGTGATATATGATATGTGTCTTTTTCTGTCTGACTTACTTCACTTAGGATGATAATCTCTGGGTCCATCTATATTGCTGCAAATGGCATTATTTCATTCTTTTTAATGGATGAGTAATATTCCATTGTATATATGTATGACTTCTTTATCCATTCCTCTGTTGATGGACATTTAGTTTGCTTCCATATCTTGGCTATTGTAAACAACACTGCAATGAACATTGGGGTGCATGTATCCTTTGGACCGTGTTTTTCTCCAGATATATGCCAAGGAGTGGGATTGCTGGATCATATGGTAGCTTTATTTTTAGTTTCTTAAAGAACCTACATACTGTTCTCTATAGTGGCTGTATCAATTTACATTCCCACCAACAGTGTAGCAGGGTTCCCCTTTTGCCACACCCTCTCCAGCATTTATTGTTTGTAGATTTTTTGATGATGGCCATTCTGACTGGTGTGAGGTGATATCTCAATGTAGTTTTGATTTGCATTTCTCTAATAATTAGCAATTTGGAGCATCTTTTCATGTGCCTGTTGGCCATCTGTATGTCTTCTTTGGAGAAATGTTTATTTCAGTCTTCTGCCCATTTTTTGATTGGATTGTTTGTTTGTTTGTTTGTTTTTGATATTGAGTTGTATGAATTGTTTGTATATTTTGGAAATTGAGCCTTTGTCAGTTGCATCATTTTGCAAATATTTTCTCCCAGTCTGTAGGTTGTCTTTTATTTTGTTTATGGTTTCCTTTGCTTTGCAAAAGCTTTAAAGTTTGATTAGGTCCCATTTGTTTATTTTTGCTTTTGCCTTGGCAGACCTAAGAAAACATTGCTATGATTTATGTCAGAGAATGTTTTGCCTATGTTCTCTTCTAGGAATTTTATGGAGCCATGTCTTGTATTTAAGTGTCTAAGCCATTTTGGGTTTATTTTTGGGAGTATGGTGTGAGGGAGTGTTCTAACTTCATTGATTTATGTGTGGTTGTCCAGCTTTCCCTACACCATGAGCTGAAGAGACTGTCTTTTCTCCATTGTATAGTCTTGCCTCCTTTGTCAAAGATTAATTGACTCTAGGTGTGTGGGTTTACTTCTGAGCTCTCTATTCTGTTCCATTGATCCATATTTTTGTTTTTGTGCCAATGCCACACTATTTTGATTACTGTAGCTTTGTAGCATTGTCTGGAAGAATTATGCTTCCAGCTTTGTTCTTTTTCCTCACGATTTTTTGGGCAATTCTGGGTCTTTTGTGGTTCCATATAAATTTTAGGATTATTTGTTCTAGTTCTGTGAAAAATGTCATGGGTGATTTGATAGGAATTAAATCTATAGATTGCTTTGGGTAGTATTGCCATTTTAACTATATTAATTCTTCCAGTCTAAGAGCATGGGCTATCTTTCCTTGAATCATCTTTGATTTCTTTTATCAATGTTTTATAGTTCTCTGTGTATAAGTCTTTCACCTCCTTGGTTAGGTTTATTCCTTGGTATTTTATTTTATTTTTTGATGTAATTTTAAATGGGATTGCTTTTTTACTTTCTCTTTCTGATATTTCATTGTTAATGTAAAGAAATGCAACAGATTTCTGTATATTAATCTTATATCATGTTACCTTGTTGAATTCATTGATCAGTTCTTTTATTTCTTTTTATTGTCCGATTGCTGTGGCTAGGACTTCCAATACTATGTTGAATAGAAGTGGTGAGACTGGGCATCCTTGTCTTTTTCCAGAATTTAGTGAGAGAAGTTTCAGCTTTTCTCTGTTTAGTATTATGTTGGTTGTAGGTTTGTCATAAATGGCTTTTATTATGTTGAGATATGTTCCCTCTATACCCACTTTGGTGAGTTTTTTTTCATGAATGGATGTTGAATTTTATCATATACTTTTCCTGTATCTATTGAGATGATCATGTGGTTTTTGTCTTTTCTTTTGTTGATGTGTTGTATCACATCGATTGATTAAACCATCCTTGTGACACTGTGATGAATCCAACTTGATCATGGTGTATGATCCTTTTTATGTGTTGTTGGAGTTAGTTTGTTAATATTTTGTTGAGGATTTTTGTATCTATATTCGTCAAAGATATTGGCCTGTAATTTTCTTTTTTGGTAGTGTCTTTGTATGGTTTTGGTACCTGAGTGATGGTGGTTTCATAGAATGACTTTGGGAGTTCTCCCTCCTTTTCAATCTTTTGGAAGAGTTTGAGAAATGTAGCTATAAGTTCTTCTTTGTATGTTTGGTAGAATTCCCTAGTGAAGCCATCCGGTCCTGGAAGTTTGTTTTCAGGGGGTTTTTAAATTATAGATTCTATTTCACTTCTAGTGATCAGTCTGTTCAAATTATCTCTTTCTTCTTGATTCAGTTTTGGCAGGCTGTATGCTTCTAAAAACTTGTCCATTTCTTCTAGGTTGTGCATTTTGTTGGCATATAACTGTTCATAATATTTTCTTATGGTATTTTGTATTTCTGCAGTATCAGTTGTTATTTCTCCTCTTTCATTTCTTATTTTGTTTATTTGGATCCTCACTCTGTGAGCCTGGCCAGAGGTTTGTCAATTTTGTTTCTCCTTTCAAAAAACCAGCTCTTGGTTTTATTGATTTTTTTCTATTTTTTACCTCTATTTTATTTATTTCCTCTCTGATCTTTATTATTTCCTTCCTTCTGCTGACTTTAGGTTTTGTTCATTCTTCTTTTTCTAATTCTTTTAGGTGATAAGTTAGGTTGTTTATTGGGATTTTTCTTATTTTTTGAGGAAGGGCTGTATTGCTATGAACTTCCCTCTTAGGACTGCTTTTGCTGCATCCCATAGATTTTGTATGGTTGTGTTTTCATTTTTTTTTTTTTTGAGGTATTTTAAAATTTCCTCTTTGATTTAATCATTGACTTGTTTTTCAGTATCATGTTGTTTAGTCTCCATGTAATCAATTTTTTTCTCGCTTCTCTTTCTGTGGTTGATTCTTAGTTTCATACCATTGTGGTTAAAAAAGATGCTTGAAATAACTTCTATCCTCTTAAACTTGTTAAGTCTTGTTTTGTTTCCTAGTATGTCGTCTATCCTAGTGAATGTTACATGTACACTTGAAAAGAATGTGTATCCTGTTTTTTTTTTTTTTTTTTGGATGAAGCGTCCTGTAGATATTAACTAAGTCTAACTATTCTGTTGTGTCAGTTAGGATCTCTGATGCCATATTGATTTTCTGTCTGGAAGGTGTGTCCATTGATGACCGTGGGGTGTCCTACTATTATTGTATTCCCATTAATTTATCCTTTACATCTGTTAGTAGTTTTATAATGTATTTACATGCTCCTATATTGGGTGCATATATGTTAACAAATGTGATATCCTATTCTTGTATTGACTCTTTTATCATGATATACTGTCTTCCTTTGTCTTTCTTTATGGCCTTTGTTTTAAATTCTATTTTGTCTGATATGAGTATTGCTAGCCCTGCTTTCTTGTCATTTCCACTGCATTTCCATTTTCCATCCCCTCACTTTCAATCCATATGTGTTTTGCCCTAAAGTGAGTCAACATATTGTAGGTTCTTGTTTTATTATCCAATCTGCCACTCAGTGTCTTCTGATCAGAGCATTTAGTCCATTGACATTTAAAGTAATTATCAATAAGTATGTATTTATTGTCATTTTAAACCTTGTTTTCCAGTTGATTTTGTATTTCTTCTTTGTTCCTTTCTTTTTGTTTTTCCTTTTGTGGTTTCTTTATTAAAATTTAAAAAAATTGAAATATAGTTGATTTACAACGCTGTGTTAGTTTCAGGTGTACAGCAAAGTGATTCATATATATATAATATATATAATATGTATATGTATTCTTTTATTATATTCTCTTACATTATAGGTATTACAAGATATTGAGTATAGTTCCCTGTACTATACAGTAGATTCTTTTCTGTTATCTATTATATATATATAGTAGTGTGTGTATGTGTGTGTATATATATATATATATATATATTTTTTTTTTTTTTTTTTTTTTTTACTGGATCATATGGTAGTTGTATTTTTTTAAATTAGTTTTTATTGGGGTATGGTTGCTTTACAATGTTGTTAGTAGTGTGTATATTTTAATCCCAAACCCCTAATTTATCCCTCCTCCCCCACTTTGGTAACCATAAGTTTGTTTTCTATATCTTTCCTTTTGTTATTTGATGGTTTTCCTTTGTATTATTCTTGAGTTCTTTTCTTTTTGGTTTTTGTGAATCTATTGTATGTTTTTGATGTGTGGTTACCCTGGCTTTCAACTATGTTAACATAACTATATCTACTTTCTTTAGACTGGTAGTCATATAAGCTCAAACACATTCTAAAAGATCTACATTTTCTTACTCCCCTCCCCCACATTTTGTGATTTTGATGTTCTATTTTAAATCTTCATGTTTATCCTTTTGCTGGTCATTGTAGTTATAATTATTTTCACAGAATTTTTTTTTTTAATCTATGTGCTAGCTTATTTAAATGATCTTAAATCCTTTTATATATTTGCCTTTCCCATTGTGGTTTACCCTTTCATATAGATTCTTGGTTCTTTTCTATTTAGAGAAAACCTTTCAATATTTCTTTTAGGATATGTTTATCCTATATTCTTTTAGCTTTTGCTTATCTGAGAAATTCTTTCTTGCTCTTTTTATTCTAAATGGTGATCTTGCTGGGTAGGGTACCCCAGGTTTCAAGTTTTTTCCTTTCAGGATTTTGAATATATCTTGGCACTCCCTCTGGCCTGCAAAGTTTCTGTAGACAAATCAGCGGATAGCTTTCTGGGGGTTCCCTTGTAACTGACTCTTTGTTTTTCTCTTGCTGCCTTTGGAATCCTCTCTTTAACGACTTTTGCAATTTTAATTATGATATGCCTTGGTGTGTGTCTGGTTGGGTTCATCTTGTTTGGTATCCTCTGTGCTTCCTTTACCTGGATATCTGTTTCCTTCTTTAGGTTTGGGAATTTTTCAGGCAAAATTTCTTCAAATACATTTTTAATCCCCTTTTCTCTTTCTTCTCCTTCTGAGATTACTATTATGTGTAGATTGGCATGCTTCATATTATCCCATAAATCTTGTATGTTGATTTCATTTTTAAAAAATTTGTCTTTCTGGGGAATTCCCTGGCAGTCCAGGGGTTAGGACTCCATTCTTCCACTGTCAGGGGCCTGGGTTTGATCCCTCATTGGGTAACTAAGATCCTGCAAGCCACTCGGGGCTGCTAAATGTCTTTCTGTCTGTTGTTTTTTAAAAAATATTTATTTATTTATTTAGTTGCACTAGGTCTTAGTTGTGTCAGGCAGGCTCTTTAGTTGAGGCACGTGGGCTCCTTAGTTGCGGCACATGAACTCTTAGTTGCGGCATGCATGTGGGATCTAGTTCCCTGACCAGGGATTGAAGCCAGGCCCCCTACATTGGGAGCATGGTGCCTTATCCACTGCACCACCAGGGAAGTCCCCTGTCTCCTGTTCTGATTGGGTGATTTCCATTATTCTGTCTTTTAGATCACTTATTTGTTCTTCTGCATTATTTAGTTTGCTATTTATTGCCTTTAGCTCAGTTTTCATCTTGGTAATTGAGTGGTCTAATTTTGAGTGGTCTTTATAGTTTCTAGTTCCTTGTTACAGTGACCTGCATTTCTAACAATAGTCTGTCTTAATTTCTTCAGCATTTTTATCTCCCTTTTGAACTTGGGGTCTGGTGGACTGGAGAAGTCTGTTTCTTTGTTTGTTCTTTCAGCAGATTTCTCTTGTTCTTTTAATTGGGAATAGTTCCTCTGCATTTTCATTTTACTTATATTTCTCTGACTCTGTGAATTTAGGAGAAACAGTTATCTACTGTCGTCTTAAAGGGCTGTTTTCATGTGGGAGCAACCCTGTGTAGACTGTGTGCGCCCAATATTTTTGGTGCAAGGGTTGTTTTTGGTGTGGATGCTTGCCACGTCTTTCCTCAGGGTGTGCTGCCCTTGTCCCCTTGATAAGGGGTGTGTTGGTATTGTGGTGACCAGAGCCTGCATTGGCTGTTGGGCAGGGCCTCCTCTTTGCTCTGTGGTTGTCACATCCCCATTGGGGGCAGGATCTGTTCCCCAGCTGTTGGAGTAGAAGCCCCCAGATCTGATTCTAAGCTGTAGTGTAAAGTAGGTGGTACTGGAGTGCTCCCTCTGGGAAAGGAGCCACTGTGTATTCTTCCCCAGGAGCTGTCTGCTGGGATGTGCAACTCTGTGATGCCACCTGCCACCCGGTGTGCACACCCACAAAGATCACTGTTGCTGGCGCTGCCCTCGGGGGCCACCTCCACCACGGTAGTGCCAGAAATTGCCTCAGATAACCCTCAGGCATGTGTGTGCACTCACAAAGCTGAGGGGGAAACCCACCAAAGCCATGCCCCTGCATCCACATAGGGATTGCCGGTAATCAGCTCAGATTTCAGCCCCGCCTCCAAGTGTGTATGCCCACAAAGTTCACAAAATCCTTGGTGGCCAGAGCCGTGCCCCACTATGAACATGCTGATATGAGGCTGCTATGACGGACCCGCCCCCCTCCCTTTCCTTGTTGACAATGGGGCTTCTATGGCAGACATGCGCTTGTCCTGTGTGCACACTCAGTTGTCGCCCTGGCCACACTTCACGCCCTTTGGACTGTCTCTGTGCAGCCAAATCAAGTCCTCTCCCTGGGTCTGTTCCCTGAAGCCCCAGTCACTGTGCACACCAACAGGCACGTGTCTTGCATTGGGAAGGGTGGTGATGTGACCAGGACCGTCTGTGCTGGTCTCTCTTTACCCTGTGGAGCACAGGCCAGCTCCCACACTCTCCTCTCAAGCCTCTGAAGCTCTCTATCTGTCTGGGTGGACCTCTCAGCTGGTGAAAGAGATTCCTAGGGTTAGGGAACATTTCCTCTTTCACAGCTCCCTCCCAGGGGCACAGTTCCTGTCCTGATTCCTCTTCTTCTCCCTTTCCCCTTCATCCTACCTGGTTATGTGGGGATTGTTCTTGCAGTTTTGGTTGTATGAGATCTTCTGCAGGCTTTCAGTAGGTATTCCATGAGAATTGTTCCACATGTAGATGTATTTTTGATGCATTTGTTGGAGGAGGCCAGCTCCACATCCCTCTAATCCTCCATCTTGATCTACACCTATGCAAGTCTTTTTATGGACATACGCTTTATTTTTTTTGGTTGAATACCTATGGCTAGAATGTTGGGTTATAGGGAAGGTATATGTTCAATTTCCTAAGAAACTGTCAAACTGTTTCTTAAAGTGGTTTTACAATTTTATATTCTCACCAGAAATGTATGACAGTCCCAATTGCTTTACATCCCCTCCAGTATTTGGGATTTTCAGTCTTTTTAGTATTAGCCATTCTAGTGGATGTGTGGTAATATTTCATTGTTGTTTTAATTTGCATTTCATTTATGAGAATGTTGAACATCTTTTCATGTGCTTATTGGATATTCATGTATCTTCTTTTATGTAATGTCTATTCCAATATTTTGCCCACTTAAAAATTGGTAACCAATGTAATGGGTCATTTGTCTCCTTATATACTTGCAAGAGTTCTGTATATATTCTGGATATAAGACCTTTGTCAGGTGAATAAATTACAAATATTTTCTCCTCATCTATGGCTTTCCTTTTCACTTCATTAATGGTGTCTTTTGGAGAGTCTATGTTTCTAATTTTTATCAAAAATTTTATTGTTAGTGCTTATTATATTCTATCTAAGACAACTTTAATTATCCCAAGGTCATGAAGATTTCCACCAATGTTTTCTTCTAGACGTTTTGTAGTTTCTTTTTTTTGTTAATTGACAGAATTCAAAATATAACAATAATTCAGTAAATTTTTTTCAATACAGGTATACTAATGAGAAAATGGAATTTTATTTTGGGGATAATATTTTGCTTATTGGGATTCAAAGTTATGATTCTTATCAAAATCTGTTGCAAATGCTGATCAGTAGTGATATTTTATATATTTCATTTTTGATAATGTCTCTTCATGTAGATAGGTACTGCCGAGTACTGATACTGTCCATGAGCATATGATTTTTTTCCCATTTAATATTTTTATTGGGATATAATTCACATAACATAAAACTCATTATTTTAAAGTGTACAAGTCAGGGTTTTTCAGCATATTCAATATGTTGTACAACTATCAGCACCATCTAATGCTGGAACACTTCCATCAACCCCAAAGAGAAACCCTGTACTTAGTAGTCAGTCTCAATTTTCCCCTCTTCTCATTCCTTGGCAACTACTAATCTACTTTCTGTCTCTATCGATTTACCTATTCTGGACATTTCATATAAACAGAATCATACAATCTGTGGCTTTTTATGTCTGGCTTCTTTCATTTAGGATAATGTTTTCATAGTTCATCTACACTGTAGCATGTGAAAGTACTTCATTCTTTTTTTATGGCTGAATAATATTCCATTGTTTGGATATGCTATGTATTGTTTATCCATTCATCAGTTGTTGGACATATAGGTTTTTTCCACTTTTTCCTATTATGAATAATGCTGCTATGAACATTCATGTACAAGTTTTTGTGTGAACATATGTTTTAAGTTTTCATTGGTATATTCCCTGAAATGATTGAGCCATATGGCAACTCTGTGTTTAAATGAAGAAATACCACACTGTTTTCCACAACAGCCAAATCATTTTACATTCCCACCAGCAATGCACAGGGTTCCAGTTGTTCTACATCCTTGCCAAAATTTGCTTCTTCTTTCCCTCTATCCTTCCTTCTTTTCTTTCTTTCTTCCTTCCTTCCTTCCTTCCTTCCTTCCTTCCTTCCTTCCTTCCTTCCTTCCTTCCTTCCTTCCTTCCTTCCTTCCTTCCTTTCTTTCTTTCTTTCTTTCTTTCTTTCTTTCCATCTGAGTGGCTTTGAAGTGGTGTTTTGGTGGTTTGATTTGCATTTTTCTAATGACTAATGATGTTGAGCATCTTTTCATGTTCTTACTGACCATTTGTATATCTTCTTATAGTTTTAATATTTGTATCTATCATCCATTTTATTAATTTTTGTGTTTGGTATAAGGTAAGAGCTGAGATTCATTTTTTTCTCCACTCATATGTCTAGTTGATCTAGCCCATTTGTTGAAAAGACTTCTTAAGTTGTCCTCTGGGGTAAGCAGAGTAAGGACTCTACAAAGATGTCCACATCCTAATTCCTTGAATATTACATTATATAGCAAAAGAGGAATTAAGGTAGCAGGTGGAATTAAGGTTGCTTATCAGTTGACCTTACGATAAGGATATTATCCTGGATTATCTGAGTGAATTCAATGTGATCACAGAGGTCCTTAAATGAGGAAGAGGGAGACAGCAGAGGAGGTCAGAGTGATGTAATGTGCTAAGAAATTGGCCTACTATTGCTGGCTTTGAAAATGGAGGAAGGCGCCATGTGCCTCTAGAATGTAGGCAGCCTCTAGAAGCTGGAAAGGAAACAGATTTTCCCTTGGGTCTCTAGAAAGGAATGATGTCCTGGTGACTCCTTGATTTTAGCCTGGTTAGATCCATTGGGACTCCTGAATTGACAGATTGTAAGGTAATAAATTTGTATTGTTTTAAGCACTAAGTTTGTGGTAATTTGTTATAGCAGCCATAGAAAACCAATATTTTCCCCAAGATTATTGCCCTCTGGTATACATGCTCTGTATAATCCCTTCCCCTTGGGTGTGATTAAGATTTATGAATATGATGGGTGATCATTCCTGTGATTATGTAATGTTATATGGCAGAAGAGATTTTGCAGATGTAATGAAGGTCTTCAATCAATTAACTTTGGGTCAATCAAAAGGAAGGTTATCTTCTATTGGCCTGACCTTAAAAGAGGGCAAAGAGATTCAAAGTGAAAGAGATCCTCTTGTTGGCTTGAAGGAGCAAACTGTTACATTGCGGAGAACACCACATAACAGAGAACAGTGAGTGGCCTCTAGGAACTAAGGGCTTCAGTCCTACAACTGCAAGGAATTAAATTCTTCCAACACCATGAATGAGCTTGGAAGACGAGTCCAAGTTCCAAATGAGAATGCAGCCTGGTGGACACCTTGATTTTAGCCTTTTGAGAACTTAAGCAGAGAACCCAGGTACACCACACTAGGGCTTCTGACCTACAGAAATATGTGAAACATATAACTATATATGAAATAACAAATCAGTATTGTTTTAAGCTGCTAAATTTGTGCTAATTTGTCATGCAGTGATGGAAAAACAATGTGTTTTCCCATTGAATTGCCTTAGCAATGCATTGTTGAAAATCAATTGAGCATGTATATCTGGGTCTATTTCTGGACTCTGTTCTTTCCCATTGATCAGTTTGTCTTTTTACCAAAACTACTATCATTTGGCTTACCATAACTTTATAGTACATCTTTAAAATTAGATACTAGGAGTCATCCAACTTTGTTATTCTTTTTCAAAATTGTTTGGCTATTTTATGTCCTGTGTATTTTCATATAAATAGTAGAATCAACTTTTCATTTGTACAAAAAATGCTTGCTGGAATTTTGATTTGTATTATGGTTGACCATTGAACAACACTCCATGAAGTGGAAAATCTGAGTATAACTTTACAGTTGTCCCTCCATGTCCATGGTTCCATACTGGCAGAGTCAACCAACTGTGGATTATGTATTTCTGTAGTCTGTATTTATTGAAACAAATCTGCATATAAGTGGACCTGCTCAGTCTAAACAAGGGTTGTTCAAGGGTCAGCTGGAAGTTGAATTTGAAGATCAATTTGGGGAATTTGACAGCTTAACAATATTCAGTCTTCTGATTCATGAACATGGTATATATTTCCATTAGTTTTAGTCTCATTTAATTTCTTTCTTTTGGTGGGGAGATCTAATTAGCTTTATTCAGTGATTCAGGAATCAGGCAGCATCCCATCTAGTAAATAGAAGGATGCTCAAGGGTTGCATAAATGGAAGGTTTTATAATCAGAAGGAGGGTAGGGAAGAAGGTATTAGCAAAAGAAAAGAAAGGATTTTTTCAGGCCAGGCCATCTTCCTTTGGGGGGAAGGGAACAGCAGACGTCTTCATGATGCAGATTACCTCACTAGTGTTGATCCTGAAATTTCAGATTACGTGTTTAAAATTCACATTCCAGGGACTTCCCTGGTGGTGCAGTGGTTAGGAATCCACCTGCTAATGCAGGGGACATGGATTTGAGCCCTGGTCCAGGAAGATCCCACATGCCACAGAGCAACTAAGCCCATGTGCCACAACTACTGAGCCAGTGCTCTAGAGCCCACGAGCCACAACTGAGCCCGCGTGCCACAACTACTGAAGCCCGTGAGCCTAGAGTCCACACTCTGTAACAAGAGAAGCCGCTGCAATGAGAAGCCTGTGTACCACAAGGAAGAGTAGCCTCCGCTCGCCGCAACTAGAGGAAGCCCGTGCAAAGCAACGAAGACCCAACATAGCCAAAATAATAAATAAATAAATAAATAAAATAAATAAAATTCACATTCCTAGCTCTCTTTGTGCCTAGCACAGCCATGGCTCATGTCTCCCCTAATCATTTTCCTAAGGAACAGACTTAAGTATGCCCTAACAGGAGATGAAATAAAGATCTGCCTGCAGCGTTTCATTAAGATTGATGGCAATGTCTGCACTGTTATAACCTACCTCGCTTGTTTTATGGACGTCATCATCATTGGAGAGCCTGGAGAGAATTTTCGTCTGATCTATGACACCAAGGGTCGCTTTGCTGTTCATTGTATTACACCTGAGGAGGCCAAGTACAAGTTGTGCAAAGTGAGAAGGATCTTTGTGGGGACAAAAGGAATCCTTCATCTGATGACCCATGGTGCTTGCACCGCCTGCTATCCTGATCTCCTCATCAAGGTGAATGACACCATTCAAATTGATTTGGAGACTGGCAAGATTACTGATTTCATCTAATTTGACACTGGTATCCTGTGCATGGTGACTGGAGGTGCTAACCTGGGAAGAATTGGTGTGATCACCAACCGGGAGAGGCATCCTGGTTCTTCTGATGTAGTTCATGTGAAAGATGTCAATGGTAACAGCTTTGCCACTGGGCTATCCAACATTTTCGTTATTGGCAAAGGCAACAAACCATGGATCTCTCTTCCCCATGGAAAGGGTATCTGCCTTACCATTGCTGAGGAGAGAGACAAGAGACTGGTGGCCAGAGTAGTGGATAAAATGATCTCTAGGTGACATGATTGGAAAAGTCTTTGTACTTAATTAAAGATAATACCACATTAAAAAAAATAAAATTCACATTCCTAGGAGAGGTTGAAACTGCAATGAAGTCTTGGTTTGCTGTTCTGGGAGCAAATTACTCCATTTTAGGCTTTTTTTTTTTTTAACAATGCCAATTATATCTCAAAAAAAGTCAGTATTTCTCTAATTTTAATGTATGAAGAAAGGTCTCCTTTAATTTCTGTTAGCAATGTTTTATAATTTTCAGTATGGAGATCTTAGGTATCTTTTGTTAAATGTGTTTCTATGTATTTAATATTTTTTCATGCTATTGTAAATAAAAAAATTTTATATTCCAATTTTTATTGCTAGCATGTAGAAATACATATATTGCTAGCATATAGAAATACAATTATTTTTGTTTTTACCCTTGTATCTGTGACTTTGCTATATTTGTTTTTTAATTTTAGTAGTTTTGTGTAGATTCTTTAGGATTGTCTATGTAGACAATCACATTTTCTATGAACAAAGGCAGTTTTATTGACTTCCTTCCAGTCTTTTTGCCTTTTATTCATTTTTCATGCTTTATTGAAGTATACAGGACCTCTAGCATAATGTTCAGTAGAAGTTGTGATTGGTCTATTTATATTTTCTAATTCTTCCTGGTTCAGTCTTGGACTGAGAATTTGTCCATTTCTGAGAATTTGTCCAAATTCTGAGAATTTGTCCATTTCTTCCAGGTTGTCCATTTTACTGGCATATAGTTCCTTGTAGTAGTCTCTCATGACCCTTTGTATTTCTGCAGTGTCAGTTGTTACTTCTCCTTTTTCATTTCTAATTCTATTGATTTGAGTCTTCTCCCTTTTTTCCTGATGATTCTGGCTAATGTTTTATCAATTTTGTTTATCTTCTCAAAGAACCAGCTTTTAGTTTTTTTGATCTTTTCTATCATTTCCTTCATTTATTTTTCATTTATTTCTGATCTGATTTTTATTATTTCTTTTTGCTAACTTTAGGGGTTTTTTTTGTTGTTATTCTTCTTCTTCTTTCTCTAGTTGCTTTAGGTGTAAGGTTAGGTTGTTTATTTGAGATTTTTCTTGTTTCTTGCGGTAGGATTGTATTGCTACCAACTTCCCTGTTAGAACTGCTTTTGCTCCATCCCATAAGTTTTGGGTCATTGTATTTTCATTGTCATTTGTTCCTAGGTATTTTTAAATTTCCTGTTTGATTTCTTCAGTGATCTCTTGGTTATTTAGTAGGGTATTGTTTAGCCTCCATGTGTTTGTATTTTTTACAGCTTTTTCCCCTGTAATTGATATCTAGTCTCATAGTGTTGTTGTCGGAAAAGATGCTCGATACAATTTCAATTTTCTTAAATTTACCGAGGCTTGATTTGTGACCCAAGATGTGATCTATCCTGGAGAATGTTCTGTGTGCACTTGAGAAGAAATTGTCTTCTGTTGTTTTTGGATAGAATGTCCTGTGGATATCAATTAAGTCCATCTGGTCTAATATGTCATTTAAGGCTTCTGTTTCTTTATTTATTTTATGTTTGGATGACCTGTCCATTGGTGTAAGTGGGGTGTTAAAGTCCCCTACTATTATTGTGTTACTGTCAATTTTCCCTCTTATGGCTGTTAGCATTTGCCTTATGTATTGAGGTGCTCCTATGTTGGATGAATAAATATTTAAAATTGTTATATCTTCTTCTTGGATTGATCCCTTGATCATTATGTAGTATCCTTCCTTGTCTCTTGTAACATTCTTTATTTTAAATTCTATTTTATCTGATATGAGTATTGCCACTCCAGCTTTCTTTCGATTTCCATTTGCATGGAATATCTTCCTCCATCCCCTCACTTTCAGTCTCTATGTGTCCCTAGGTTTGAAATGGGTCTCTTGTAGACCGCATATATATGGATCTTGTTTTTGTATCCATTCAGCCAGTCTGTGTCTTTTGGTTGGAGAATTTAATCCATTTACATTTAAGGTAATTATTGATATGTATGTTCCTATTACCATTTTCTTAATTGTTTTGGGTTTGTTTTTGTAGGTCTTTTCCTTCTCTTGTGTTTTCTGTCTAGAGAAGTTCCTTTAGCATTTGTTGTAAAGCTGGTTTGGTGGTGTTGAATTCTCTTAACTTTCACTTGTCTGTGGAGCTTTTGATTTCTCCGTTGAATCTGAATGAGATCCTTGCTGGGTAGAGTAATCTTGGTTGTAGGTTTTTCCCTTTTGTTAATTTAAATATGTCCTGCTACTCCCTTCTGGCCTGCACAGTTTCTGCTGAAAGATCAGCTGTTAACCTCATGGATATTCCCTTGTATGTTATTTGTTGCATTTCTCTTGCTGCTTTTAATATTTTTTCTTTGTATTTAATTTTTGTTCGTTTGATTAATATGTGTCTTGGTGTGTTTCTCCTTGGGTTTATCCTGTATGGGACTCTCTGTGCTTCCTGGATTGATCGACTATTTCCTTTCCCATGTTGGGGAAGTTTTTGACTATGATCTCTTCAAATATTTTCTCAGACCCTTTCTCTTTCTCTTCTCCTTCTGGGACCCCTATAATTCGAATGTTGGTGTGTTTAACTTTGTCCCAGAGATCTCTGAGGCTGTCCTCAATTCTTTTCATTCTTTTTTCTTTATTCTGCTTTGTGGCAGTTATTTCCACCATTCTATCTTCCAGCTCACTTTTCCGTTCTTCTGCCTCAGTTATCCTGCTATTGATTCCTTCTAGAGTATTTTTAACTTCAGTTATTGTGTTGTTCATTACTGTTTGTTTGCTCTTTCGTTTTTCTAGATCCTTGTTAAACGTTTCTTGTATTTTCTCCATTCCATTTCTGGGATTTTGGATCATCCTTACTATCATTACTCTTAATTCCTTTTCTGGTAGTTTGCCTATTTCCTCTTCATTTATTTGGTCTTGTGGGTATTTATCTTGCTCCTTTGCCTGCAAGATATTTCTCTGTCTTCTCATTTTGTCTAATTACAGTGTTTGAGGTCTCCTGTCCCTAGGCTGCAGAGTCGTAGTTCTTCTTGCTTCTGTTTTTTGCCTTTGGTGGTGAGGTTGGTCCAGTGGCTTGCATAGGCTTCCTGATGGGAGGGACTGGTGCCTGTGTTCTGGTGGGTGGAGCTGAGTCTTTTCCCTCTGATGAGTAGGGCTATGTCAGGTGGTGTGTTTTGGGGTGTCTGTGAGCTTAGTATGACTTTAGGTAGTCTGTGTATTGATGGGTGGGTTTGTGTTCCTGTCTTGTTTGTTGTTTGGTGTGAGGTGTCCAGCACTGGGAGCTGCAGGCAGTTTGGTGGAGCCGGGCCTTGGATTCAGATAGAGGCCTCCGAGAGAGCTCTAGGTGATTAATCATCCCTGGAGCCATGAATTCTCTAGTGGTCCAGCATCCTGGACTTGGTGCTCCCACCCTAGAGCCTCAGGCCTGACTTCAATTTGGGGAACCAAGACCCTGCAAGTTGCTCATCCCAGCAATAAAGGGGAGTAAAAAAACTTTTTTTAATTAAAAAAATGATAACAACCCCCCAGACAAATGGTAAATAGTAAAATCAAACAAACAAAAACAGAAACAAGGAAATATGCACACACACAAAAGAAACAAAAACAGAACCAAATAAAACAAAAAGCAAGAGAACAACCAGACAAACAAAAGAACCCAAGAACAAAATCAAACAATTAAAAAGAAAACTAACAAAAACACAAAACCAAAAAACAAAACTAAAGCAGAGTGAGGCTGGGGTGATTAAGACTTACTTTGACAAATGGAATACGGGAAAGCAATGCTGTGTCAGTTCCAGATGTATCCTTTAAGAGCCCTGGCCGCTCATTCTTTCCCTCTCAAAGTCAGCCACAGTGTAGAAAATATGACTACTCTGAGGTTGCATTGCTAAGAGATAGCTCAAGGGGAGAGACCATCTGAAGGAGCACTGAGGTACCAGACATGTGAGTAATGCATCCATGGACCTTTCAGCTTTGCCCAGCTGCTGGCTGAAAGTGGCAGAGTGAGTCATCCCAGCCAACACCATTTGGAGGAGAAGAACCACCCAACTGAAGTCAATTATTTTAGCAACAACAAAATGATTGTGATTTTTGTTATTTTAAGTTGCTAAGTTTGCGGACTGGTTATGAAGCAATAGGATACTGAAAAGTAGGGCTTTCCATGTTTTCTCATTTTTCATGTGTCACTTTTTGTTGTGTTTCAAGGAATGCGTCCATTTCATCTAAATTGTTGAGTTTATTATTATAAAGTTGTTTGTAATATTTCCTTATTCTTTAAATATCTTTTGACTCTGTAGTGATATCTTCTATTTTAGATGTTTTGTAAGTTTTCTTCTTTTTCTTGATTAGTTTTGCAGGGTTTTTAAAAATTTTTGTTAATCATTTCAAAGAGCTATATTTTGGCTTTATTTTTTTTTTTTTGCTTGTTTTTTATTTAATTGATTTTGGCTTTTTATCATTTCTTTCTCTACTCACTGTGGGATTAATATGTTTTTCCTTTTTGGATTGTTAAGGTGTAAATTTGAACTACTGATTTGTTTACATGAAAATATATTTTTAACATCTTTATTTGAGTATAATTGCTTTACAATGGTGTGTTAGTTTCTGCTTTATAACAAAGTGAATCAGCTATACATATACATATATCCCCATATCTCCTCCCTCTTGTGTCTCCCTCCCACCCTCCCTCTCCCACCCCTCTAGGTGGTCACAAAGCACTGAGCTGATCTCCCTGTGCTATGCAGCTGCTTCCCACTAGCTATCTATTTTACATTTGGTAGTGTATATAAGTCCATGCCACTCTCTCACTTCGTCCCAGCTTACCCTTCCCCCTCCCCGTGTCCTCAAGTCCATTCTCTACATGTGCGTCTTTATTCCTGTCCTGCCCCTAGGTTCTTCAGAACCTCTTTTTTTTTTTTTAGATTCCATATATATGTGTTAGCATATGCTATTTGTTTTTCTCTTTCTGTCTTACTTCACTCTCTATGACAGACACTAGGTTCATCCACCTCACTACAAATAACTCAATTTCGTTTCTTTTTATGGCTAATATTCCATTGTATATTTGTGCCACATCTTCTTTATTCACTGTCGATGGACACTTAGGTTGCTTCCATGTCCTGGCTATTGTAAATAGAGCTGCAATGAATGAACTATTGATTTTTAATCTTTGCTTTTTTTCTATTATAGACATTTATAACTGTATATTTCCTTGTAGGCACTGCTTTAACCTCATTCCATAAAATTTGTTATTTTTTGTTTTCATCATCATTCAGTTAAACTATTTTCTAATTTCCCTACTAATTTTTTTGTCATGAGTTATTTAAAAGAATGCTGCTTACTTTCCAAATATTTGGGAGGATTTTCTATTGTTCTTGATTTTTAATCTAATTCCATTGTGCTCAGGAAACATGCTCTGGAAGATTTTAATCTGTTGCATATTACTGAGACTTGTTTTATTACTCAGCATATGGTCTATTTTGGTAAATGTTCATGTGCACTTGAAAAAAATGTGTATTTTAGAATTGTTCAGTGAGATATTCTGAAAGTGTCAGTTAGATCAAGATTGTTGATAATGTTGTTCAGGTCTTTTATATCTTTACCATTATTTTGTCTCCTCATTCTGCAAATTACTGAGGTAGAGGTGTCAAAATCTCCAGTCATGATCAGGGAATTGTCTATTTTTTTCCTTCCTTTAGTCAGTTTTTGCTTTATGAATTTTGAAGCTCAGTTATTATGTACAAAGTTAAGATTTTAATGACTTCCTGCTGAGCTAACTCTTTTGTTATTATGAAATGTCCCCCCTTATCTGTGGAAATACTCTTTGCCTTGAAGTCCACTTCATCTTATTTTAATATAACCATACCAGATTTCTTATTTTTACCATTTTCATCTTTTTGCATCCTTTTATGTTCAATCTGTGTCTTTATATTTCACATTCATATAGTTGGGTATTGTTTTTAAAAAGTTTACTCTGACAATCATTTCCTTTGAACTAGAGTATTCAGCTCATTTTTACTAAATTATATAGTGGATTTTAAGTCTAACATCTAGTTATTTTTTAAAATTTTTATTATTTTTGGCTGCATTGGGTCTTAGTTGTGGCACGCAGGATCTTCGTTGAGGCATGCGGGATCTTTCGTTGCAGTGTGTGGGCTCTTCACTGTGGTGCGTAGGCTTCTCTCTAGTTGGGACATGCAGGTTTTCTTTCTCTAGTTGTGGCGCCTGGGCTCCAGAGCACATGGGCTCTGTAGTTTGCAGCACGCAGGCTCTAGTTGAGGTGCGTGAGCTCAGTAGTTGTGGCACACGGACTTAGTTGCCCCACGGCATGTGGGATCTTAGTTCCCTGACCAGGGATCGAACCTGCATCCCCTGCATTACAAGGCAGATTCTCTACCACTGGACCACCAGGGAAGTCCCTAGTTATTTGTTTTATATTTGTTCCATCTGCTTTGTGTTCCTCTTCCTCTTTTGTAGGCTTCTTTTGGATTAATTGACTACTTTGTATTCTTTTTTCATCTCCTTTTTTGGCATCAAAGCTATTCCTCTTTTTTATTTTTATTTTTTATTAGTTGCTTTAAGGATTATAATATGTGTTCTTAATTTATCACAGTCTAATTATAATTATTATTGTTTCACTTCACACATTATTATTCACACTTCACAAATATAAGAAACTAATAGCAGTATAACTTCATTTTCCTCTTCATCCTTTGTGATATTGTCATAATTTTAATTATATTATAAATCTCAATTTCTAATGCTATTATTTTCACTTTAAATGGACATTTGTGTTTTGAGGAAATTAAGGGGAAAGCTAGTGTTTTAAATTTACATTTAACATTTTTCAGTGTTTGTCATTTCTTCCTATAGATCTGTGTTTCCATTTGGTGTCATTTATCTTTAGCCTAAGAACTCTTTTTAGTCGTTTTTATAGTGCAGGTCTGCTGGTAACCAATTCTTTCAACTTTTAAAAAATCTAAAATGTCTTTATTTCACCCTCATTTTTAAAGAATATTTTTGTTGGATACAAAATTCTTAGATTACAATTTTTTCTTTCTTCATTTCAGTGTTATTCTGTGATCTTCTAGTCTCCATTGTTTCTAATGAGAAGGTAATTGTCTTTGTGTCAGTGCTTCTGCATATTTATTTTGTCATTTTGCCCTGGTTGCTTTCAAAGTTTTCTCTTCATCTTTGGTTTTCAGCAGTTTGATTATAATGTACTTACTTGTGGTTTTCACTGTACTTATCCTGCTTGGGAGTTCATTTAGTTTCTTGAATTGGCAAGTTGATGCTTTTCACTACATTTAGGAAAATTTCAATCATTATTTTTTCAAAAAATTGTTTCTTTCTCTGCTTTCCTCTGAGACTTCAATTGGACTTATGTTAGACTATTTAACATTGTCCCACAGGTCACTGGGACTCTGTTCATGTTTTTAAATTAAAATAAATTTTTTTTTTCAGAGTGGAAATTTTTATGAATCTATCTCTAGTTCATTTGCTCTTTCTCTTGTCATCTTATATTTGCTTTTAAGCCAATCTAGTAAATTTTTGATTTCTGATATTTTCTTTTCAGTTATAGAATTTCCATTTGTTTCTTTTTCATAATTTCTCTTTCTCTGTGGACATTTCTTATATGTTCACTCATTAGGACCATATTTTTCTTTAAGTTTTTAACATATTTGGAATAGCTTAAAAAAAAAATCCTTGTGTGCTGATTCTAACATCTGAGTCATCTCAGGATCTGTTTCTAACTGCTTTTTTTCTTGATTATGAGGCATATTTTTTGCTTCTTTGCATGCCTAGTAATTTTTTACTGTATTCCTGGACATTGTAAGTTATACATTTTAAGGAATCTGGCTTATTTTTTTTCTTTAAAGAGTTTTGAGTTTTGTTCTGGCAGACAGTTAATTTACTGGTAGCTCTCCTTGATCCTTTTGAGGCTTAGTTTTAGGCTTTGCTAGGGCAGGGCTGTTGTATTTATCTGTTGCTGTGTAACAAATTACCCCAAAACTTAGCACTTTAAAACAACTTTTATTATCACACCATTTCTGAGGATCAGGAATCTGGGAGTGACTTGGCTTGATGGTTCTGGCTCAGGGTCTCTTATGATGTTGCAGTCAAACTGTCATTTGGGGCTGTAGTCATCTAAGGCTCCATCATAGTTGCAAAATATGCTTTCAAGAGCACTCATGTGCTTGTTGGCAGATCTCTTCCCATTGCTGGCTATGACAGAGGCCTCTGTCCCTCTTCATTTGGGCTTCTCCATGGGGGGGGGGGCACTAGACAAAGGTATGAATAACAGGAGGTGAGGATCATTGGGGAGAGGGCTACCAGCTGCTATAAGGGTCTAGAGTAGCACTTACTCTAGGTTAGGGTTTCTCAACCTTGACAATATTGACATTTTGGGCTGGAAAATTCTTCACTGTGTGGGATTATCTTGTGTACTGTAGGATGTTTAGCAACATCCCTGGCTCTACACACTAGATGGCAGTAGTGCTTCCTATCATGACAGTGAAAAAAGGTCTCCAGAATTTACCACATGTCCTTTGGGGGAGGGGCAAAAATCACCTCTCCCCTCCAACTGGCAGCCACTTCTCTAGGACCCGAATCTTATTTGTGAGATGTGGGATAAATATTCTGTCACAGATGAATGTCTTAATGAGGTCTCTTTAATCTGATTGGGCTAGAACTCCAATGACTCCTAGCACTGTGTGACCTTTAGTATCGCAGCTCTGCTTTCAACCATGTGTCAACTGCTTTCTGCTGTGTCTTTCTGTCTTTCTCTGTACATGTGCAGCCCAGGTCTCATTCAGTTCCCTTCTCTATGCTACTCAACTCTTTTTTTGGTTAATTAATTAATTAATTTTTTGGCTGCATTGGGTCTTCATTGCTGCACGTGGGCTTTCTCTCGTTTCGGTGAGCAGGTGTTTTACTCTTTGTTGCAGTACGCGGGCTTCTCATTGCGGTGGCTTCTCATGTTGTGGAGCACGGGCTTTAGGTGCGTGGGCTTCAGTAGTTGTGGCACGTGGGCTCAGTAGTTGTGGCTCATGGGCTTAGTTGCTCCATGGCATGTGGGATCTTCCCGGACCAGGACTCGAACCCATGTCCCCTGCCTTGGCAGGCAGATTCTTAACCACTGCACCACCAGGGAAGTCCTGCTACTCAATTCTTCACGTTTTGGGTGCTTCAACAGCCCCAAACTCTTATCTCTGCCTTTTCAACTCAGCATTTGCGCTCTCTCTGCTATTTGTGCTGGGGCTCCTTCTTTGCCGTGGTCAGGAAATTGTCCTAGGTCAAGAGCCAGACAGCACATGGGGCTCACCTGATGTGCTTCCTTCTCTTAGGGGTTGCAATCCTGAGCTGGCTACAACAATGCTTTACAGCATTTTCCTTAGGTATTTTGTCACATTATATCTATTTACGGCAGAATGGCAAGTGTGATGGCAATTATTCCATTGTGGCTGAAGGTACACATTCCCAACATATTGTTGTTGTTGTTGTTTTTAAAGGAACCAACATTTAAAAATCAGAAGATTTCACTGCTCTGGAGAATCACATGGGACTGACAAATGGCAGTATTTGTCCAGACTGATGGTTGCTGTTCATCTTCACATTTATGCTGTTGTTTTTCTCATTTCTGTGAATCCAAGTGCCTCCACCTCTGTGTCTCACAAAAAATGGAAAGATACTCTGAGTGGACAGTGTGGTTTTTCTCACACATGTCCAACCTCACTTGTTTTTGTCATCCACTCTTGAGCTGGTGACCCCTTTTCCTGAAATTTAGGGGAAGATGAGATCCAGGGGAAGAAAACATTCTGGTGTCATCTATCTTGTCCATAAATAAAGCTTGGAGACTGTTTGATTCGAGCCAGTGCATCTCCCACGAATTCACTGGGCTGGGGTTAGCCACATGGCCACCACCAGGCAATTAAATGAACAGACTTCCTGAGGGGTTGGCTCTGATGTGGTTGTCTGAGTCTACTCAGAAGCTATTCATTTTCCCGAGGGCTCTGGAAAGAGACCCTTCAGTAGCACGTTACTGAAAGAAAACTCAAAGAGGAGAAGAACTGTGCTTCACCATATCAGGGTCATCTTCTGATTCAGATCCCATTTCACCCTGTCTAGGGGTTCTGAAGGAGCAAGAACAGGCTCTATCCTAAATGGAGACCAGTGGCTTATCCCCCAGGAGGTCCCTGTGCAAGAAATCAGAACAATCATCACTGAATCCATAAAGGCAGGAAGAGCGTTAAACTGCACTTAAGTGGGGTTTGCACACTTGAATGCCCAGAGGGGCCAGATATGCAACATAAATGAATCAAGCTAGATGTTGAACAAAATAGAGTGGAGGGGTCTGTGGCCACTGGAGGGCACCTCTCCTGGTTGGGCAATCCATTTACAGAAGTTTAAAACATGGAGCCAGTCAAACAAATCCACACCTGGGTTTGCCTGTGGACTGCCAGTTTACAGATCTGGTTCACATTCTTTATTAGTTCGGTGGAAGACACTGTTGCCAGTTTTCCCTGGGGGCATCAGCTGTCTTGTCGGGATGTGCACAGTATGGAGGAGGCTAGTTTCAGTAGCTTGGGCCATTCCTGGGGGATTTGGGTTGTGCCCAAGGGCAAAGAGCCCAGCATGAGCTTCATGGTCTGGACTTGATGGCTACTCTGAGCTGTCCCCTGACAGAAGAGTCCTGCCCCTCAGAATCTCATGCCTTAGGGAATGCACTCTTCTGAGAGATTTTCTCTTTTTGTTGGAGTTGTGTGATGCTCAGTGAGTGCAGGGCTGTGGAGGGGAGTGAAGGGAGCTCCAGGCCACCCAGCCATTCACCCTGAACTGACACTTTCCCTCAGATCACCCTAGTGGGCCTGAACCCAGCCTGCCCAGCTATGGCATACACCAATGCTGCAGTCTGAGTTGCACAGGGAGGAATGGGGGACAGGCCCACCTGAGCCCATGGGGCCAGGAGGAGAGATCACACTGAAACCCCTTCACCCCATTTCTTGGCCACAGCAAGTAGCCCTCCTCCACCCTGCAGCCATCTCTCCTGTGCACACAGTCAGAAAAGCCCTCTTTTCCCTGCAGTCTCACTTTAGCTCTTCACATGCAGAGGTGTCTCCACTTTTTCTGCAAAGAGTTCCAGCAGGGCTGGAATAGAGCTAGTGGCCCAGGCTAGTTTTTCATCCTCCCCACCTGATTGGTTACCTTACAGTGTCTTCCTGGCTTCTCTAGATTTTTCTTGGTGTTCATGAGAAAACTGTGCACACTAGTCTTTTAAATATTATATTTTTTATAAAGTGCTGATCTTAAGTATTTTACTAGGTTCAGAAAAAACAGTCCAATGCTTACATAAGATTTTTAAAAAACTATCAGAAAACTAGGAATAGACAGAAACTTCTTTAACTTCATAACAACTTCTATATTTCAAAAGCCTTCAGCAAATAGGATACTTGGTGAAAACATATGCCCTATGAACAAGGCTGGGTGATAAGGCCCATCCCCACTGTTAACACCACATTTAGGGTTTTGGCACCAATGCTCTATGGAATGGAAATGTCATAAGACCTGTCAGAATTGGAAGGAAAAAATTAAATTCTCATTACAAGAAGAGAATAGCATCACATATATATTAAACTCAGCCCAATCAACAGACAAAATAATAGAACCAACAAGTTGCTTAAGCAATTTTCTGGATGCACAGTCAGCTTACAGACAGCAACAGCCTCCCTCTATATCAGCAACAACCATCTAAAAAGTAAGAAGTCATTGAGTTTCCTGGTTGGTGACCATGTCGAGGTGCTGGGAAGGTGGTGCACCTGAAGAAAGCATGGAAACTGTGCCCTTTCCCCACACATCACCTAATGCATCTCTTCCATTCAACTGTTCCTGAGTTGTGTCCTTTATAGTAAACCAATAAACAGACTGAAGGCAAAGCCTGTAATACCTTTTCTAAAACAGAGTTCTCTTTTAATTGATTCAATTTCGGGGTGGAAAATACAGAAGGCTCCTTGGTTTATACATGACTTTGTAAGAGAATCAGTACTTATAGGGCTATTGAAATTCCAGGTATTGAAGCAATAGCAGAATTACTCCTGGACTACAAATGAACAGGGTTCTCTTCAAACAATCCAAAAACAGCTGGCTACTATCCAAATCCTCCATTGGTCCTGTCAAAGGATGAGACATTGCCAACCAAATAAATTATCTTTACTGAAAAAGAAGTGAGGAAACATATATGCAGCAAATGCATTGGAAAGATGTTGATATTCAAAAAATACCATAAAGTGCTTTATAGGAACAAATTCTTAATGAAAAGTGACCAAGAAATTTTAAAAAGTCACCATTTGCAATAGCAAAAAAGCATCCAGAAGTCAACCTAACAAAGAATGCAGAGGACTTTTCTGTAGAAAAATGGAAACTTCTAGTAAAGGACATAAAAGGAGACATTACTACATGGAGAGATTACTGTGTGTATGGGTGAGATTTCTTACTGTTACAAGGCTTTCAAGTCTCCCAGATTCATCTAGGCATTGAATGCAATTCAGATCAAAATTTCAGCTGGAATTGTTGAGGAAATCAACAAACTCATTGCCAAATGTATATAGAAGAATCAAGGTATAAGAAGAGGTGAGTCACTCCAGGCCAAACACATGTAGGTCTTTCCACTGCTTCTCATGTGATGAGGTTTCCAGACCCTACACCATCCTAGGCCTCCACCTTAGTATATTCCAGTTCATCAAAATCCTTCATAAATTGCTGTTCCAAGTAGCAAATTCAATCCCATCATGGTCACCACAAGATAGAGGAGGGCCACGAGCCTCCAACTAGGTACCCTGGAGTAATGGAAATGGCAGAAGCCTTGGAGTCTGGTAGATGTGGTGGGACACTCCCCAGCTCTGATCCAACTTCCATCTGTCACTCAGCCTACACTCCAAGGAGGTGAATTTAACAAGCTTACCATGATTGGGGCATTTCCATCCCTTCTTTTCTTTCACGTTCAATCCTTTCCTACTCTTTGTCTTCACATATTACTTGGTTCTTTCCTTCTATCCTCTTTATTTATTTTTAATACACTGGTTCAGAACCAGTGTTCTTTTTTTTTTTTTGGCTGAGTTTGGGTCTTTGTTGCTGCTCGTGGGCTTTCTCTAGTTGCGGCGAGTGGGGGCTACTCTTCATTGCAGTGCGTGGGCTTCTCATTGCGGTGGCTTCTCTTGTTGCAGAGCACGGGCTCTAGGTGGCGGGCTTCAGTAGTTGCTGCATGTGGACTCAGTAGTTGCGGCTCGCGGGACCTAGAACACGTGGGCTTCAGTAGTTGTGGCTTGCGGGCTCTAGAGCGCAGGCTCAGTAGTTGTGGCACACAGGCTTAGTTGCTCCACGGCATGTGGGATCTTCCCGGACCAGGGATTGAACCCATGTCCCCTGCATTGGCAGGTGGATTCTTAACCACTGTGCCACCAGGGAAGTCCCTATCCTCTTTATTTTTAAAAGAGGTGGAAATATAAAAGCAAAGACAGAGGTGAATGAGAAAGGAATCTGAGCACGTATGAAAAAGTTTTTTATAGCAATTTTATAAAAATTAGGCACACAAAGTATTTCTAATTACTAAATAAACTATCAATCAATCTAGTTTGCTAATTGGACTTCTCCAAGGGCATCGCGAAAGCCCAAAAGGAAGAACACTGAACCCATTGCAGATGAAAGGAACAGACCTGCCTACCACCCAATGTCCACCCAGTGAAACCAGGAAAGGTCAGGTGAGGGGAGGAACTTCTGGAGAATTCCTGGCTGGAAAAAACTCTTCGACAGGGCAAGGGCTACTGAGGAGAGAGAGGGCCTGCAGGTTAACAGTGCTTTCCTCAAGGTCACTGGCCCTCTGCAGCACTTGAGAGGTGAAGGTTGAGACATATTAACCAGAGGAACTCGTGATATCGTAAAAGAATTTGAGAGCTAAGTCATATAGGTCTCAACTGTTGTAGACAAATAATAAATCAGAATGTCTGTCAAAATTAAAAAAAAAAAAAGTAGAGCTAAGTCAATCTTTCAAAATTTCTCTGTCATGGCATGTCATGGAGGCTGTGGTCCTGGTCATGGGATAGACTTGGGATGTCAATAGCATGAAATAGAGAACTTGAAACAGACCTGGTATTCATGGGAATTTGTTATACAAGTGGTACCACAAAGAAAGAGGGAAAGGACAAGTTGTTCAGTGGATGAGGCTGGGAAAACTGGCTCACTTTAAAACTGGACTCTACTCCAATATCCCATGTGGTCTCTGGATGGATTAGAGGCTGACAGATGGAAGACAAAGCTTTAAAGCCGGCAGAAGATTATGCAGGACAACATCTTTGAGATCTAGAGTGGTAGACAGACTTTGTAAACAAAACTCACCACAATGCAAACCCGAGGTGAAAAATTGATGCTTTTGGCTAAATCAAAATTAAGTATATCTGTTCAATGAAGAACTCCACAGCCCAAGTCAAGAGAGGGCAGACTGGGCGAAGACATTTGTGATGCCTGCAACTGCTAAGGGATTACTTTTTAGAATACAGGAAGGTCTTCGGCCAGTCAGTAAGAGAAAGGCATGCAACCCAATAGAAAAATGGGAAAGGAGAGGAAGAGGCATTTCTTATAAGGAGATGATGCCCAAATGGCCAGCAAGTGTCTGAAGAGATTTAAACACACCTGGGATCAAAGAAACACAAAGCAACAGTAAGATGCCACTGGACATCCAGCAGAGTGGCAACACTGAAAAGGTGGATGATACCAAGTGTCAGTGGGGTGTGTGCTAGGATTTTCAGGCATGACTGGTTGGGGTGTGATTCTGGCAACAATTACACAGAGTTTTGTGGACATGCCCTTTGACCCAGGAATCCTAGAGAAGCATTCACAGGGATGCCTGAGGGGACATGCATGGCTATGTTTATTATGGCATCGTTTCTGAGAGCAGAATGCTGGAGATAGGCTCCAGGATCCCAGCCAAGAGAACGTTACAGGTTCGATGTAGCAGGTGCAAAATGCCGTGTATGAAGCAGCACGAAGGAACACTGAACAAGTTATTCATACAGTTCCATAGACAGAGCTCAAAAAACGTGTTAAGAGAAGAAAGTAGGAATGGAATGGAGTTCGTAGCCCAAAATTGTTTATGTAAGGCAACATGAGGAGGGTTCCATGCACACTTCACAGGGAAGCCTGCCTCTTTAAGGTCAGATCAGACATGTTAGAGAATGTGCTTATGGAGGGAGGCCGCGGAGGGGGGGTAGTAAGTAGGGAAAAATTAAGTGGAATAAAATAACTCAGGGGCTTGCATGCATCTGTGTTAACAGAGCTGTGATCTGAGGAGTATGGTTTTAGCACAAATATCTGAAGCTGAAGTTCAAATAAAGGAGGAAATGAATAGGTAAGCAAGTTCCAGCTTTTAAAATAAATTCACAAGTCATCTGTCCCTATATGGAGGAACCATTAAATAAATGTAGGTGGGAAAATTGGCTTTTAATCTAGGGAGAAAGGAAATCTTAATCCAGTCATATCCCAGACATCATGATGAATTCCTCATGCTTTCAAATGTAATTAAAACAGTGAAAAGGCAAAGTGCTTGCATGTTGTCTCAACTCCGGAAGGAAGAAAATGCTCAGTGACAGTGGTGGTAATTAATATGAGAATATAGATTTTAAACATGCTTACTATGTGTTAGGAACTATGTACTGTGCAATGAATTTTACATGGATGGTTCTTTTTATTGCTCATGGCCATCAGCTGCTATCCATTGTACAGATGATGCTCTTGTCTAGGGAGGTAAGGATCTTGCCTGAAATCATGGAGCAAGGGCTTGACCAGCTTGGAACTCAGTCCACCAGCCTCAGAGCCTGTGCCTTGACCCAGTGATGTGACGAGCGTTGGGATAACAGCAAAACAGAGGAGGCTGTGCAAATGGAACACAACCAAGATAAAAAGCAGCAACAGATGGGAAATAGCGGGTTCCATAATGATGATAGGAAAATTAATATAAACATAAGGGCTTGTTACAACTCTCATCCTCCAGGACACAGTGTCCAAAGCAAGTGAAAAAGGAATTTACTTAAACGGAAACTAAAGCAGTAAACCAATGTCTCAAGAAGTTTCACTTTAAGTCATTAAAAAATGCCAACTAATAATGTGTTTTCCCCTTACCCAGTTATTGTTACAAAAAAATAAGCGCATGCCATAAAACTTTGTGTTAGTGAGAATGTGGGGGACAGGCACATCCACGCACAGCTGGTGGAAGCCAAACATGTATGCAACTAATTTGGGGAGCAAACACCCCTTGAAGGGGAACGAAAATGCAACAGTGTTTTTCTCCTACTTTCCCCTTAATATGTATTTGGTTGGAGGACATCTTGCCCTCTACAGATGCGGGCAGGTCCCATGCCCTCTTAGTTCTCTCTCAGGTGACAGGTCTCTCGCAGACTCCATTCAGAAATCAGCACGACCAGTTCAAGGTTGTGACTAAACTCTTAATGCAGCAGAATGTCCCATTTTCTGCCTGTCCCCAGGTTGGGCTGACTTCTGGTTGGAGTCCTACCATAGGAAGTTGGTGGGGTTGCCATCTGCTCTGTTCCTCCCCCTGGAGCTTATCTCCCAACCTTGCCAGTCAGGGTGGGCTGGCTGCCTGCTCTTGGCCTGGCCGGTGTTGGGCTGTATCTCTCACGTGTGCTGTTTGATGGTTGCTGGAAGGTTCCAGCTCTGTGACCATGGGGTTCTTGGGATGGAAAGTCCCCTATCCCACAGGTCCCTCAGGAAGAGACAAAGCTTTCCTCAGGAGGGGGCAGTGTAAGGGTGGGTGGTCGGGCGCTGCTGCAGTTGTTCAGCAGGTGAGCCATGTGCTTTTTCCTCTGCCAACCCCTCCTCTTGTCCTCAGCTTCTGGTTCCTGCAGGTTCATTGTGTGCAGACTCCCCCTGATCTCCTCATCCCCTCGGCCTGGGGGTTCTGGGTTCCACCACATCTGGTCACCAGGAACATCCTTCATCCTTGGTCCTGATGCAGTGGGAGGTGGGCTGTTCTTAGTACAGCAGCCCCCTCCAAAATCTGCTTCTATGACCATGATACTGGGCCCAAAATTGGCTGGCACTGGCTCCCAAGTGGGAGTCGGGCATCAGTCCTCAGTGTCCAAGGCCTCCAGGTGGCCTCATGGAAGTGCCCTCAGTAGACTAGAGGTGAAGGAAGTGGCACTCCACACCCTTCCACCTTGGAGGGGGCAGCATTCATAGTATGAAAGTGGCTCCTTCCAAACAAATGCACTCCAATCCTTCAAAATCCTCTCTCAGCACCTTTATATTCTTCTAGTTGGTGACGAGGTTCAGTAGGAATTGGGATGCAGGCCGAATTTTGGGGTACCCACCTACTTTTGAATTCCACATTGCTTCCATCTGGGACTGACCATTAATTAGGCTTACATGTTGGAACACTAGTGTGTGCTGGGCACACCACCAGAAGGTTCTGAGTATACAAACGTGCCTATGATATGGCCTTTGTCTTGAGCATTCAAGGAAGCAGACTGGATGGGGGGTAGGACAGGGCCAAGGAGACATCTGCCTGATGACACCAGGATGAAATTCATGGAGTTGATGGCATGTGTACCAGGCCCATGTCCAGGATTGGGCTATGGGGTCCACTAGGAATTTCTGTAAGTGACAGAAAAATCCCACTTAAACTGGCTTAAGCTCTAAAGGGAATTTATTGGCTCATGTTACTGACAAGTCCAGAGAGGCTGGCTGCAGGTGAGGTGCAACTCGCCATTCCAGTGACGTCACTAGGAACCAGCTCCAGTCCTCTGGGATTCTCTTGGCTCTGCTCCCTCTGAATGCTGGGTTCATCCTTAGCCTGGCTCCCACCATGGAAACAAATAGCTGCAGCAGCTCCCGACCACCCACTCTCACACCGTTCCCTCCTGCAGAAGAGCTCTATCTCCTCCTGAGGTACCCGTGGGATAGAGAGACTTTCCATCCCAGAACCCCGAGGATCTCTCTGATTGGACCCACTTAGGCCAGGGACATGCAACGTGCTGCCTCTCTTAAGTCCTAGTTTCCTGGTCAGGGGCAATTGGGAGAAGGTGACCAGCAATGTGAAGGGCAGAAGAAGCAGTGGGAAGCCTGCTCATGTTGCAGCAGAGTGATTTTTTCCATCGTGGCATTAGCTCTCCACCTTACAGGCAGGTAACTGCTTTGCCTAAGGTCGCATCAAGAGTTAGTGAATATGGACCCATGTCTGAAGACCCTGAAGCCCAAGCTCTTGCTACTCTACTGCCTCCTCCTGGGTCCAGGGGTGCCCTCTGGCCTGGTCAGGGACCGGGAGGTACACAGACCAGGGCATGAAGCTTCTATTCTTGGAGAACAGGAGGGCATGTGGAGCTGGGGGTGGTGGGGAGCCCAAGAAGGGTGGTCTAGGCTGGATAACAGGCCTTGAAGGTCAGGCTAAGGCAGTTGCCCTTTATCTTGTAAGACTTGGGGAGTGATGGGTAGGTTTCAGTGAGGAAGTAGAGGGATTGGCTCCAGGTTTTGAAGAGAGCGCCAGGGTTCTGGGTGGATGGATGGGAGACAGGATGGGCACTAAGACACAAGGGCTGTGGTGACACCTTGGACTATATACCTGGGCTCCTCCCCCCGCAGCTCCCGGTTATTGCCGTCCATGGCGGCACCTCCAGCTTGCCCGAGCTCTATTTGGAGGCAGAGCCTTTGCCCGGATGCTGAGCTCTGGGAGGACCAGTCACCATCGAGTCCCTGACAGTTCACATCCTATTGATGCTGGAAGGGATACCTATTCTCTGTTACTGATCAGGGGATGTTCTGTGTGCATCTCATGCCCTACCTCCTGGTCCTGTGGCCTGCGTCCTCTTCTCTCAGCCTGCTCTTCATGCTGCTCGCCAGCCTGAGTAGATGAGAATTTTTTCCCAAACAATCATATAGGATCTAGTATGTCCTTTCCTAAAACAATGGAGAAATTGTGGTTAAATTGAGGACAACCAAACCCTCTCCTGAATTCCTGACAAAAATCTACCCAGAGTGACGTCCAAAGCCCTTAGACTGGCTGAGTCACTCCCCTTCTCCAGCTTCACCCACAGCCCCATGCTGCTGCATGTCAAAGGCATTCAACTCAGCTCCCCTCCCTTACCAGGTCACATGCTTTGATACCTGCCTGCCTTGGCACAGGTACTCCACAAGACAGGGACCCTGCAGGGGCTGCATGTTTGTTCTCTTCTGAAGTTGCAGGCTGTTTTATGAAAACCCGCCTCCTCCAAGCACATCTCTTGCTCTGTGATGAAGGTCTCCCTCGGTCACATAAATGGGAGGTGAGACATTTTCACGGTTCTGGGATTCAGTAACTGGGCTGAAGTCCTCCCCTTCTAGACCTGCCCCCATCTGGGCTCTTCTCTTTTCAGACCTAGCTCAAAGGCTCTCAGAATCAAACTGTTGCTGTACCCAAGGGACCCTGGACCTAGGATCGGCGTGCCCAGACTGTCCTCTGTCTGCCTTTGGGGTCTCCCTCAGGCCAGCTTCTTCTCCATAGGTACGACTATCCCCTTTTTTTCATATGAGGAAACTGAGGCTCAGAGACCTAAAGAGACTCTAAGAGGCCAGGTCACCAGCCTGCAGAGTCATATCTGGGTCAGTGTCTGCCAGGCTCCCAAACTTGAGTTCTTCCCTCCAAAAACGCCATTCATTACCCACGGCCAAGGCCATTCTTGGAAATCAAACAATAAATTGTAAAAACAAGATAAGGGAAGCATGCTAGATGAAATGAACTGACAGCTTCCATGATAAAAGGCTGAGATAAAACAGGAAAAGAACTACAAAATTTTTTTAAACTTAAAAGTACAGGAGTAAATGACATTAGCTAATGGAATAAACAAGACAGAAGAAATAGTAAAACAGGGTAATTAAAAAAATGTGACTCTGGATGGGAAGAGGGGGATGGGCTGGCAGCACAGTCCAGATGAGCCTGGGGTGGGCTCCTGCCATCTGCCTCCTTCCCCAGGGCCAGTGGTGGCAGCCCCACCTGGCAGGGCACCAGTGGAAGGTGTCACTGCTGACCAGGGTCTCTTTGCTCTGGAATTAGGTACCCCGACCACACAAGCTGATGTCCAGCAGCAGTTCTGACCAGACAGGGAGGGGATGGCCCAGAATCTCCACTGGGTCTGGGTTAGCACCCACTTCTGTAGCTGATCTCTTTGCAGGATGATAATACCTTCCCGATTCAAGTAGCTGCATCTCCATAAAACATCCTGCACATGCATTTATTTACAGATTCATATCTTAGCTGCTCGCATTTCAGACAGGCCTCCCTGCAGTTTACCCTGATCTAAGAGGATTCACTACCTGCTAGGAAGGCAGCAGAACCCAGGGGCCCCACTTGGTGGGGTCTTTGGCCTAGACACCTTTCTCAGCCTTGCCTGCTGGGGGTTGGTCTCTGGCCCAGGAGGTGAGCCCAGGGGAGTCCTGAATGGAGGCTTCAGGCTCAGTGGCTCCAGCCCGAACTGGCTGGGCTCTGGTGTCTGAGAGCAGCATCTTCTCAGTAGCCTGCAGACAAGAGGATGCGCGTGTTGTTGCTGGGATACGGTGGAGGCCCGGGAAGCAAGGCCTGGCTGATTGTCGGCCAAAGCATTGATTTTTACCAAGGGGCTCTGCAGGCTCCTGTGTCTGGGCAGACCTGGGGCTGGGGGAGCTGGGGCTGGCTGCCAGGGGGCTCAGCTCTGAGCCAAGCTTTGCAAGAGAAGCCTGTTGTGGGGGGCTTCAGTCCTTGGAGGGCAAGGATCAGTTTAGCCCAAACATGTCCCTCTTTGGTTGTCACTTCCTCATCCAGCACCTTCTCTGTGCTGGCATCAGGGAGGGAACAATCTACTCCTACCTGCAGTGATGGGAGGCAGACAGCACTATGGCTGGGTGACCTTGGATGATTGCCTAACCTCTCTGAGCCTCAGTTTTCTCATCTGTAACATGAGGATGATAAAAATAGTGTGTGCCTCAGAGGGTTGTTGAGAGAATTACATGAGATAAGGGGTAAGGCACTTAGAATATTGCCCACACATAACAAGTGCTCGACAAGTGTTATGGGCTGAATAGTGTCCCCCAAAATTCATGTGTTGAAATCCTAGCCCCCAGTACCTCGGAATGCGACTGTATTTGGAGACAAGGTCTTTAAAGAGATGGCAAGTTTAAAATGAGGGTGTTAGGATGGGCCATAATCCAGTATGACTGGTGTCCTTATAAGAAGAGGAGATTAGGACACAGACACACACAGAGGAAAGATCATGTGAGGACACAGGGAGAAGACAGACATCCACAAGCAAGGAGAGAGGCCTCAGAAGAAACAAATCTTGGCCACGCTTTGATCTTGGACTTCCAGCCTCCAGAACCATGAGGAAATAGATTTCTGCTGATTAAGCCACCTGATCTGGTACTTTGTTATAGCAGCCCTGTGAATTAATACAAGTGTTAACTACAAGCATACGTTGTCTTATTGCAACTTCGCAGATACTGCAGTTTTTACAAATTGAAGGTTTGTGGCAACCCTGTGTCATTGGATTATAGTTAGAATTTTTTTAGCAATAAAGTATTTTTTAATTAAGGTATGCACATTTTTTAAATACAATGCTATGGCACATTTAATAGACTACAGTATAGTGTAAACATAAATATTATGTGCACTGGGAAACCAAAAAATTCATGGGACTTGCTTTATTTCAATATTTGCTTTATTGTGATGGTCTGGAACTGAACCCTCAGTATCTCTGAGGTCTGCCTATACTGTTGTTATTTCTTTGCCCCAGCACTCAGCCCAGGGACACACAGCAGGTGTTGGGGAGTTTATGGATGGAACCCTCAAGAGTAGGTGACCCTACAAAGTGGCAGGCTGCAGTGAGGTGAGCAGCACGGGAACCCTGGTGAGCCAAAGGCCCTCCTTGTAGTGAGAGTGGCAGGTTCCCAGGGGCATGGCCCCAGGGAAAGAGAAGGAGGTGGGGAGGAGGGAGAGGAGGGGAAAGAGGAGGAGGGGGAGGGGGAGGAGGGGAGGGGAAGGGGAGGAGGATTCTTCTGTTGTTGCTGTCTGTAAATGGCATCATCTGTACTGCAGCACTGTGACCTGCATTCACCACATAGACAGCGAGAGCAGAAATCTGTGCTGGTGGTCTGCAGGTTCTCCCTCTCAGTGTGGGGGGCAGCTTATTCACCTGGTCTACTGTTGATTGGACATCACTATTGTTCCCGTTATTCTGCTCTTACACACAACACTGAAGGGAGCAATCTTGCACAGCCCGCCTTGGGCACATGGGCAAGCCTTTTCTCACCCAGGTGGGTATGAAGAACTGCTGGCTTGTGGGGCACATGGATTGTTTATTTTAATTTTAATAGAGTTTTCCTTTAGACTCATCTTTTTAATGGTAACCTAAAAGTCAAAGTAAGGGGCCAGCAGGGTCTGTGTTCAGAAGCTTGGTGGGGCCCTGACATCCCTTAAGGCAGGTCACTGCAAGAAGGTACTATGAAGGGGCTACAGGCCCCTCCACCATTTTTTCATATAGTCTCAGTGGTTGGGGACCCTGTGGGTGACAGAGGCAGGAGATCATTGCTTCCAGCATATGGATAGATGCTGGGAACTGGGGGAAAGGAACTGCTCAGTCCCCCTAAAATCTGCAGGCGGCTCCTCCGCTGCCTCCACTGCATGCTCAAGCCTCCTCCTCGTCTCCCTTCTAGCTGGTACCATGTTTATGATCATCACCCTGGGTGATGAGCAACCCAGAAGAGGGCCTGGTCACTGCTTTCCTTGATGACCATCGTATATCAGACCTGGATCCTGAGACCCTCCCTCTCCTCCCTCTCCATGTGGGGGATGCTGAGGTGGGCACGCATCAGGTACTCCTTGCCCCCAGGAAGGACTTAAGACTCCAAATGAGTTCAAGTAGATTCAATAGGCCAGCCTGCCCTGATTTATATTCCCCCAGCAGCTTGGGAGAGGACCCATTTCCTGAGGTCTGGCAATGCCATTCCCAGCTGAGGAGTGACAAATGCTGGCTGGTGGTTTGTCTGCACATCCCTGGCTATGGGTGAGGCCCTGCATCTTTGCCCTGGTTTATGTGGACCTTTTCTCCTGTCGAATGGGTAGGATTGGGGCAGAAACTAGAGGTGGGAATTCCAGGTGGAAGAAGAAGCCCAGGCTAATCAGAGAGGTAGGGTCATACAAGGTGTCTTCCAAGAACAGGGGCAATGCTGAGGGCTGGAAGGTGAGGCCAGTTTGAGGCACAGAGGGCGGGTGGGCGGCAGCCTGCAGGTCTGGAAGTGCAGGGAAGGGCCTGGGCTCAACCCTGAGGGCAGAGGGAGTCAGGAGGACGAGGGAGGAGGGTGGGCTCCCAGGCTGCTGCAGGGTGGATTGGGAGCTGGGGGTGAGAGGGGGGAGGCAGCAGCCTGCCTAGAGCAGCCAGAGTGTGGCCAGGCAGTGGGACCAGTGAGGGCAGTGGCCTGAGAGGCCATGCAGAGGTAGCCCCAGGGGACAGTTGACTGACAGATGTCGAGGTATAGGCAGCGGGTGCTGAGGCTCTGACGTGACAGCAGCGCCCTGCAGCACTGGCCCAGGAGACCACTCAGGGCTTCCTGGACGTCAAGCCTGCTGAGCCATTACTTCCACGGGCCCCAGCATGGCCTGCCGGTAGTGGCCGGCAGCTTCTGCAAGCAGCTGGTCCTATGCCCAGATTGACTGGTGCCCCATGGATGAGGCAGCCCTCATGTTTGCCCCGAGGAAGGGAGTGGGGTCCCCTCCAAGCCACCTCAGGCCTTCTGTTTGTCCAGCGACAGGAAAAGAGGGCTGAGCCTGCTCCAGCTGCCTCGGGCTCTGTAAGTCTCTCTGACTTGCAGTAGGAGGCCTTGTGGAAATAGCCCTGAACCAGGTTCCTGGAGCAGCCAGTCTGGGGGGCCCCTGGTGCTCACCAGTGAGCCGTTGGGAGCATGGGAGGAGAAACTGTTTGGGGTAGGAAATGTGGCTTTAGAGCCTGACAGTTGTTGGTGGCAGACCAGTATTATCTTGGCAATTCTGTGTCAGGGAATTCACCAGGATCATTGCTTTGGGGATGGGGAGGGACCATCTGCTGAGCTGTCCCGCCCCTCGCACCTGTGATATGCTGGCAGGGGGGATGGTCAGCAGGAATGTGTTTCCTGGTTGGCTCTTTGCGCTGTAACTTTGCCCCACCCTTCACTGGGGGTCTGGGGTCACAAACTCAAAAGTCCCCAGGCCAAGTGGCCCTGCAGGGCAGTGGTGGGGGAGCTCAAGCCTGGTGGAGAGGGAGTGGCGTTTCTTGGCTCGGGGCTCCAGCCGGTTGCTGCATCAGGACATGGGCCCTTGGATGCCTACTCTTGATTTGTCAAGAGAAGCTGCAAATCCAGATTTCCGTGTGAAATCCTTTTGTATTTATTTGCCAGGGCTGCCATAACAAAATACCATAGACTGGGGAACTTAAACAATAGATATTTATTTTTTCACCGTTCTGGAGGCTGGAAGTCCAAGATCCAGGTGGCGGCAGCCTTGGTTCTTCCACTCTCCTTGCCTTGCAGGTGGTCTTCTCACTGTGTCCTCACACGGTCACCCGTCTATGTGTACATCCCTGGTGTCTCTCTGTGTGTGCAGATTTCCTCTTCTTATAAGGACACCAGCAAGATAGGATTAGGGCCCATCCATATGACCTCATTTTATCTTATGTCTCTTTAAAGATACTATCTCCAAATACAGTCACTTCTGAGGTACTGAGGGTGAGGACTCTAATGCATGAATTTCTGGGGGGACACAACTCAGGCACCACATTCCCTAACAGTTAAATGTTGGCTTTCATTTAAAAAAAATTCAAAAGCTCTGTAGGGGCAAACGAACCTGCCCTTGAATTGGATTGGGCTTGTGAATGGTCTGTTTGAGGCCTCTGATTTCAGGTCTGACCTCAGACCCCCAGGAGCTCCCAGGTGTGATCCGGACTTGTGCACAGGTAACTTTAGCCCCAACCACAGGGTGCTGTGCATTTGAGCTCTGGGGATGAAGATCCTGCCCCCACTGTGAATGAGCTGAGGAAGGAAAGAGTTGGAGAGGAAGGGAGATAAACTGCGCACCTATTATGTGCTGGTGCTGTGCCAGGCACTGGTGACCCAGATGTGCGTCAGACACCCCTACCCCATCTGAGGGGCACACAGGGGCTTCCCTGGAGGCCTGCACAGGGCATGGGTAGGTGCTCAGATGAGCAGGAGCCTAGTACGACCTTCATGTGGGGTTGGGGTGAGGGCGGCAGGATCGTGGGGCAGCGAGAAGTCTGGCTGGATGAAAGGCAGGATGGCGTTTCTCATGTGTTCTGACCCATCCAATGTGGGGTCCGATGTCAGTCTCAGAGCCTCCTGATGTTCTAGTCCAGCCCGCAGAAATGAGGGGCTGGAATAGACTTTCTCTAGGTCCCATGGGCTCCTCTCACCTATCTGCGCTGGAGTGGACATTGGGAAGTGGAGGGGAGTGAGCAAGATGGGCCTGAGCGGGCTGAGGGCGGGGCTGAGTATCACCCATCTCTGTGCACTCTCCCTGTGAAACCGAGAGTGATCATCTGTTAGATCTGTTACACCTGTAACCTGCCTTCACGGATCAAGCTCACTTTAATTTTTGCTACAAAAAACTTGCATGTCCTCCAAGAGCTCATGCAGCCTAAACAATGTTTGCCTGAGTTGTTTTCCAGGAACTTGGAGTCAGCTGGGTCTAGTTCGAGCTCCAGCCAGTTAAGGCTGATTAAGACCACCGACCCTGCAACTGGGCCCCTGCAAGTGTCCACTCAATGACCTTTTGACATCAGAGGGCTGAACACTCCACCCTCAGTGTGCACCACCGCTGCCATCTTCTGAGCATGCATCCCATGGAGAAGCCTGTCGCTAAGCTGCACCTGCGCAGAACAACGATTATCTCACCTTTTTCTTATCTCCAATAAACTTTCCCCATGCTCCCCATGCCTCAGACCAGCCTGATTCTTTATCCCATAAATATCCTGAGCCCCTCGCCTTCCAGGAGGCCAATTTGAAATTTCTTCTCCCGTCTTCTTGCTTGGCTGCCTCATGAATAAACTCTTTCTCTGCTTTAGCGTTTGGCTTGCTGTGTGTCGGGTAGACACACCTAGTTTGGTAACACTGGGGTCTCAGGCCCGGTGAGGTCCAGGGCTGGGCCATGCAGAGCCGTGGGAAGGAGTCCCTGACTCCAGCCCAGGGCACATGAGGCTGCGCCTGGGCAGCACTGCACAGGGCCGAGAAGGAGGTGCACGGGGATCATCTGTTCACCTGGCCTTTCACAAGCCAGTGTTTGGCTAGTGTGGGAGAATGGGAGACAAGGTGTGCTTTACCTTACCAGAAGCGAGCGTGACTCGGGAGCTTGGAGAAGCGGACCACTTCCTGCAGGACGAGGGCCCCGCATGGGTATGGGCTGGGGGCCCATGGACACTTCCCAGTACTTTTACAGTGTTACCCTGAGTGTGTGTCACTGCACTGTTTGTGTGTGATTACGATAATTCCGGGTCCCATATCCCCAGAGAGAGTGACTGGGGACAGGTACCCCAGGCCCTCCCTGCTCATGGGGGCTCATATAGGCTCTGTTCCCCCCCTCTCTTCAGAGGCCTGAGCCTGAGGTGCTGCTGCCCCAGGCTGGCGGCTCCATCTTGGCTCATTCTACCTTCCCCTGCATCCTCCCCCAGCCCCTACCCAGCCCAAGGGGCGGCCTGGGGAGCTTGCATGTTGAGAGCATGCTGTGGTAGACAGACTGCTTTCCTCACCATCCCTGCATGTCAGCCTGAATGGGCATGAGGCCCATTTGTCAGCTGGGGAAAGTGAGGCTCAGAAGATTTCTCAGATGGGATCAGCAGAGCCCACCACCCTGCCCTGCCTCCCGTCCCCATCTGAAGGCAAAGGTGGAGGGGGCTGGGACACTGGCCCAGAGAGGAGAGAATGCCGGATGGCGACAAAGAAAAGAATGGCCTGGTCCCACAGGCAGGATGAGAAAATGCCCTGGAGGAGGCAGTGAGGCTCAACTGGGACCTCCCAGTGAGTTCCAGTCCCTCGAAACCCAAGACGATGTTGATGGTGCTGTGCCCGCCTGGCTCTCTGTCCTCTGCACACACCGGGGCTCCTGGGCCACCCCAGCCTCTCTCTGCTGGTGCCCTGTGCCTATATCTCTCCGGTCTGAGCAGGGGGGCACAGGGAATATGGACAGAGGAGAGCCAGGGCCCTGCAATTTCCAAGCTGTTGGCCCAGTGTGGGATCCGTTAACCTTTTCATTGATAATCTGGGCAGCGAGGAGGGGGATATCTCCATTAGAGCCGGAATTAACCCACTGGAGGCCGTTTCACGCATCTCATCAGAGGAGAAATGCCCAGAGGTGCTGAGGCCTACAGGACGCAGGGTGCTGGTTTGAGAGTAGGAGCTGAGAGGTCTCCTCTTGGGGAGAACCTGAGTCTTGAGGGCCCTGGCATGGCTGACCCATCCGGCCTGCTGACCTTGTCTGTGTCCTCACCTAGGCTGGCCCTTTGGTAACAAGCAGTCTCATGGTTACTTTCCATGTCACATACTGTGTCTTTTAAATACCTTTAGGTGTCCCGTCCAGCGTATTTGTCACCATTTCTATAATAAGATGCCTCCTGCCCTGCTGGGGTGCTGTCTGCCTGGGGAAGGGGCTGGGTTGTCTTCCTCTCTCTGTCACTCACTGGGCGGTGCAGTGGTGGGGAGCTGGGCCAGCTGGGAGTGTTCACAGGTGAGGGCCACTGCCGAGAGATGGCCCTGCTGTTCATCGATTCTTGGAATCTTTCCCCCAGCCCCGTGGCCCCCCCACTCCTTGTTGCAGTAGGGAGTCTCCAGATGTATGCTCCTGACCCCCTCTGACTAGCAGGCCACCCTCTGGGGCAGGACTCTGTGTGAAAGGACCCCCACCGGGGTCCCACCCCAGTCTCAAGGCTCCACTGCTCTGAGGCCATCCTCTCACCAACCCTCTCACATTCACACCCTGGAAGAAAGTGAGGGGCCCAAAGTCACAGAACTGGTTCATAGGAATTCCCTTGAAAACCTGCTCTGTTACATGGCTCCCTCTTGGGGCTCCCCAAAGCCTTTAAACATGTTTTCTAATTCACGTTTATAAGATGGAGCTGCTTGTTCAGGCTTTTACTGGACCACTTAGATTATCTTAGAGCTAAAAGGACTTAGGGAGCTGGCCCAGTTGGTCTCCTAAATTTACAGGTAGGGAAACGGAGGGCCAGAGGGGAAGGGGCATGCCTAAGGTGATGGTTACTTGATGGCAGAGCTGGGCTGGAACGGAATCCCTGGCGAGTTGCTTATATGAGCTCAGGGATCCCTTTTAAAGGCATTTAAAGGCCACAACCCTGGTGCTGTTCACAACCGCTGGCCGCTGCTCTTCCCACCCTAGTCCTCTGGTCGCTCCATCCACACTGCTCTCCTTGAATCAGCTTGAGAGCTGTTGCTGAGTCCTCTCTGTGGCCTCCTCCTGCTCTTCATCCCCTCCCCTCCCTTCCCTCTTCTCCAGCCTCATTCAGTTAATGCATATCCAGAGCTCATGGCCTCAGGAAAGACTTCTCTGACCCCTCAGTCTCCATCGGGTGCCCCAGGGGCTTGTAAACACACACGACCACCTCAGCCTCCTCTCTGGTGGTCAGGAGGTGCAGATTAAAACAATGAGGTGCCATGGTCGCATATCAGATTAGCAAAAATGATGTGGGAGAAGGGCCACTCGTGCACACAGTTGATGGAAGTGAGAATTGCTCGGTCCTTTTGGAAAAGGCTAGTGACATCTGTTAAACTTAGAATATGCATTAACTTTAACCTGCAATCCCACCCTGGGATTTTATTCTGTAGAAATAAAAGTACCAGCATACAAGGAAATAAGGCTGTTTATTGCAGGACTGCTGGTAGTAACACACACACACACACACACACACACACACATATACAGCCTGCAAACAACCTAAAGATGTCAATAAATTTGGAAGAGGTTGACAAACTGCAGCTATGGGCTTTCAACTAGCTGCTAAGAGAAGGCAAGAAGGCGGTAGGTACCTTGAGTTACCATCCTGGAAGGATGGCTATGATGTGTCAGCAAGTGAGAACTGTTAGTTGCAGATATGTATGATGTGATTCCATCTTTGACAAACCTTCAAAGACCCTTCCATGTCCATGAGGGTGGGCTATGCCAGAGCTGGGAGTCACCAGGGGTGAGGGTGTAGCACAGAGAGAGGCAAGAGAGGCAGGTGGCTTCGAGGGGGCAAGGAGACCCCCAGGTTGGGATTCTGAGACTGGACTCTAAAAGGAGGTGAGTGCAGCCATTAGGGCTGGGGTCCAAGGCCAGGGTGGACCCAGCACCAGCTCATCTGCCCTTGACTGCGCCAGAGCTCCTCTCTCCCCCAGGGTGATGGTGGTCCTGGAGCAAGGCTGGGCTGGCTGGTGGTGGTGTGAGGGAGGAAGAATGGTAGGAGTTAGGAGACAGTCAAAGTCAAGGTCGTAACCCTGACCTTTAACTCCTATTTGATCTGGGACAGCTCCTTACTTGCTCGCTAAGTTTGTATTTCATGGGATTTCATGCCATGCTCATACAGGACCCAGTAGAGAGACACAATTAGCTGGTGAGTTTGACCATTATTCTGGATGAATTGTGTCCCCCCAAAATTCAGGTTTTGAAACCCTAACTTCCAGTGTGACTATTTGGAGATAGGACTTTTAAGGGGGTAATTAAGGTTAAATGAGGCCATAATGGTGGGCTCTGATCTGATAGAACTGGTGTTCTTATAAAACAGGAACAGACACTAGAGACAGATGTGTGTGTGTGTACAGAGAAGAGGCCATGTTAGGGCACAGAGTGAAGGCAGCAGTCTGCATGTCAGGAAGACAGACCTCACCAGAACTGGACAATGCTAGTACCCTGATCTCAGACTTCCAGCCTCCAGAATTGTGAGAAAATAAATACTGTTGTTTAAGCCACCCAGTCTGTAGTATTTTGTTATGGCAGCCTGAGTAGACTAATACAGCCATTAAACCGGACAATTCAGGTTATAAGGATTAACTTCTTTTGTGACTTAACAGGCACACTCTAAGTCAGAACTGTTAGGGTGGTACAGGGTACATTTACTGTTTTGTGGCCACTTATACCCCTTTACTATGGGTCATATAATTAGGGTGAAATTGACCCAGCTTAGAGGGTGAATCACATGGCCCAATCCTGGCCTCTCAGTGAATTTCACCATCTTGACCATGGGGTGGATTCAGGAAGGGGCATCTGACCCCATTTGGGCCCATCATATACTTGGGACTGAATCTGAGCTCTTGGGGCAGCACTGGTTTACCCTCAGTGTTTGAGGTTGTGAGAATGTGAAGCTGGAACTGCAGCAGCCTTCTTGGCACCATGAAGAGACTTCTTGCCTAAGAAGGGAGTGACCCAAAGGAAGAGGGGAAGAAAGTTGTAGGGAAAAAACCTGGGTTCTGGGGACATAATTTCATATGTCTAAGGCCAAACTATCCCTGGAGTTTTAATTTTGTCAAGCAATAAATTCCCTTTTTGCCCGAGTCAGTTCCTGTCACTTGTTATATAACCATGACTGAGCCACCAGTTCTTGTCAACCTCTGATCCTTCCTGTGGTTGGGTGGGACCCCTCTGCTGTCCTGACATGGAGTGGGCTCCCTACTTATCTAGGGACTAGTTTTGGTGCCCAGGTGTCTTTCTGACTTCCAGTCCTAGAGCTGAAACAGCCCTGTGGGAGAGAATTGCATCCAACCTCTGAGAACTTTGCAGGAGGAAGACACGTTGAAAGGCGTATCAGAGCATTTCCCTTCAGGAAGGCAAGCGGAGCGTTGAGTCTCCATGGCCCAACTTTAATTTAACTGACAATTTAAAAAATCAAAACCAGCGTCTGGGGCATTTAGAATGTCTGTCTTCCTGGTTTAATTTCACAGGGATTGTGTTATGGCTTTTGATAAAATGTTTCATTTTGAAGGACTGGTTTCATCAAAGCAGGGCTTTCCTTTACAGGGTCAGCTCCACAGATAAAAGACATTTTTCATTGCGAAAAAGTGGCGCCTGGCTTGGAATTAATTGTAGGTTCAGAGAGCAGAGAGGAAATGCCTGTGCCCTTTGGTGATCCCTCATGGTCCCTGAGGAGGCAATACAGCTGAAATCTGGAGTAATTTCTTGAACACATCATGCATGGTCACACCTCCTGACTTTGTCCATGCTGCTGCCTCTCCTTGGATGTCCTCCCTCTGCTCGTGACAGGCAAAATCCATGCTTGCTGACTTGCCTCTGCCAATTCTGGGTGTGGTCTTGGGCAGCTCCCGCGGTTTGCCAGGGCTGGTTGGTGCAAAATGGTGTAAATATGACCTTATTTGCAGGTATGATTTAATTTGAAGACTTCGAGATGAGGACATTGCCCAGATTTATCTGAGGGGGCCCTAAATACAATCACAAGTGTCCACATAACGGGGAGACTGAGGGAGATTTGACACAAACACACACAGGAAATGAGATCAAGGAGGCGGAGACTGGAGTGATGCAGCCACAAGCCAAGAAATGCTGGCAGCCACGAGAAGCTGGGAGAGTTGAGGAATGGAGTTTCCCCTAGAGCCTCTGGGTACAGCTTGGCTCTGCTGATGCCTTGATTTCGGTCTCTGAGACTGGGAGAGAATACGTTTCTGTTATTTTGAGCCACCTGTTTGGTGTTGATTTGTTGTAGCAGCCATAGGCCACTAATACAGAAGGGAAGGCCATCTGAACTATCTTGAGCAAACCAGGGACTTTGTGTTGAGGATGGTGGAGGGGGTAATTCGTGAAACCCAGAGTGGAAAGAGCATTCTACCCTCCTAGGTCTGGAAGCAGGGCCAGAGAGATGCCGGCGACCTGACAGCCCTTTCCCTGCTTCCGTCTTGCTCCCCCTCACTCTCCCTGGCTTCCCCGTGCATCATATGCTCCATTCTTTTCTAACCAGAAGGAGAAGAAAGTGGGAGGTTCACAGGGAAGAGATACTTGCTTTTTTTCCACATGATTTGGAATTGTTTCACTTGTTACGACAACTGGTACTTTCATAATCTGAAAAATGTCAAATAAGGAAAATTGAATCTAAGATCTTTCCCAGTTCCATGCCCATCTCTTTGTCCATGCCTTGTGCTACATCACTTTGCAACTTCTCCCTCTAGAATGGAGTAGGTGTTCTGCCCCATTCATGTGGCTTTCCTGGCCCATGGAACATGGGTGGAAGTGACCGTGTGCTGGTTTGGAGCCCAGTTCATGAGGGGCATCGTGCTCTCATGCTCAGCCTCCTAGAAGATCCTGACCTCCTCCATGAGATGGGCTTCCCCTGGGCCCCAGGGTGCACATACAGGGAGCTGTGAGCCTGAGCAGACATTATTGTTGTTCTAAGTTTCCAGGTTCTAAGGTGGTTTAATATCCAGTGTTACTATGACAGTGGGTAACTGCTACAGAAATTGGTACCTAGATAAGAAACCTGTAATATGTGGCATTGGCTTTGGAACCAGAAACTGTTATAGGTGGCTGGGAAAATAATGGCATGTGTTATGGAGTAGTGGAATGTTTGCTGAAAGGGAAAGTGTACCTAATACACTTGTGGCCTTGGGCTGGGAGTGTCCAGGTAGAATGTTGCAGGCACGAGCAGGCTCCTGCTGTCTGCATTTAATATGGAACTACAAAGAAGAGACAGCTCAGGCAAAACCTGGCCAGATCTCAGAAAGAATTAGAGGGAAGGAAGAAAGTCTGGAAAATCTGGGACTTCCTGGGTTGAAAAATAAAACTATTTCTAATCTCCAGCTTCTCCATTCAATAAGAGAGTCTCAAATTAAGCACAGCCTGAGAGAAAAGTCAAATCAAGGGCGTGGCTATTAAGATATAGCTTGGGGGTCTAGAGTGAATCAAAGGCATAGCACTTGCACTCATGTGAAGGCCTCTGGAAGAATTAAATGGTGCTGAGAAGTTACTAAAAGATCAGTGGTGTGGTCCCGCAGCAGCCTGAGCTGCCCACAGTACCTGTAATTAAGAACAGAGAGAGACATGTCTTGCAATGAATTGTGAATATGGCTTTTGGCACATGATATCAAATACATAGGAAATGCACAATTTTTGAGAGGGCTGTATTGGCAAAAGCCCACCAATCTGGACCAAAAGAGACTGAGATTATTCAAGCTGGAAAAAAAATCTCTGGGCCACTAATTTGTTATGGGCAAGATGCAGGCTGAGAAAACATTCAGCTGCCATGAAGGGCATATTTTGGAGTGTCCTTCTCAGAAGTGACCAAGGAAAATGATGGAGAAGGAAAGATATCCTAGAGAGTAGAGCCAAGAACCACTGACAACAAGGGACTGAGGATCCAGGCCCAGGGAGTGAACCTGGAGCCTAATCCCAGAACATTCCCTACTCCAGGGTAGCAGTTCCTGGCAATGTTTCTCCAACAGGATGTAAGAATTGCTGTGGACCAGTGACTGTTTGGGGCCTTCTGTCCTCCTACTTTTTGAATGGGAGTGTTTTTTCGGTGATCTGTCCCTGTTCTACCATGGCATATTGGGGGTGTGTGTGAGACATTGGAGGGGAGGAGGGGTGCAAACAGCTTCTCCTTTTGTTCCATAGGTCCCAGGAGTAAGGGGAGCTGCATTCAGATCTGACTTAGACTATGAGATTCTCAACTTCAAGCTTGACGCCATGATTGGGTGTCTTGGGTGAGAATGAGTGTATTTTGCAAGTGGGAGGGTCTTGAGTAACTATATCCAAGAGGGCAGTTTGTGGTAGATTTTATCATTATTCCAAATTCCTCACGCATCCTGTAGTGGTTTCCTAGAGTTGCCATAACAAATTACCACAAACTTGGGTGGCTTTAAACAACAGAGACATTGTTTCATGGTTCTGGAGGCCAGAAATCTGAAATCAAGGTGTCAGCAAGGTTAGTTTCTTCTCTGAGGGAGAATCTGTCCCATGACTCTCTCCTAGCTTCTGGTGGTTGCCAGCAATCCTTGGCATTTCTGCCTCTACTGTCACATGGCGTTCTCCCTGTGTGTCTCCATCCCCTTGTCTCTTCTTATAAGGACACTGGTGACACTGGATTAGAGGTGCACTCTGATTCCTTATGACTTCATCTTAACTAATTACTTCTGCAAAGACCCCATTTCTAAATAAGGTCCCTTTCTGAGGTTCTGGGCAGACATGCATTTTTTGGGGGGAACACGATTCAGTCTACTACACGTCCCTATATTCACACTCTTTGCCCTGTGACTCTGCAGCTTCTCTCTCCAGGATGGAGAGTATATCTGCGCCATTCACGGGGCTTGTCCATGTGTCTCACGTGGCCAAGGGACGTGGGTGAAACAAACTGTGAGCCAGTTTGGAGCCCAGGTCTTAGAGGCATCGTGCATTCATGCTTACCCTTCTAGAAGCCTCTGATCTCCTCCGTGACATGAGCTTCCCCTCAGAGCTGCTGTCCCTGCACCTTGGCCTACATATGAGCTGCTCCAGCTGCCCTGCAGACCTGCCCTGTCAGGAGAGCTGCCTTGGCCAGGCTGTAGAGCTGTGAGCCTGGGGGATAACCCTTGTTGTCTTTCTCTACTAGGTTCTAGGGTGCTTCGTGAGTCAGTGTTCTTGGGGCAAGAGTTAATCAATATGATGGGAAAGGGTCAGCTTTTTCCAAGCCCTGCTCTGGCTGCCATGCTGAAATGCGAGCCCAGTGTTGCCAGAGTATATTATTTTATCAAAAGGAGACAAGAATCTAGATTTCAAATCCATAATCTCCTAATTTTTATATGTGTGTATCTGATTCAATTAAAAATATCACTGTGCTTTCCCAACCAGACACACCTGAGGTTAGAATTCTGCCTGTAAGTTTCCAGCTTATGGCCTGGGCAGACTGGCCGGGCCAGGGGGATCCCTTTGCTCAGCTGCTTCCTGTCAGAGGCAGCATCCTAGGCAGATCCTGACTCGAGGAGGAGAGGGTCCTTTTGTGTGACACAGAACCCAAGTGGGCCCAGGAGCAACCGAGGATTCCCATCAGGAGGAAGTACAGAGCCCGTCTCTGCGGATGGTCGTGCATAGGATGATGAGACCATTTAGGGGATCTGTCATCTTGGTGCCTTTCTGCCCCTTACAAGGGCATCTCAGATTATGCTGTTAAGAAATATTTGGCAAGAAGATGCCCATGGTATTTCTTTTACAAAAATGGTGGAGTTTCAGGGATTGCTCTAAAAAAACCAAACCAAACCAAACCAAATAAAGCCAAAACAATTACTGGAGAAGGGGGGAAATCAAACACCACCAAGGTGAAATTGATTTTATTGCATGAACATCTCACTTTAAATTTAAATTGAGTCCAAGTTCATTTTCTCTCCCAGACTTCTAGAAGTTGGCATTCAAAATGTTTACACTTGTTTCATCTGCCTTTTTGCTTAGCCCTGGTCCCCCACCTCCTTCCCTTCACTTCACACTTATCGTTTCATTGCACACATATGCTCCACTTTATATTTACATATATCTAATTTTTATATATGGCTTGTGAAATATGCCAGACGAAGAATGAAACGGTCCTGAAACAGCTGGAAAATTATGCAACAGCGAGGAGATTGGGCACATGCACATTCTGTACTGCAAAGTTGCACAACAGACCAAGTTTGTTATAAATGAAGCTGGGAGGTTTTTATTTTTTCTCCAGGGTGACAGCTTGCATGGTGGAGTAGGCCTTCTGCAGAAGGCATTTCCTCAGGAGCCTCATACTCCCCTCGAAGGGAGAGGCGAGGCTGGAGCTGCACTGGGAGCACAGAGGCTGCAGCCCATGGGAGGCTGTCGAAGGGCTGGAGGCAACTCCAGGGGTCTGGTGAGGTCAAGGCCAAGGGTCCAGTGAGACTGAAGTCCAAGGTCCAGCAAGACTGAGGCCCAGTTTCTAGAGAGAGGAGGTCTGGCCTTTCGGAGGCATCCATGTCCCTGCTGCCTTGTGTTGGGAAATCCTGGAGACACAGAGCCTCTGACAGATCTGGAGCCAAGTGGTCCCTCACTGCCTGCTGCTCCCAAAGCTCAGGGTCTTCGGCTGCCCAGCACCACCCTGGTTCTACAATTCTCAGGTCTCTCCCGTGCCCCCAGGAAGATTCAGGAGAGTAGGGCCTTGGGCCCTCAGACCAGGGCTGGGTCATCCCTGGAGCCATCAGGCCCTGCAACACTGCTCGGCTGTGTACCTCATCTGTGTCTCACAGGTTAGAGCCAGTGAATCCTGCAACTGAGTTCAAAATCTCCATTGCCGACATCCAGTGGTGGGCGGAAGGCTTTACTATGTATACATTAAAAAGATCTGAGGGTCTCAGTCGACCTCAGGTATAACAGGGTGGCCGATAATGTGATTTGTCTGCTCAACAATTTAAGATAACATTATGGTCAGCAGTGACCTTCTGTCTGGGCTCAGTCTGACAGCCTGTGTGGAGTAGGCAGCCTGGCACATGCTGGAGGAGGGACTCCCCATCAGAGGGTCTGTGGAGCAGGTCAGGAGGAGGACGGACACCACAGCACAGCCCCATGGGGAAGGGAAGAGCCTCTGTGAAGCTGGAGCCCAGCCCTTGGCACAGGGTTTGAATTTACCCAGAAACATGGGCAGGGCTATTGGGCTCTCCCCAGTAATGATGGGGAAAATCAGGGGTTCTGTGCTCTGAGGGGGACTGAGAACAGAAAGTCTGTTGGGGGCTTTGGCTGCCCTGGCAAGCAGGCCAGTGGCTCCTGGGTGAGCTGGCAGGTCCTGTTCACGGCCTTCGTGGCCAGGGCAGGCCAGGACATGGCAGAGCCCGTAGGCCGGCCAAGGCTGGGGACCTGCTGCAGTGTGGACCCTGCGGAGGGTTGCTAAGGAGTCTGGGGCTCAGCTGAGAACTTGGGCTGCCGCGGCCACTCAGAATGGAGATGGGAATCGCCGTGGGGGAACAGTGCTGCTGGACTCATTCAGTTTCCTCTTTCTCATTTTCAGAAATGCAGTTAGGGAGGCCAAGGCGCTGCGTGGGCTCTGGAGCGAGTGTCTGTGTGTCTGGGTCTGTGCGTGTTTGTGGGCTGGGGTCAGTGTGCGTCTGTGTGCTTGTTTGTGCACATGTATCATCACATGTATGTGGCACAGTGTGTGTGTGTGTGTGTGAGAGTATGTGTGTGTACGTGCACGCGTGTTCATAGGTGCAAATGAACACTCTTGCCTCCCATCTCTCGGGACAGTCGTCTATCAGGTGCCTCGAATTGGCTTCCTGCTTTCCGTTCATGTGAACTTGTCGACAAGTCCCCAGACCTTGAAGTGACGGTTCTCCTGTGGCACTCCCCAAACCCTGCACCCCCAGGTCCCCTCCACCCCTGCTCCCAGTATCTCCCAGTAGCAGCCTGTGCTTTCAGACTCATCTTTGGAGGGCCCTGTATTCTCAGCCAGGGGGGACAATCTCTTGGTGGGCAGCAGGGGGCCGCCAATGGTGCTAGGTGGGGACCATGAAAAAGAGTATCTTGGAAAGTTCCAGCAACCTGAGGCCCTCGTGGAGGTCCTGAGTGAGCATAGCAGAGAAGCCTGGGATGGGGGAGGGGATGCAAAAGCAATTTGTGCTGGATAGCTGCCCCCATAGGCTGCAGGTGCCTCAAAGGCCATGCAGGGGCTGGCTGAGCGCAGAAGCCCTTGTTCTAGCCTCCCCATCTGAAGAAACCAGAGGGGGGCCCTGCAGTGCAGGGTGGAGGCCCTGATACCCCCTTGGTGAAGCCAGCTGGGTGGAGACCATGAGGTCAGGAAAGCATCTAAAGGCTGTGCTGCCCCTCAGATCCCGCTCAAGCCTGCCTGTGGCCTGGAAGGCCTAGTGTGGCCAAATGTGCTTTTTTTTTTTTTTCCAAGAGAAGCCAGAGATGCATATTTTAATGAGATATCTTTTGATTTTTAAAAAAATCTTAGCAAATAGTTTGAGTTAACAAACAAAACCCTGTGGGCTGCTAGTTGGTAGCCCCTTATGCATCAGTTATGATACTTGACTTTATAAGCACTAGCTAATGACTCCACTGCTTTAGGCAAAAAGCGGGGGCTGATAGGAAGGAGGCTCAGAAGGCCTCAGAGGAGCACTCAGAGAAGCTCACCTTGTGGGTGATGAGTGCTCTGGTTCTGGAGTGAGTCATGAGGTCTGGTCTGGCTCTGTCTCTGGGGGCTATCATCTCTAAGGCTCAGCTTCTTCATCTGAAAGTGGGAATGTTGCATTTCCACCTGGTGGGATGTAGTAAGCATCAAGGGAGATAGTTTATTTAAGAGCTCTGCTAATTCACCAACAGAGCTGCGGGCTTGCAGGAAATACTGTGATTGACAAAACACAGCCTGGCACATAGAGGTGCTTCCCAAGGGCACACTGCCCCCAGTGTCTTCACTGGGAAGAGGAAACTGTGGGGCCCATGTTGGCCAGTCATATTTGACCAGGGCACACAGGGATGGTCACGGGACATGGATGTGTGAGATCCTTGTCCTGAAAAGGGAGCCAGGAAGCCCTAGGACTCACCATTGTCGTAGTGAGTGCTCCCAGCTCCCAGAGCATTTTGAGATGAACACGATCTTGCTTCATTCTCCTACTTAAATCTTCCACTTAGAACAAAATGCAACCTGCAGGCCAAGGCCCTGCCTCATCTATGATCCCCTGGTTGCCTCTCTCTCTTCATCTCTTCCTTCTTTCACTACCTTCTGGCTTCACTGCTCTTCTTTCCCTGGAGCAGTAAAAGCTCTTTCCTGCCTCAGGGCCTTTGCATGTGCTGGTCTCTCTGCTTGAGATGCTCATTGCTTAGATTGCCCTTTCCTGGTAACTTCTCCCTGATCAGCTTTCAGCTTTCCCCCATCTTCCTCTCCCTTGTCCCATGCATTCTACATCATGAACCTCTTTTTATTTTCTTCATAGCATCTATCTTTGAAATTTATCTTATTTTTTTTAATTCACTCTGCAAATATTTACTGAGTGCCCACTATGTGCCAGGCTGTTTTTTGTCAATCACAGTATTTCCTGCAATTCTTCAGCAAGGTTCCTTATTAGGCCATGGCATCCCAGCCACCCATGTCCTGCAGTATAGCCAAGGTTTAGTTCTAAAGTCAGTGATGATATGAAAAAAGCACGTGGTCAAAATACTTTGGAAAATTTCCAATCCACACAGCTTTGCATCTATAGGCCAACGCTGAACTACGTACAGCTGGGTACAGGGAGTGATGGAGAGCAAAACTAGCTAAGGTATGGAGGGCTTCATATTGTGTTAAATCATTTAATTCTCCAAGCCACTCTGTGAAGTAGGTGCTATTACTCTGCCCATTATACAGTTTAAGAAACTGAGGCATGGGGAGGATAAATAAGTTTCTCAAGGTCACGTGACTGGAAAGTGACTGACAGAGCCCGAGCAGCCTGTCGCAGGGCTGCTATGAGGAGTTGAAATCAACTATGCTGCAGAGCCATCATGAAATTCCCCTCTCAGCAGCCCTCAGGGAGCAAGGCCTCCACTGCCCAGGATGGCAACACTGACAGCGTGTGGGAGGGAACACTCTCATTAGGAGATCTGCCTTGTTATTCTAAAGTAATATCTATGTTTTCAGCTGCCAGTGTGCATTGGGGGCTCTCACATTCATCCTGCATTGAAAATGAGGGTGTGCCAGGCCCCAAGCCTGACCCTGGGAGGAAGGCGTGTGGTCCCAGCCCTGCAGATGAGGAAATGGGCAGTGGAGAGACTGGGCACCATGTGCGATCACAGTGTGCAAGGGGCCGGAGATGCCCCATCTGACTTTCGGGAGAGAAAATCACTAGACTCAACAGCTCAATTTCAGGCGTGATCCTAAGGGTGTTGCCACTGTGCCAGAGAGAGGTGGCCAGGTCTGGGCTAGAGGGAGTGGCAGGGAAGAGGGGCAGATTCCTTTTCCTAATGAGATGGTAGATGGAGCGGTGACTGCTTTGTTGTGGGGGTAAGGAAAAGGAAGGGCCTCAGATGCCCCTGGGGCCCAGGAGGGAGAAGAGGTGCCAGATGTGAGCCCAGGAGGCTGCGGGTGGGGTGGAGATGGGGGCTGTGAGGAGCTGGGTCTCTGAGACACCTTGATGGAGATGCCTAGGGGTTACCGTATTTACAGGTGGATGGACCTGGCTGGGGTGGTCTGTGAATAGACTCTTGAACCCATGGGAAAGGGTAAGATTGCCCAGGATGGGTGGGGCTGGGACATAGGTGAAGAGGAGTCACGTGTGTGAAGAGAGAGTGGCATCCATTGGGACTGGCCCTGAGGAGTGGCCAGAGGATTTGGGGACAGTGTGAAGGGTAAAGCCCTTTTCTGAGGGGCAGCCTGGAGCCAGATTCGCAGAGAGCCTGCAAGGGACAATTTATCTTACCCAAAACAAAAAAAACTTTAAAACATTGCAGAAAAGATACAGGCATATCTCTCTTTTTTGAATGATCAAAAGATGGGGACACTAATTTGCAGGGAGCAGAGGTGACCCGTTCTTCCATGGGCTCCACTTTAAATATCCTGCAGACTTTGTGTCGGGTCTCAGCATTTCTGCAGAGGAGGAACCATCTGAAACTGGGAGGGAGATAGTCAAGAAGCACCCTCCTGCTAGCGATGGGGACTTTGGTGAGGGAGAGGCCTCCTAGCACCCCCCCGAGGAGCAGAGGGTCCCCAGGGAGTCTCCAACAGCAGCAGTGATGGCCAAAGGCCCTCAACCCTGCATCCAGAATTTCTTCCCACTGGGTCTTGGCCTTTGGATTCCATGGTTAGTGCTACTGCCAGCCCCAGCCAGAAGCTCTGGCCTCTTTAAGGCCCACATCCTAGATGCCATGAACCCTGCAGGGTTAGGCAGGACTGCAGTGGAAGGAACTTGACACAAAGGGAAGGCAATCGAAAGAGAATAAAGCTCTGGAGGCCAGGGATCCTGGGGTTTAGCAAGGCATTGGCCAGGGCCACCAGTTGACATTCCCCGGATTGTAAGTGAGGAAATGTCCAGTTAAACTTACAAAGGATTTGAACACAAGATGCCACAGTGTAATAGGATTGTGTCCTTCACAAGTTACATACAGGATTTATATGTAAAGAAATTAATTCTCCAGGCTCTGTAGATTATGTCATCTGGGAATGGGAGGTAAACATAAAGTCCAGTGAAGAACATTTTCTTTCAACAGACAGGGGGTAAGCTGGGGACTGTGCCATGCTCTCATTTGGACATAAGGGCAAGCGAAGTGCTGGGGGGCATTGGGGCTGACCCCTAACATGCTTCTGCCCCAGATTGTTAATCCAGGCTTGTTCCAGTAACACCCCCGCCCCTTGTCAGCAGCTGGTTCGGCAATGGGCATGTGAGCCAGTCTTGGCCCACAGATCAGAGGGGAGTCAGCTGGTCCATCTGGGAGAGGGGAGGACACCTGCATGTGGTTTGGTCATCCTGCTACTTGGTTGAGCTCCAGAGCTGCCATACCCGCAGACCTCCCGCATTTCCTTATGGTTTAAGCAGGCTGGGTTACTTGCATCCAGGGGCATCTTAAGGGACCCAGAGGCCTTTCTCAAATGGGAAACCTGGACCAAATGTCCCTCCTGACCTCTCTGAGAGGCAAGACACAGCTAGACCCTGATCCAAGTAGACCCAGGACCTCACTACCTGCCACATCCAGACATCTCCTTGAAAAATCTTGGGCCCTGCTGCCTCTCTGCCACGTTGAGCACATGTTGACAGTCACAGGTGGGCACTGAGCTTTATCTTTCCCCAGGTCGTTACTGCTTAGATTGAGCCTGAGTCTCCAGCTTGTGTCTCCATGTAGAAGTGTTGAATGAGCTGGGATCCCCAAGCCTCCAAACCTCAATAACCTTGCTTTTTACTTCCAGGCAGAACTGACTGCAATGGGGGTGGGACACCTCTGTGTGAAACATGGCAATGAAAACAATTGTTGCCTGGACACCACCTACATTTCCTCTTTTGCCTGACACAGATCCCTGTCCGGGGATGCTCAAGAAACTGCGAGAACCACACCCCCAAAGGCCACCTGGCTGCCATATTCTGTTTAATTAGCATTATTGCTTCCCAAGGCTGCTCCTGGCCAGAACTCTGCCTGTGCATCTGACGGGGCCACTGCACCCGCTGTTTGCCAATAGCAGAGGGGGGCAGAACTGCTGTCTTCAGAGGCCCTTTGACAAGGTCACCAAGTCCTCACGGCTTGTTATGCTCAGCATACGGGTCCCCAGAGGACTAGAAAAGTCTAGATCCCTTCCCACAACCCCCGGGAGCTTGCTTGTCGGGAGAGAGGACAACGAACCCTCACTACTTCCATCTGCTTGTAGCCTGCAGTGCGGGCAGGTCCTGCCAAGGATGGTGACCTCGTCAAAGGGCAGAAGCACTTCTAGTTTCCGTGGGGCCGCCAGGGGACAGGAATGGCTCTGATGAAGTCTGTGCTGGCACATGTGGCCCGGAAGTCAGAGATGGGCTGAGAGCCCTGCTTCTCCTTTTCAGAATAACGCAGGGCACTGCTCCCACCAGAGAGCTTGGGCAGGCACAGGGCAAGAAATCTTTCTTAACGTTCCTGCTCGGAGGCACGCGTGGTGATTTGTGACACCCAAGATGACCAGGAAAGGTGCCCATCTCTTTCTGCTCCTCACGTTGTTGGGAAGATTTTAAAGGGACTGGAGGGCTTAAGCTCACCCTGAGTTGTTCTCATCCCTTCCCCACAACATGGGGCTGTTCTAGATCAGCGTTGCAACTCGTCCTTCAGGGATCAGACTGGTAAAAACCATGAGCAAAAGGCAGGTATAGGACAATAGGGAGTGGTAGGGACTGTCAAGTAGCAGAGTGCAAGCCAGACCTAAGGACACTCAAGTTCAATTAAAATCAAACACACATGACATGCACTTAGTAAGTGTTCCAGCTGAGTTTGTTCTGTGGTCCTTGGGTTGTCTTTGGGATCTAGACTGAATAAGTAGACTTGAACAAAGAACCACTGGGGATTTCTGTGTTCCACTTTCACCTGGAGTAGAAGAAGGGGGAACAGAGAGGCAAGCACCAGTGGGTGGGGTAGCATTTTCCATAAGAGGAAGAAGAGAGATCTGAACCATGGAGGTTTGAAGAAGTAGGGGTGACTCTTTTTTTTTTTTTTTTGAGCTGAGGACAAGTGATCAGCAAGCTGGGATGAGTCCACAAGGGCCCCCTACATGGAGGATTCAACCATAAATTTTGATGCATGTGTGCTTGGTTCTTCCACTCAGCCTAGAGGGGTGTCATTGTAGGGACTAAAGATGGGATGGTTAAGGGTCGTGGTCTGCCTTCCACTCATGAGGGGTCTCTGTCTGGGTGGAGCCCCAAGAAGGTGGGGGTAATTTGGGAAGGAACAGTTGCCAGGAGTGACTCAGGAGTGTCAGAGAGACAAACCTTCTTTCCAAAAAGATATTCTAGAGCTGGTTTTCCAAAGTGTGCAAGATAATTTTTTTACATGGACCCATCAGAAAATATCATCGACTCGCGAAGTGAGAGAGTCGGTCATTTTCAATTCTCCTTTTGTCCTTCTGATTTCATCAAAGGAAAGGGACTCTTCTAGTCTGTCTCACCACTTTTCCAACACATGTTAATCAGCTTCAGCCTCTGTGCCTTTTGCAGGCAATAGTATTTACAATTTGATAACAGCTTTTTGTTTCATATATTTTTTTTTGGCAGTTATCTTTGATTTATGGCAAGATGTTGGCTTTCCCATTTACGGTAGTGATTTAAAGTATCCTTTAAAAACTTAAGTACAGTATAAAGAAATAATGGTGGTGGTAGGAGGATTATGGTAATCACCATAAACCTGGCAGGGAAGCAAGTGAGGTAGTAGAACATCACCCTCATCAAATAGGTGAGGCTGCTGCTTGGGTCTCATTCATCTTTTGAGGCGGATGAAAGCAAGACAGCCACAGGGGTAATGAGTGGAAGTGTCATGGGTTCCAAGACAGCACCTAGCTGGACCCAGCTCTGGGCTGCCTGGCTTCCTCAGCCTTCAGGGTTCAACCCATGCCACTTCTTATGGGAAGTCCTCCAGGATACCTGGCTCTGGAGTCATCTCTCTTCCCATACACTGATCACCATCCACTTTCTCTGGAACCATCAGAGGTCACAAAAGTGGATGCCTGCTGGGGGTAAGGGAAGGGAACCTACAGCAACCTGAAGGGCACTTGCCCCACTTAATGGCTGATAAGCAGAAATGCAGGCCCAGTGTGGTCACACTTTCCAATTTCTCAAAAGAAGTCAGAAGTCTAAATTCTTATGTGAAATGTTACCATTTTTAACACTGACAACAGATGTTCACCATGCCTGGGGGCTGGATCCTGTCTTGGGCACCCTCAGGTGTCACAGAGGAAAGCTTCCAGGTGAAGATGGCCATCAAGCTTCAGTGCCCTCTGAAAATGACGGGTCCTGAAAATGATGGAACTGAGAATATGAAATCACAGCTAGAGCAAGTTGTGTAAGTCATGTGTTTTACCCAAAAGACTGGGCCCTTCTGGTGGGCAGGGAGGGACCTGAGTCATCAGGCCCTGCCTGACCAAGGCCAGCGCCAAAGCCCTGGCCACACAGACCTGGGGCAGGGTGAATGAGAAAATCCAAAGGGACAGGCGTCCACCCTCCAGGGAAGTGAGGCAGAAGTCTGGGGTCACATAGCAGAGGTGTTCCCACAGACACATGCTTGGGAGTGGGTTCCCAAGGGGAGGGAAGGTCATTGTGCTGGGGGACAGCAGACTTTGTAGGACAGGCAATGAGGATTGTGCTGGAGAGGAGGGAGTCCAGCTGGGAATGGGTTTTGACAGCAAACTGGCTCCAGGATGGAGAGGGATGCCTTGGATGCTGAGTTGGGAAAGGTGGGCAGAGCGTAGAGAGGCTATTTCAGGCAGAGCCTGGGGGTGTGCAAAGACCAGGCGTCTAGAATCCCATGTAGGATTCAGGACAGGTGAGGGAGGCAACCTGACTGAGCTCTAGCAGGCGGAGACCCGGTCTAGGTGGAGGAGACTGTGCTCAGAGGCTGCAATGGAGGGTTGGGGAGGCAGATGGAAGGGAAGAGGGACTTCAGGCAAAGAGGAGCTGGAGACTGAGGGAAACTTGCCTCTCTCTGTAAGGGTAAAAGTTGATCTTTGGGGTGGCTCTTGTGGTGCATGCACCCTCCTTGTAAAACTGGTTTTCAGCCTCTGGGGTCTCCAACTGGTCAAAAGGCCTGGCTCAGACCCATGGACCAGTAATCAGGCCTCCCCACCCCTTCCCAGCTCTGTTCCCTATCCTGCCCCAGGGCGCACAGAGAGGGAGAGGCGGCCCCTCGCGCCCCAGGGCTGACGGTTGGGACCCGGGTGCTCTGAGGACTCTGGGTGGGGATGCTCGGGCGGGCTTTAGCTCCTCCGAGGTTTCGCGCCACGAGTGCGCGGGGCGCCGCAGAGGGTGGCCAGCAGCGGGGCTCTCCCGACCCGGCCCGCGGCGCTTTTACGCCGCCGCCTCGGGGTGTCTCTGCTTCGCTACGAGCCGGGAAGCGCGGCGGCGACGGCGCGACGAGGGGAGCGGGCGGTGGCGGCGGCGGCGGCGGCGGCCGCGCCAAGAAGCGCCGGGTCACCGCAGGCTGAGGCGCCCGCCGTCCCCGCCCTCCCCCTCGCTCGCCTTCTCCCTCCCTCCCGCCTCCCTCGCTCTCTCGCTCCTTCCCTCTCCCCGCCTCCCTCCGCTCTCCCCCGCCCTCCTCTCCGCGCCTCGCCTCCTCCGCCCCGCGCCCTGCGGTGCTGCAGCTGCGGGCGGCTCCAGCTGCCCCCAGATGTGGGCTGGGCGGCGCGCGGGGAACTTTCGCGCCGGCTGCGAGTGCGGGGCCCCGGCTGCAGTCCGGCTGCCATGGATCCGCCGGCGGGAGCCGCTCGCCGCCTGCTCTGCCCCGCGCTGCTGCTGCTGCTACTGCTGCCGCTCCTGCTACCGCCGCTGCCCGCGGACGCCCGGCTCGCCGCCGCCGCCGACCCCCCAGGTAGGTGCGGCGCGGCCCTCACGCCTCGCGACCCCAGTCGGCCGGGCTCCTCCCCGCCCCGCGTGCCCCACCGCCCCCTCCCCAGGCGTCGTCCAGCCTGACTTGGGCAAACTCCGCGCGCCCCGCCCGGGGCCAAGTTGGCCAACTTCGGGGCCGGATTGGCCGCGCAGGGGGCGCCCTGCGGCGCACCTGGGCGTCTCGGGCTGCGGGGAGCCTCGGAGCGCTCACGGCTGCCGGGACGCGGAGCGTGGAGACGGAGGGCCGGGAAAGCCCCGCGGCGGAGAGCGCAGCGCCAGCCCCAGCGGGTCCGGGGGAGCCAGGGCGAGGCGGCGCCCCGGCTCGCGTCCGGGGACGCTCGGGAGGAGTCGGGTGCGGAGCGCGCCGCCTTGGGCCCTGAGGATTGGTTGGGGCGACCCGGAGGGGATCCTCGAAGATCTGAGGGACCCTCCTTCACCCTCCCTGCCCTCGGGCACGCGGGGAGGGGGGCCGGTAGCGGGCTAACCCGGAGCTGTACACGGAGGACAGGCCGCCAGTGCCCGGAGGAGCCGAGTCCTCGCCGCTCCGGAGGCGAGCGGTGAGGGCAGTCGGGCGGCGGGGACTGCTGAAGGGGTAGAGGCACACGGGTAGGGGGCCAGCCGGGAATGGCTTCAGAGCAGCCCCACGTACTGCCGAGGACGGTAGGTTCAAGGGGCGGAGGATGCTCTGACCGGGCCGTCCCCTGGGGAACTGTGAGGAGCCGCGGAGCCCCAACCCGGAACGGGGCAGGGTGCGGAGCTCTTGGCTGGGAGGGTTCCAGAGGGGGTCGGCCCAGGGTCAGCGGGGGTCGGGAGTGGCGGCCCTGTTAACGCCCCTTTCCAGTTGGAAGAAGGCCGGGGAGGTGCAGGCTAGTTTCTGGGGGTTGCCTAGCGGAATGCCCTTCCCTTCTCAGTGGGGGAGGGGTTTGTGAGGACGCTGGACTCGGTGGCGGGGCCCTGGGGTTCCCAGGTCTCGACTGGTCTAACGTCCCTTCCCATTGCAGGCTGGCCCCAGGGGCACGGAGCGGAGCGCATCCTGGCGGTGCCGGTGCGCACTGACGCTCAGGGCCTCTTGGTGTCCCACGTGGTGTCGGCGGCGACGGCGCAGGCTGGGGTACGGGCCCGCAGGGCTGCCCCTGTCCAGATCCCGGGTTTCTCTGGAGGCAGCGAGGAGGACCCTGGCGGCCGCCTCTTCTACAATGTCACGGTCTTCGGCCGAGACCTGCACCTGCGGCTGCGGCCCAATGCCCGCCTCGTGGCGCCCGGGGCCACGGTGGAGTGGCAGGGCGAGTCAGGCGCCACCCGCGTGGAGCCCCTGCTTGGGACCTGCCTCTATGTCGGAGACGTGGCCGGCCTGGCTGAAGCCTCCTCTGTGGCGCTCAGCAACTGCGACGGGCTGGTGAGTACGCACATCTCTCCCTTCTTTCTGTCCATTGCCCTCGCCTGGGCTTTGGAAGCCGTTTATCTGGGAGCCCCCTGGGAGGGCAAAGCCTGTACTGAGGACCTTCTCTGCACCCCTGTGCTTAGGGACCACTGGGTACAGACTGAAGGGGTTGGCTGGAAGGCAAGTTGTTTTGATTGGACAGAGAGGGTGATTTATGCAGGGGGAAGGCCACATTTCCAAAGCACTTATCAAGTAGCAAAGTGTGGTCTCCCTTTTATGCCTGCAGGCACAGGTCTTCATCTTGCATCCAGGTGTGTGTATATCTCTGAGTGCGTGCATCTGCACATGTGTTTTGGAATGGGTACGAGTATCTGAGTACCTGTGTACTTGTGTGAACATGTGAATGTGCCATTGTGTCTTGTCCATGTGTGTATCTGCAGGTTTCTGTTCATTTGTGTGTCCGTGTCTGTTGAGTGTGTTGCTGTGCATTGTGGCATGTGTGATATTTGTGTGGGGGCATGTGTGCTGGCAGTTGGTCTTCTCGTTTCTGTGTGTGCAAGTGGTGCCAGCCTAGGGAGCAGGCAGTGGTGCTGAAATACCCAGTTATCCCTCTGCCCCCTGGCTGACTGGGAACCACTGATTTTTATGCTGTGGTTTCCTGTTGGACTTCAGCTGGTTATTTGAAAAGTTGGTTTTCTCTCTCTATTTTGAGCCAAGGGGAGCATTTGGAAATGCAGGCTCTGGTGCCCATGGGCAGCCCCTGAAGGACAGGAGAGGCTGGGGAGTGGGTCCCTTTTGGGACTGCCTGGGCCACTCAGTGTGACCAGAGCCCTGGGAAGTTCTCCTGCTTCTGAGGGCCTAGGGGGACCATGGCCTGGCATAAGGGGTCCTCGGAGGAAGCCTGGATCAATGCTCAGGGAGGAGGCTGACATTGGCGGTGCTCCATCCGGCCACCCTGAGGCCTGGCACGTGGCAGAAGCCACTGCAGTTTTCTATTTTGGATTGGGTGTGTGGTGGTCAGGCTGGCTGTGCTGGCCAGACATCTGAAGCCGCCCACCATGGGTTCCACTCTAATTGCTGCTCAGGGGACTCCTACTCTGAGCAAGTGGCCTCTCTCCCAGTCCTGCTGGCCCCCAAGCCCCCTGTCCTCAGTCTTGCCCTGCAGGCTGCAGAGCCAGCAATTACACAGAGCCCCACAACCGCTGGCGTTCTTTTTATGGAGACACAGGAAATGTCACTTGTTGCTTCGGAAAATCACTGCCTTTGGCTGGATTTAGTTAGAACCTGGGCGTACTGCAAACAACTATAAATGTCCTTGGAGGAGTTGGGTTAACACGGTGCAGGCTTTTATATCCTTGTTGCCTCTGCGGCTGCCATGGACCTCATACGTGCATCTCATTTTACACTGGAGGTGAATTTCCTAAATAGAAGGAAATTGGTGCTGGGGGCTCGGGGGGTGGCCTGGGCTGGGGTGGGGGAGTTGACATGGAGGTAGTCTGTTGCTGGGCCAACTCCTGTGTGCTAAGTAATACTTGATGGAGAGCATTTCAGGGAGGCTTTGTCCATGTATCATTCATTCTGTGATTTGTTTGTTCAGCCAGCACCTCCTAGCGCCGTTGTCCACTGTGCTGGTCAGATATGTAGCTGGCCTGGTGCCCACCTGGGGCACACATGCTCAGCTGATGGGCTGGGGCCCACTCTGGTCAGGGCTTGGAAAGCATGCTCCTGGCGGCTATTTGAAGAATGAGTTGCCGGGGGCAAAGGCACAGAGGGAAGAGCATATGCAGAGAAGTACCAGGTGTGTATCGGCTTGGTCAGAACAGGTGCAGTGAGATGTCACATGTACTGGACACACACCGGCAGAAGTGCCAGACACAGCTGGAGAGAAGACTGGAGATGGAAGAGGGACTGGCGTCTGCCTGAATGGCCTTGAATGTTGTCAGTGAAAACTGGCCTTGAGATAGTGGGGCAGCATCATTAGTTCTTCTTCTCTTTTTCCTTCTTTCTTCTTCATGTGTGTGTGTCTGTTCTGACCTTATACCACTTAATTCCTTAGCCCGTTAAGTCCCTCTGTGCATCAGTGATAGGCCCACTTGCTAAGGGCCCGGGGTTTAAACGTCATGTTTCTGGTCCACAGAGACCCTGTGGGGGAGGATTCTTCATCCCTGGTTTACAGATGGGCAGCTGAGGTTCTGGAAGGTTGAGTGACTTGCCCAAGGCCACACAGCCTGTGGTGGCAGGAGTCTGGCCTGGTTCTGTCCAGCCCCTTCTGCCATTGTGCTCCCAAGTCTGGGTGGGTAGAAGCCCCTGAGGTGTAGTAATAGAAGCTGTAATCCCTAGGCACTCCCTCTCAATAGTCCTTACAAGGCTACATGCATCTCATCCTCCCAGCAGCCATGCCACACAGTACCCCTTCCTCTGCAGCCCTGCTCTTCCTTCATAGATAGTGAAACACACTGAAGCAGGTGTGTCAGGCTGCAGTGTGTGCAGATCCCCAAGGATCTTGTTAAAATTCAGATTCTGAGTCAGTATGTCTGGGGTGGGGTTCAAGGTTCTGCATTTTTAATAAGCTACCAGGCTTGTGCTCCTGGGCTTCGGGACTGCCCTTTGAGAAGCAAAGCGCTACACCTCCATTACTGCAAAGGAGTACTACAGGATTACACCACAAGTTTCTCTGAGCAAATGCGGTTCAGTGGACAACTGGTGTGGGAAACGCTGCACCTTTGCTTTCAGCCTGGGAGATTTAAGGAGGCCCACTGGGTTCTCTGAGAAGTTCTGTAATAAAGAAACCTCTTGAACTCCGTGTAATGCAGTACTTCCCATGCAGATGGGACCATCAACACCTTCTCTGCAGAACATGTGGAACTAGCCTTCCTGGAAGACGTGTGGAGAAACCATGGAGCAGGGTCACAGCAGGCAGCTGTGGTCTTACAGCTTAAGTTTAGATGCTTAGGTGGGACAAGCCTCTCCCAAGAGCCATAGGCCCTTTCAGGCCTATCGTCCTGCTCCTGGCCTGGGACACACATTTGCTCATATACTTGCTTGGCCCCGAATTTGTTTCTCTGCCTTAAAGGAAGGCAGTAGTAGCTTTGTTTTCTGTGGACAGGAGTCTCCTAATCTATTCAGCACGAGGGGATTCTTATGGTCGGCATCCTTTCAGTCACAAGCGAAGGAAAACTCAAGTCAAATTAGTTTAAACAGAAACGGGCAGTTAGCAGCTCACATAATGGTCAGTCTTTAGGCATGGCTGGATCCAGGTGCTCCTGTCATTAGAACTCTTGCTGTCTCTTGCCTCTGCCTTCTTATGTGTTGGCTTTGTTCTCAGGTAGAGTCCTTCTGTGGTAAGTCAAGGGGCCCCACCGGTGCTGGCTGGCATCTTTTTCTGATAATTCCAGCTGAGTCCTGGGTAGCACTCTCTTCAGGCTGGGGCCAGATGCTCCCATGAGAATCAGGACATGAGGCTTGTAGAACCCCATGGATGGAGAGCGCAAGGGGTGCTGCTCCCTATAATGATATGAGGTTGGAACCTGGGTGTGCCAAGGTGAAAATTCTACTAGAGTCAGGTAGAGGTACAGACTCAGGAAATGCCACATGCTTCATAAGACATACCATATACTTTATTTCCAGAGAGGTTGGTAGGTGTAGTTTCCAGGTTCTTTTATGGTCACTAGACAGGTATTGTTCATCATATTCACAGGGAAAGGTTAACATTTGCCTTTTCACAATGCATGAGAAAGTAATGCTTAACAAAGGATTCTTGTATATCTCATTGCTATGAAAGAGTTTTCTAGTACCTCTCAGGCCACATGATAAGTGTACTAATGTCACATCATTCTTACATGCTCATTAAAAACCCAATGAGAAGCCTGTTGACATAAAAAGTAATAACAGAACGTCACAGTTTACTGTGCCCTTATTATGTGCCAGGCTTTCTTCTGAGCACCTTATGCTATATCACCTTGATTAATCCTCACAGCACCCTATGGTGTATGCTGATATTATCCCCATTTTACAGATGAATAAACCGAGATAGCTTACTTCAAGCTTTGCAGTCTGTATTTAAACTCATGTCTGTTTGGTTCCAAGCCCAGCTCACTACCTGTTACTGCGTTTTTTGCACACCAACAAAAAGAATAAAAATGGAGAAATGCATTTCTTTAAAACATTTCTAGTCAACTCCTGGAGATCTTCTCAGTTAGCGGCATTGACTGTTGTCAGTGTCAGTGAGTGGGAGCTGGGAGCAGGTCTGGTGGCCAAGTGGCTTGGTGACTTGCGGCTGACTTGCTCTGGGCTGCAGCTCCTTTCAGGTGGCCTGAGTCCTCGTGGCTAGGTGATGGCAGTGGGGACTCCAGTAGGATGGAAGCACCCTGCCGTACCTCTGTCTTCCTCACACAGTGCAGCTCAGGGGACCTCTCTGGCCTGGTGTTTCTGGTTGGCAAGGCCATCGGTGGAAGCGTCCATGGGCTGGGCAGTGACTCTGTGAGGCAGGCTCAAGGGCTGCTGCCTTGTGGGCTGGCGCTCCCCTGCTGGGTTGCCATCCTGGCCAGGCACCTGCTCTGTATAGTCTTGATGGGCATTAAAAATCACTAAGGGCCACAGAGAGAAGTCATTTCCTGGCCTAAGGGACTGAATTGAGTTTCATTTTTCCTAAAAAGGCTGCTGTCTTTTAGGCCACACACTGGGCTCCAGCAGGTTCAGGTGCTGGAATGCGGAGGGCAGGTACAGCAGGCTTGGGCTGCAGGGCTGGGGGTGAGAGGTGTGTGGGACTTGCAGCTGCCCTTTGTAGGGTCTTCCTACCTTTCACCTCACCTTGGCACTGCCTGGAGGGCAATGAGAAGGTCTCAGGAACACCAAAGAGGGGCTGCGGGAGCGTCCGGGTTCCCTGGGTGTTGGGGCTGCTCAGGTCAGAGGAGCAGAGGTACCTGCTTGGCCCCTGCTCTTGGCAATCTACACAGCTGCCCAGGGTGCTCTCAGCCTCCTCCATGGCTTATAATTCTCCTTGTTGTTTAAGACTCGTTCAGTTTAAGTGGCAGAAAACCAACTTGGATGAAACAAACAAAGGATGTCATGGGCCCAGTTATCCTTGGGGTCCTGAGGAGTTCCAGCTTCAGGCATGGCTGGATCTAGCGGATTCAGGGCTGCTTTTAGAACATGCTTTCTGCCTTTCAGCTCTGTCAGTGTCTGTGTTCATCTCAGGATGGCTCTCCCCATGTGGGGTCCACCAGCAGCTCCTGGCTTAACTTGTCTTCCATGGTTGCGATCTCTTGGAAATGGAGAGCACTCCTTTTTGGATGGTTCTTGCTAGAGTCCTGGGGAGGGTTCTAATGGGTCCTACTTAGGTTATAGGCCCACCTTTAAATCAATCACTGTGATGTGGGCCTGGCCAGAGTCTCTTGCCCCTCTTTGGGGTTGAGAGTGAGGGTCAGATCCCCAAACTCTGGAATGGATTGGGGTTTTATCATAAAAGCAAGAGGAAGGACCAGTGTGCTGGGCTGCCACTCTCCACCCAGACTTCAGGCCCTACATCTGGCCCGAATCTCTTCCTGTGCTCCAGACTTGCCTGCCCAGCTGCCTTGGGAGCTCTTTCCCTGAGTGACCCCATGCTTCTGAAATGGAACACAGGTCTCTCTACTCTCTTCCAGACCTCACCCTTCACTTGGGCAGGAATCCCAGGATCGCCCTTCCCTTCCCACTCCATGACCGCCACATCCAGCCAGTCATCATCCTAGACATCTCTGGACTTCATCCCAGTTCCCATCTTTCCACCACACTTAACTCCAAGCCCCGACTTTTGCCCATGTGATCCTTAGCCACTCCAAATTGGAGCAACTCTTTCCCCCAACAGCTGCCAGACTGATTTTTGTAAACCACACATTCAATCATGTCACTCCTTTGCTTAAGACCTTTCTTAAGTGGTGGTCTTAAGTGGTCTTAAGTCTTTCTTAAGTGGTGGTCTTAAGTGGTTCTTATTGCCCTTAAAAAAAATCCAAACTCAGAAAAAAAATTCAAACCCACTGGCCTGGCATACAAGGCCTCCCATGACCTGACCCAGTAGCCTTCAGCCTCATCTGTCACTGTGTCCCGCCTCATGCCTGTGCTCCAGTCACATCAAGCTTTCAGTTTCTCCACCACTGGACACTCCCATCCTAGGGTCTTTGCACAGGCTGTGCCCTCGCCTGGACCACTCTTATCCCTCCCTCTTTACCTGGCTCACTCTGTAGGTCTCAGCTAAATGGCACTTCATCCAGGAAGCTGTCCTATACATTCACATGCCACGTTGTACCCCATGCTTCTTTGGTAACTTGTACTATGGGCAACTTGTACCTGGGCCCACAGGGCCCAGCTGCACCTGGGGGGAGCTCAGCTAGGGACCATGAAATGAGTGTGCCTGGGGAGTGGGGGCTGGAAGCCTGTGAAGTTCCTTGCCCCCTAAGACCCTGTGCCCCATGCCCAGGGATGGCCCACCTCTCCTTGTATGCTTTGCTGCAGACCCCAGAATGTCCACACTCAGTGGGGTAGGCCCCCTTGGAGAATGGCCAAAAGCTCTGCTTCCTTTCCTACAGGAAAGCACTTGTGCACACATGTGGTTTTGCACAGTTTTCTTGCTCCCTCTTTGGGGTTCATGAAACGTGAGTTCAAAACCTGTGGTCTAAATGAAACTACGTAAGGAGGGAAGCCACTCTGAGCCTGTTTGGAGGAGGGATGGGGGTGGTGAAGAGACCTTGGACTGGGCTCTGGCAGGTCATCGTGCAACTCTGGGCAAATACTCCCACCATGAGCCTCGGTTTGTCCAGTGACAAGTGGGGCTGGATCAATTATTTCTGAGACCCTTCTAGGGCAACTCTGGGTTTCTTAGGGGCCAAATGGGGACCAGTTGAGGGGATCAGGCTGATGGAGAGGTGGGGACCCTGGCTAGTCTATGCCCTGCCTCCCTTGATAGATTGTTGGCCCTCAGGAGCATGGGCTCCTTGTTGCCAGACCTATGGATGTTTCTTCAGAGAAGCTGCTTTTCTGAGTCTGCTGATATCACGTGGGCAGATGAATCCAGTGTGAATCCAGTGAGCTCTGAGGTCCCCTGACCGGGCCTCCAGAGGCATATGTGGAAATGTTGAGAGCTATGCTGGCAGCAGGATCGTTAGATGGGCCAGGGCTCCCTGCAGGCAGGGGCTGTCTTTGAGAACTTGCTGAGAACCCAGCCTTACTTCATCACAGCTACCCCATGCCCTCTTCTGGGGCATCCACAACCTCCTGTCTGGCTTCCTCACCACTTCTCACTGAGTGCCGTTTGGCGGGAGGGAAGGGGCTTCGCAGGGGCTCTTCCCTGCTGGGACTGGGGAGGGATGTGCACTGACCTGTGGCTGCCATGGTGGAGGCTGGCTTGTCAGGGGTTTGTGCTAGGGGTGACAGAGCAGCAGCCCACGGCCCCTGCCCACCTCATGGTGGCCCCTCAGAATGGTGTAGGCATGTCTGTGGTCTGAAACCCAGACTCAACAGGCTTCAGCAAATATGGTATCTGAAGGCACTTACAGTTGTCCAAATCTTAGAGACAGGGGGTAGAGTGGAGGTTGTCAGGGGCTGAAGGAGGGAGATGGGGCGTTGTTGTTTCGTGGGTACAGAACTTCAGTTTTACAAGAAGGAAAGAGTTCTGGAGATGGATGGTGGTGATCATTGCACAACATTATGAATATATTTAATACCACTGAATTGTTCACTTAAAAGTGGTTAAGATGGTAAATTTTATGTTATACGTATTTTATTTTATTTTTTAATATTTATTTATTTGGTTGTGCCGGGTCTTAGTTGCGGCTCGTGGGCTCCTTAGTTGTGGCTCACTGGCTCCTTAGTTGTAGTATGTGACTCCTTAGTTGTGGCAGGTAGGCTCCTTAGTTGTGGCTCATCGGCTCCTTAGTTGTGGCATGCAAGCTCTTAGTTGCGGCATGCCTGTGGGATCTAGTTCCCTGACCAGGGATTGAACCCAGGCCCCCTGCATTGGAAGCACAGAGTCTTATCCACTGCACCACCAGGGAAGTCCCTGTTATATGTATTTTACCACACACACACAAAAGGCATCTGAGGACTGGTGGGATTGGGTAGGTAATTCAGGGGTGGCGTGGCGCCCCTGCTCGCCCAGCTCCCTCTCCCCAGTGTGACTCTGTTCCTTGGTGGACCATTGGCTGTAGTTGGACCCACACCCCTCACATCCCCCAGGTATAACCAGGTGCAAAAGGGAAACAGACTACTTTTTGGAGGTTCCTGCCACAGTTCTGACTTCACTCTGAACGGACAGGCTTAGGTCATGGGACCTTTCCATAGCCAATCACTGTGGCCCAGCAATGCATCACGCAGGAGCATAGTGAAGCCCGACTAGACCCCTCATGAAGGCCAGCATAGTTGGTCACCGATCTCTGAGCCTCAGCCCAAGGAGGCCAGCTCTTTCTGCACCATCTTCTGTCACATTGCCATCCCTGCCCTGACTCCACTGCCTGGTTGTGTGTTTCTGGCATTGGTTCCCGAGTGTAAGGATGCTGCTCCTTCAGGTGTTGGCAGGTTTCAGGTTTCCCCTGCCTGATGGCCAGCCTTGACTGCCCATCCCCCCATATGCCCAGCATTTAGTGAGTGAGGAGTGACCCAGCATCAGCTGGGAGGCGGGGGAAGGCTGGGTCTTCACCCAGACCTGCTGTGAGGACCACAAACGCCACAACCTGCGTGAGTAGAGGAGTCATCGAAGGGCTCATCCGCTCTGAGCCACAGGGATGCCCCCCCGCACCCCCCCGCCATGGCCTGGTGTGTCCACTCAGCATAGAGGATGGCTTCGCTGTGTGGTGGCCTGAGCTGTGGCCTGGGCCTCCTCATTCTGGTCTCTGAGATCTGTAGGGTCAAGTAGGCATGGGGACTCTCTTGGGACCATGGGTCTATACTGGTAGGCAGATGAGTCCTTGACTACCCCTACTGCCCTCCTGCACTCGGGCAGGCTGGGGGGTTTTGTGTTGCTGCCAGAACACAGCAGGCTGCTGGTGTATGTGAATGTGTGTGCATGTTCCTATACATGGGATGTGTGTGTATATGTATGTGGAAATGTGTGCATGTGTATGCATATCTGTATGAGTATGATGTGTGTGTATGTGAGTGTGTGTGGGTATCTGCGTATGCCTGTGTGCATTTAAGTAAGCATGTGTGCGAGTGTGTGTATTCAAGTGTGAGTGTGCATGTGTGGTCATGTATGTTCTTGGCAGGGGTTTCCTGCAGGGGAGGGGACTGAGGTGGGATGGAGGTACTGAGGGGATGACTCCAGCCCCCTGAATCTTGGCGCCGCCTTGGGCCCCCCCTCCCCACAGTGGCAGGCATGCTGGAATGGGAGGGCCCAGGTAGGAGCCTCTTGCTCTGCTGCGTATGTTTCATATTAAATGTCAGCTGTCCACTGGGTCTGCTGTGCTGCCATTAATATGGAGAAGTTATTACTGAGCCTGGAGCCGGCTCCTCAGGCTGATCCATGAATTTCAATTACACTGCATGTCTACTCCAGGGCCTGTGGAGCGGGGCACACAGCTTCTGCTCCGAGGCAGAGGAAACCCTAGCGTCTAGGACCAAGGCTCAGGCAGGCTCTGCACTGCCCTACCCTGCCCTTTACATTTCAGTGATCACCATGGTGAGCAGCGGACTTAGTGTGGGCTGGAGGCTGCCATGTCACATGGTCAGCTTTGCCCTGCGCAGCTGGGCAGCCTGGACAAGGGCCACAAACACTGCCGAACATCAGTTCCTTGGATTGCCAACCTCGCTGGGCTTTGGAAGGGTGGGTGCACTTAGCCCAGGCCCCGGGTTTGGGAAGTGTTGGCTGTTTCTGTGTTTCATTGCATCTAAGATGCCATCAATTATAGGGCGCCACAAGAAAGAGGGGACACTCCCAACTAAACCACACCACTGCACCTTAACTGCAGTCCCGTGAGGTGTAGGCACCAGCCACCCCGCCTCTAGTTGCTCTGAGTGGTGGGCTGTTTTTCCTGGCTTGCTCACTTTGCTTCCTTAGTGTGTGACTGGCTTCGTCCACTTCTGGGTGTCTTCCTCTCTTTGGTAAAGGAACGAGGTTACAGTCCTTCCTCCAGGGACATTCCTCACGGATGCCAAAGCTACACACTCTGTCGTCTCCGTGCTTTTCTGCACACACTGTAATTTTTTGCATCACAGTGTGACTTCTTGAAGACATTTTGGGCGGCAAAGGTCTCAACACACGAAATGTTGACCCTATAAGTAACTCAAGCGAAGTAATGGCAATACAAAACACTATGGCGGAGTTGGTGTGTGCCAGGCAATGCCAGCCACCCCATGGCTGCTGCCAGCTGCCGGCAGTGATAAGACCCATTGATTTCATCCTGAGTTTGGATGTGGTAAATGTGAAAAATGGGTGTCTTAGAGTCCCAGACACATAGTTTTATTATTATGATGATGTTACAAGTGATTTCAGGGCCTAAGAGCTGGCACATAATTCCCATGCTAGGGAAGCAGGGCAGCGGCAGAGACTGGGCTGTTCAGACTGGAGGGAAAAGCCCTTGCCGGCTCTGTGAGCAGAACATTCAAAGATTTATCTTTGAGGGACTTCCCTGGTGGGATGCAGGTTCGATCCCTGGTCGGGGAACTAAGATCCCACATGCCGCGGGGCAACTAAGCCCGCGTGCCACAACGAGGATCCCGTGTGCCGCAACGAGGATCCCGCATGCCACAACAAGGATCCCGCGTGCCGCAACTAACACACGGCACAGCCCAAAAATAACAACGACAACAAAAAGAGATTCATCTTTGAACCTGGATATTTCTCCTTTGAAAACAGGGATTGGAACCACATGGCAAATAGGGTGTATTTATGTTTCATGCAAGGTATGTCTAAGGCTCAGCGGTGGCCAGTCTGATTGAGACAGAGCCTCTGGAGGTATGATAGAAACTGGCTCAAGAGCTGTGAGTATGTATAATTTTTTAAATGAATTATGCCACATACTGTCTCCAGTCAGTTGCAAATGAAACCTCAGGTCTGATATCACAGATAAATTCTTTTTTTCTTTCAGCCTCTTCTTGTACCAGTACTGAATTCTGCTCATTATAAGAGCTTTAAATCTCTAATATCTAAAGTACTGGCTACTTGACAGCTGTGCTGTTCACTACTGTGGTAGCTACAAGCCACTTGAGGCTGTTGGCTATTTGAGATGTGGCTGGTCTGAACTGAGAGGTGCTCTTGAGTGTAAAGTATACTCCAGAATTCAAAGACTTAGTACCCAAAAAAAGAATAAATAAAATAAAATATCTAATTGATAAATTTAAAGTATTGATTACAGGTTAAAATGATAATAGCCTGGATGTGTTGGGTTAAGTAAAATATATTGCTGAAATTAATTTCACCTTTTTTTTTTAACATGGCTACATGCGACATATTACATTTCTGTTGGGTAGTGCTGCTTTGAAACATCTGGCTGGATACTCCCCATTTCGCTGTTATTCTTTTGCAAAATTTTCTTGGCTGGTCACATCTGTTTATTGTTTCAATTGAATTTTAGAATTGTTTTGTCAGGTTAGAAAAATCCCTTGTGAATTTGATTGACATTAAATTAAACTTAGAAACCAATTAAAGGAGGAATGGACAAAATTTGTAGTATTTACCAGGAACATGGTGTATTTTTCAGTCGATTTAATTCTGCTTTGATGTTGCTTCGTAAAGTATTACACATTTTTTTATATGGGTCACCTATTGTTTTAAATCACGGCCATTTCAAGGATATTTTTCTTTTTGCCATTGTGAATTGAATCATTTCCATCTATCGCTGGTATACAGGATGGCTATTGATTTTTATATAATTATCTTTTATCAGGATGCTTGATTGAACTCATTAATTCTTTTTTTTTGAACTCATTAATTCTAATACATCTTTGTGAATTCCCTTGGGTTTTCTGTGTATACAGTTGTCCTATCTGTAGACTGTGGTAATTCTGGAGGCTCGTTTTCAATCTGTGCCATCTAGAACCTTTGGAGTAACGTTAAGTAACAGCAGTGGCTTTGCGTATCCCTTTCTGCGCCTGCCTCTGATGGGGACGCCCCTGGCGTTTCTCTGCTTGCTCGTGGACTAAGATGGATTTCATGCGAAGGCAGTATCCTTTGAATTCTAGTTTTCATCAGCAAAGGAGCTGAAATCTAGATAAAATGTGTCTAACCCTCACACTGCCACCACCCTCCTTGAAGGGTAAAGGCATTGCAGTTCCCAGGGGCTGTGTCTCCTGCTGTCCTGGACCTCAGGGCTGCTGCCGGGTCCCCTCAGTTGCAAGCTTGCTGGCCCAGAATACAAGCCAGCCCCTGTGTACAGCTGTCAGCCACTCACAGGAAGCGTTTGTGGGGTGCGGGGAGCTTTGCCGAGGAAGGTGGAGGAGGCTGCACTGCCCAGCCGTGCAGATGGTTCCCTGTAGAACAGGGACTGGTTCTTAGAAAGCCCATCTGTGGGGGAATTGTCACTTTGACGGCAGGTTCCCCTCCTCTCAGTGATGTCTCTCCCATCCTCCAATTTCTCTGGGGCAAGCCTCCTGGCTCCTCCTCTCCTGAGTCTTACAGAAGACTTTGTCCCCCTTTCTGAGTCACTGGTACCTGCTGACCCAGGCCCCCTACATCCCGCTGTTACCTTTATTCCCACATGCTTCTAGAAGGTCTTTTTCCAAAGACTGTTGCCCCCTAGAGGAAATCTGTGGCCTGTAAAAATAAATTTGTTTTCCATCATGTTATCTGTCTGCCCACAGACAGGCGTGGGTTTTGGGCAGCTTTGAACAATGCCTGTGCCTAGGCCTCACGCTGAGAGATTCTGACTCATCAGACCTGGGCAGGACCTGGGGGTCAGGAGGTGTGAGGTTGGACAGAACCGGGTTTGGGACCCTGCACTTCTTTTGCTGGCCTGTGACCCTCAGTTTCCCTACTTGCGATGCCACCTGCCTCGGAGGGCGTCTGTCTGTGAGGGAGTGACAGGGAATGAGGCTGGCTGGCCTCAGTCCAAAGGAATGTCGTGGGGAGATTGGGGCGAAAGGAGATGTTGGCCAAGAGGGACGGCCAGGCCTCCAGGCGGCGTGGGACCAGGGGAGCTGCCTTTGGGGTGGTGGCTCCTGACCCTCTCTGCTCCCTCACCTAGGAATTCAGAGTCTGGCAGAGGGAGGACACCCTCCCTTGCATGGCCATCCCAAAGGCTGGCTCTGCACGCTGCAGGCACGTGGAACTCAGTGGGCACTGATGCCGCAGATCCTGTCAGCAGGGTAGGCACAGGGGCGTCCTCCTCCTTGAAGCCCCCCCAACCAGACCGCAGGCCCTGTGAGGCTCCCAACCTTATCCCCTCCCTTCTGCTCTCTGCACCCGCCGGCTGACCATTAGCCACTGGCCTGAGCTCACTAGCTCCAAGCTGGGGTCTGGGCGTCCGGGTGCGTGGGTCCGTCACAGCCTGGAGTGGCTTGTCTGAGACCCGCATGCACAGAGCAAGGAGAGGTCCTGGCCCTGGGCTCAGCTCAGCTGACAGAGGGCGGGCCTGTGTCTCCTGAGCAGCTCCCAAACAGGGAGAGGTGGAGGGTTTGGGGGTAGTGCTGGGTCCTGGCTCACAGGCCCCTGGCATCCCTTCTCTCCCTCTCTCTTCCCCGCCTTACCCCTCCCTCCCCTCCCTCTTGTCCCTTGCTTCCCTTCTGTCTCTTTCTCTCTTCCCTCATCCTCCCCTTCCCTCCTCACTCCACCCCTCCCTCCCTCTTCTCTTTCCTCCCTTCTTTCCACTCCCTCCCTCCCCCTCCCTTCCTTTCCCTCCTCTCTCTTCTCTCTGTCCTCCCCTTCTTTCCCAGAGTGAGGGGAGCCCCCTTCGTCACCCTGGATGACGTCATCCTGGGCAGTGGGCTCTTCATCTCTGGCCCCAGGCTGCGCCTGCATTGTCCTATTTACAGTCACCTCCTGTGATGCTCACAAGCTCCCACCGGCAACAGGCACACTCAGGGAAGGCGACATTATCCCGCTGTACTTGGAGGAAAGCAGGGCTCAGAGAGGGGGGCAATGACCTAGCTCAGGTCACACAAAGTCCAGAGCCTAGGCTCCTTCTGCTGTAGTTGGAGCTCTGGATCCAGCCCCTGCTATCCTCAGAGGTACACATCACCCCCCCACCCAGCATCCACACAAGCAGGGTTAATTGCTACCGGGGGAGGGCTGACTTCTTGGTGCACTTCCCAGAAAATGAGGTCAAGGCCTCGCTCTGCCTTGCTGGAGTAGCCCCCACTTCAGATAGTGTGGCCTGGCCTTTGGGTGCCATCTTTCCTGCCAGGGTGCCCAGGCCCTTGCTGACTGTGTCCTTACTAGGGAGGCTGGTCGGACCAAGCTGTGTTCTGCCCCAGGGCTGCCATAGAAGGTTGTGCAGGTGGTGTCCTGCGCAAGGGCATCCGGGCAAGGGGACGAATGAGGTTGGCTTCTGCTCAGTGTCTGGGAGTGGATGGAGTAGAAGGCAGAGGGTGGCCAAAGCTGAGTGGTGGACACCAGAGGGACAGGAAGGGTGTGCCAGACATCTGCCCCCACCATCAAGTTCACTGGACTTGCTTCATTCTTCTCTCTGAGGAGCTCCTGGGTCTGCATTTGGAGTACAAGAACCAAAGCCAGGGCCAGTCGCAGGGGGCTGCTGTCCGTGGATGATGGCTCTGGTGACCTGGGTGGATATTCTGGGACTGGGCATGATGGGGGAGGGCAGATGGTAGGCTCTGTCCAGGCGTCAGCTTGTCCTGCTCGGGGGCAGGGTCCTCGAAGTCCTCCCCAACCTGAAGGTGCTCCTTGGTTCCAGTGGAATGAGCTCGGCTCCTGAGTGCAGGGGTTGGGCTGGGCCCCTCAGCCCTGGGCATTTGCTTTGGGTTAATTATATGGGTGTGGATATGATCCTATTGTTGCTGAAACTTGTATTTCTGTGATGACTGGTGGTTGCTCCTCAGCAACCTCCTCCCCCTCCTCCCCCCTCCCCCACACGCCTTTTCCTCTTCTGAAGCTGGCTGGTCCTCCTTGGGGCTAAACATTAACCCTTTGTTATCTTGGGCAGATTTATATTCATGAAGTTTCCTTTCTTATTTTACCTTGCTGACTTTCATTTCTTCTGGTCACCTCTGCCAGGCCCTTCCTGTTGATTTCTTCTGTTTATTTAGGCTATAGAATATAATCAGCCTTTCAAAGAAGTGCTTCATAGGTTTTGATTTTTTTCTGATTTGAATTTTAAATATTTAACTTCTTTAATTCCAGTGAAGTGTGTTTCCTGTACTGTATAAGGTATTGGTTTTAAGTATTTATTTTTTCTAAATTGCCTCTCTGGGGTCTCAGCACCATTCATTTACTAATTCACCCTTCCTCCTGACTTTGGGGTGCATATTCCCTAACTATGAAGTTCATGGAGGTGATCTGGCTTATTTCTGGCCTTTCTGCTCTTCTTCTTGCACCAGGAGTAGGGTCTTTTAATTACTTTTGCCTAACAATATGTTGTGATACCTAATAGGGCAAGCATCACCATCGTGACTTAAAATGGCTATTTTTGTCCATTTTTCAAATGGATTTTGGGTTTGTTTTCTATCGTTTTAAACAATATCATAAGAGGATCTTTATTTTGGATGATATTGCATGCTTAAATTAGTGTCCAGCATACAGCAGGGCCTCAGCAAATCTTTACTGAACAAGTGAATGACATCTTCATGACGATTAATTTTCTCAGGGAAATAAGAACATTAACTCAAATCTTTTAAAATATATCCCTTATTTACTACCAAGAGTTAGAATTTTATTGCCATTGTGAATAGGATCTTTTCCATTATATTTTATAGTAGGTTATTATAGATGTCTAGGAACATTTTTAATCTAGGATACAGCAGGTGATCATTTACTCAGAATACCTGGGACCTACTTGTTCCAGATTAATAATATTCTCAGAGTTTAGACACTTTCATTCCCAAAGAGCCAACGGAAATAAAAACAGCACGTGAGTACAAATTATATATGCATTTGCACAATTGCAGCTAAACACACGACAGCCATCGTTGACCTAGCAAACTCAAGCCCCATCAGGCCTCACCGGCTCCTTCTCATTTGCTCCCAATGACTTGCATCTTCCTCTTGCGCTTCAGCAAAATCAATCTTCCATTATCATAGTGGCACAGATGCAAAACATGGATAATCACAAAAAATCCTTTTAAAATAAATCTCTCGATTGGATGTTTCCCATGTTTGCACTCTAGATATGCAAGTTTCCATATTTATTTCGCATCTAGGCATTTTCATGAACTTCCATATTATTATGTTTGTCCTTTTTGGGGGATTATTTTTGCAGGAGAGGATTTTCTAAGTATGCAGTTATTTCTGCAATTCATAATATTTTCGCATCTTTTTCAATATTTATTCATTTTATGTCTTATTACGTTGGTTAGAGTATAAAATTGAATTTTAGTAATTTTGTGTGGGAGCCACAACCATGTCTTCAGAGCATCTGGCCTGCCGCCGTCTACGGGAGAGCAGGACCAGGTCCTGCTTCTCTTTCTGCGAATGCTGTGGACAGTGGACCTAAAGTGGACAAGTCTGGGTGGAAGTGATCTCCCGTCTTCACTTACCCTTGGTGGAGCTACTTTTCTTTTCCTGGTCTTGTATCAAGTAGAGCTTGAGCATAGAACATGGATGTGTGGTGGTTTTGGGGGGGATGAGTAGCAGTGACTGGTGGGCCCCCATTAGGCCCGCCATTAGGTCAGGGAGTCTCTCTCAGCCCAGTGTGGCCTGTTAGGTGTCCCCTACAGCCAAGGAGCTGTGCACCCGGGCAGGATTGTTTGCAGGGCTGGCAGGAAAATGACTGTCTTTGAAAGACTGTCCTGAGTTTCAGCTGGGGAAGTGGTTCAGTGAGACACTTTCAGGGGAGGGCTGGCAGGTAGATCCAGATGTATAACCTGAAACTCTGAACGGAATGAATGAATCTGAACTTTGAAACCCCGTTTTGAGTTCCTGCCTTGCCCCTTTGCAGTGTAATAATTTCTGAACTTAAGTGTTCTCATCGTGCAGGGCGGAGTTTGCAAACTGGCGGGCTGTGTGCCATGTCCACCCACAGATGAGTTTTGTTTGGCCTTCCCAGTGTTTGACAAATTTCTCACAGAGCTCCAGATTTCCAGTTTCTCTGGAGGACCTGGGAGAGCTGTTAGGCCTGTATTCCAGAGGGCTGGAACTGAGCAGGGCCAGAGCCCTCCAGAGGGATCTCACAGCCTCAGCACTACGGTCTCTGCTGCTCCCTGTGGTCACACCCCACCCCGCCTCAGTCACCTTCATTTCCTGCGTGGGCCCTGTGTTGGCACCTGAGCATTTCTCTGATGTTGAGGTGGATGCCGGAGGGGTTCTACGGCTGGTCGTTTCTTCCTCCCACCTCGGTCTCAGGCTTACGGACCATTGTCTCTGTGTGAGGCCCGGTGGGCTAGTCAGATGCGGTCCCGCCCCATGTTTGATTCTGGCTCCCTCACTCGCAGAGCCTCCTATTTCTCACCTGTGAAAGGTAAATTTGATGGCAGCAAACCGTCTGGTGGGTTATTATGAGGATTCAGTGAAGTGAGGCCCACGGCTGGCACTTAGTAGCGAATGGCCCTTGTTACTACGAGGTAGTATTTTCCTTATGGTGCTGTTAGGAGGAACCAAAGTGTGAAAGTACTTGGAGACGCATGAAGTGCAGTGCAGATATCCATCACTTCTGAGTGCTCCGTGGGCTGGGCTTGGGCTGGGTGGGTGGAGTGGGGAGGCAGGGCTGGGGGCCGGCAGGCCCCTGGGTAGGATGCTCTCCCCGCCCCAGGCCATAACCAGCCTGGGACATGTTGCCAGATGAGGCCGTGACTATTCTGAAATGGAATTCCTGGGTTAGAATAAGGAGAACAGATGTTTACTGGACGAGGCCAAGAGCCGCTGACATCACTGAGAGCCCGTCAGGACACAGACTGCAACCCAGGGTCCTCCGTGCCTTCCTGCCGACACAGCATTCCTGGGGCAGCTGCCAGGGCTGGGGGTGGAGGCACACACACACACACACACACACACACACACGCACACACACACACGCGCCATTTCTTCCACCAAATCCTCCCCACCTGAATACAATTAGCCAGGATGTGGGAAAGATTTCCAGCCTGGAAGGAGAGAAGAGTGTCTTGTTGGCAGGCAGGCTGGGGAGGGGAAATGCAGGGCAGGTTGGTGAGTGGACTCTGTAAGACGGAGGAGCAGGTTTGGGGGTGAAGAGCTGTCTGGAGCCATTGGCCAGGGAAGGGGGCGCACATGTCCTTTCCTCCCACCATCCCCTGAGGGGGAGAGCCTGTCCCCTAATCTCTTCTTTGGACGTGAATCTGGAGGGTGTGACCGAGAGGCTGAGCCGTTGCTCCTGTGCTTTCACCAACACCTGTGCAGCTGGTGCTGCTGCCCTGTCCCTTCCAGAAGGCCATCCCCAGGTCTAGACCCCTGCCACTGCAAGTATAGAAAACCCAATGAGAACCAACTCAGGCCAGAAAGGGATGCTCAGGCCTTCTGCCCTGTTTCAGCTCCACTTCCCTCCTCCTTGGCTTGGCCTCAGCAGGCTCTCCCCAGGAAGGGGCTGCAGGCTCACCTGGCACCAGCTGCCAGCCCAGCAGAAAGACCTTCTTTTCCCCTGGGGTTTCAGCAAGCATCCTGAGTCTGGTTCTTATTGGCTTAGGCTAGGTCATGAGTCAAGCTTTGAGCAATCACTGTGGCCAGGGCAGGGAGCAGGGCTTCCACTGGCCAGGCCTGGTCACTTGTCCGCTGGCTCCGGGGGGTAGAGTCTATGGTCTGAAGCGCTGGGACACGGACAGGGAGTGCTGGGTATGCAGAGGAAAGCCAGACTGCTGTTGGTGGGGGAACAGCAGGGGCCCACTGCCTTCTCTGTCTCCCAGAGTGCTGCCCATCTTGCCCCTGCTCCTCCCTCCCATTTCTCCTGCTCTTGTCTGCCTTGCCGTGCCTTCCCCCGAGTGCCTCCAATGGCTCTTCTTCATCCGCTGGGTAAAGCACAGGCCCGGAGACCAGCATTCAAGACCCCTCGTGACCAGTCAGCATTTCTGACTTAGTTTACCCACCTCCCTCTCTTCCATCCTGTGGGCCTGGGACAAGAGCTTTCAAAGATCATACATTCCCATCAAGGTATGGGAATGTAGGCTCTGCCCATGTTGAAAATAGCCCTTGTCGCAGCACTAGGAGGGAGCTGATTGGGCTGCAGTTAAAACTAAAAACAATCTGAGGGTGAGAAGTTTTAACTGGGGCCTAAGACAAGTCAAGGGTGCGATTGGGCAAGGAAGCTGGGACTCTGTGGGCCCATCTGGGGTTGCACTGGCAGAGCAGGTGGAGTGGGGGGTCTCCAAGGACCTCTGTGCCTTTGTCTTAAGTGCTGGGAATCCCACACGCCTGGCCGACTCCTCACCATCCCTGTTCCAGGAGGCATTGCCTCTTCTCTGTGTCATGGCAGGTGACACAGCTGCATCACAGCACCCATTTTCTGGCCTACAGACTCCTTCTGTGTCATGAACCTTAGCAGTCTGTTGAGGCCCATGGACCCTTTATCAGAATAACGTTTTGGGGACTTCCCTGGTGGTCCAGTGGTTAAGAATCCGCCTTCCAATGCAGGGGACGAGAGTTCGATCCCTGGTCAGGGAACTAAGATCTCACGTGCCTCAGGGCAACTAAGCCCGCGCCATAACTACTGAGCCTGAGCGCTCTAGAGCCCACGTGCCACAACGAAAGATCCCGTGTGCTGCAACTAAGACCCAACGCAGCCAAATAAATAATTTAAAAAAAAGAGTAATGTTTTTAAAGCATAATTTAAAATACAAAGAACACCAATACTATTGAAAGAAAGCTGTTAACATTGAAAACAATTTATAATACAGCAGTACATGTGCTTTAAAATTTTTTATTGTCATCATGCTTTTTTTTTTTTTGGTAATGGTTTATTGAGATATAATTCACATACCATACATTTCACCCATTTAAAATAAAATTCAACGGCTTTAGTGTGTTTACAGAGTTGTGCAACCATCACCCATCAGTTTTAGAACACGTTCATCACCCCCAAAAGAAACCCCATACCCTTTGGCTATCGCCCCCAGTTGCCCTGTCCCCCCAGTCCCTGAGAACCACTAATCTACCTTCTGACTCTATAGACTTGCTTATACTGAACTCTCTGTATAAATGGAATCACACAATATTTGTCCTTTTGTTTTCAAGGTTCTTCCATGTTGTAGCATGTGTCAGAACTTCCTTACTTTTTATGGATAAATAATATTCCATGGTATGGATAGACCACAATTTTTAAAATCCATTCATCAATCAGTGGACATTTGGGTTGTTTCCACATTTTGGCTCTTATATATAGTGCCACCATGAACATTTGTGTACCAGTGTTTCATGTGCTTTTCAATTAATGCATGAAATAACAAGACCCAGCTGCATGTGTCACAACCTCTGTCATTTGAATCGTGCTGTTGTGTAAACGCCACTTGGTCTCATCCACACCAGCGGGAGTGAGAGACGCATAGCCCGGTCATGGCTGTCGTGATGGGCACAGGTTTTGCTACTTCTTCTGGGCTTGCTGCCTCCACCCAGGGTGGAAGGAAATGTCGGCTGCTTTAAGAGCCATCAGGAAGCTCCCCGAGGGCAGTGGTAGACTTCTTGCTGTGGGTGCCAGTGCCTGGCACCTGGTACAGTGGCGCGGAAAGACCTTGGTGAGTGCTGTGGCCTGTGGCGGGATGGAGTGTCCAGATCAAGGTGGCTGCTGTCCTGCTCTGCTCTCGGCCTGCTGTGAGGGGTGATGTCCTGCTACTGTTTCCTCCCCCCAGGTGTTCTCTGTGACTCTGGCTTGGGAGTCCTGCAGCTGGAAGGTGAGGGGCCCAGGCCCTCCTCGACTGCTGGGGACCCCCTCCCTTCACTGTCTTCCCGCTTGCCAGGTCATTTCCCTTCACAGCTGCTTAGGAGGGAACACCACCACAGGCTTGTCAGCAGGGGACTGCCAATGGATTTTACGTCAGGCACACAGACCCAGCTCCCTGCCACCAGCTGAGGGCACTGGGCCTCTGTCACTTCTTGTGCAGCCCCTGCCAGCCACGGGGCTGCTGAGGGTTCCTCGGCTGTGTGGGGGCCATGGGTCCTGGCTCTGGGATGGTGGGCTCAGCCTGGGAGACTTGGGTTCTGCCTCCTGCTTGTCCATGTCTATGGGCAGGATCCAGTCCTCCTGGCCCCATGCGGGCACTGAGGAGGGAGAGCGCCCATGACTGGGAGAAGCCTTGCCAGGCACCTTTCCTTGGGGACACCTGCAGTTGAGAATCAGGCTTCAGCTTATATATGAGAGACCAACTCTCCCCGTGGCGCTCCTTCTCAGGCCCCCGCTGGAAGGAGCTCTAACCACTCCAGCTCCTCAAATGCTGTGCTTGGGTTAATACCCCGCCTGGCCTGGGCCCCACCTGCCCGTGGAGCTGCCAAGGTCCTTGTCTCCCAGAGGGGCCTCCTGTCCTGCTTCTTGTATTTCAGAGGCAGCCAGAGGCTTCTCTGACTCTGTGGTTGGTGGCGGCCTTGCTGAGCCATCTAGAATTGGCTCCCCGTGTCCCCTGGGTGTCTTATGTGGCAATGCAGCTCTATTTCACGGCCTGCGGGAGCCCCGGGATTGCTTCAGGGGTGGCCCCAAATTGAGGAGATAGCTCACAGCCTGTAGTGATGGGTGTGCAACCATCACTGTGCAACCAGGTTGGACCTGGTGGTGGAGGGAGGACAGGGCTCCGTGCTCACTCCTGTGTGACCTCAGGCAGGTCACTTCACTTCTTGGAGCCTCCAGGGCTTCAACCATGAGGCTGCAAGTGAGGACTAATCCAAGGAGGGGATGGGCTGGGGGCACAGCCTCTGGTCCTCTCCCCACGTGTACATCTCCCATCAGATCTTGGGAGGCCCGGCACCAGCGGTACTGGGATGGTTTTAAATGGTTTACAATGGGTTTTTTTTCTGTCTGTCTTAAATCCAAGAGTGCCTGTGCATTGAAAGCAGAATGCATAAATAAACCAAAGGAAGAAAATTGAAATACCTTGTAATCCCATCAACATTTTACTGTGTGTTTTGCACATATATGCACATGTGTACAAACATAAAAAAAGGCCGTATTGTACATCCTGTAACCTGCTTTTGTTCTATATATATATATATATATATGTATATATAAAATGAACATATTTCTGGATTATTTTATGTTCTGCCTTAATGTTTGGGCCAGAGGCAGCAGAATCTATTTAGGAAATGTGGAGAGGCCAGTGTCCCTGGGTGCTGGCAGATGTGGACCCGGGAGGTGAGGGAGAAGATGAGGAGGAACACTCCCAGGCCTCTGACCTGGGTGGGTGGGAGGAAGGGTGAGAGGTGCGCTGGCTGGGAAGGAGGAGCAGCTTGGAGGAGAGCGTGTAGCTGGGGCAGTTTCCCAGGAGGAGTCCTGAGGCAGTTAGAAGTGCAGGTTCTATGTGTAGGAGCAGAGTCTGGGCAGAGCTCACGAGGGAGCTGTCTGTGCAGAGGGCTGAGGGTGCCATTGCCTAGGGAGGGTGAGCACCAAAGGAGAGAAAGGCAGGAGGAGGACACTGCCTGGCCCTTCACCACCTCGGGGACAAGTGGGGGAGGCAGTGGACACCTGAGACACACAGGGTGCGCTCCTGTGCTAATGGATGAGAGAGATTTAAGAGCGTGGGGCTCGGTGAGGCAGGAGGCTCCCAGATGCAGTGTGCGTGAGGTCCATCATCAGAGAGGGGGCTTTGCAGACGTCTGGGCCAGGGTGTGGTGAGCGGGTGGAAGTGAGACTGACCAGGGGAGGGGCCAGGGAGAGGTAAGGAAATGGAGGAAAGAGGGTGCATCATGGGGACAGATGCTGTAGCCGGGGGAGATGTCCGGGTGAAGAGGTCTTTTCCTTTTTGAAAGATTTGAATGTACATATGTGCATGTAGTAGTCACATGTGCACATATGTATATGTGTGTTTGACCTCTGCCTCTTTGTACAGAGGAATTTTTTTTTTTGGACACTTAAAAAATTTTTTTTTAATTTTAATTTTTTTATTGAGGTATAATTGACATACAATATTATGTTAGTTACAGGTGTACAATATAATGATTCAACTTTTTATATATTGCAAAATGATTATCAAAATAAGTCTCGTTAATATCTGTCACCGTGGTTACATGCTCAAAGGATTTTAGTTGGCTTAAGTTTGGTCATAGATGGAGGACGAGGATTTAGGAGACAGGGAAAGTTTGAAGATATGGAAGAGAACGGGTGTATTAGTCAGGAGTTATTCTGCAAGTGTCAGAAATCCAAATGAAATTGGCTTAAAGAAAGAAGAATTTATTGGTTAATAAGTCTGAAAAAAAATACAGGGCCGCCTAGCTTCAGGTATGGCTGGATCCAGGTAACCAAATAAAGTTTTAGTCTCTTACTTTTCTCCAGCTCTTGGCTCTACTCCCCTCAGTGTTAATTTCATTCATGCTCTTTTATTCATGCAGGAAAAAAAGGCTGCAGGCAGGGGCTACCTCACATTCGTACAGTTTAACAACCCCAGGGGAAACAGCTCTTCTTTTCTAGTAGTTACAGCAATAGTTTCTGGATTTAATCTGATGGACTAGTGTCAAGTCCTCATCCCTGAGCTGTGTTTACTGCGGTTGGGTTGGCCTGGCCTGGGTCATGTGCCCCCTTTCCCCCCATGTGACCTGGGGGGAGGCAGCGGGGAGTGGCTCCCGACAAACACAGGGATCTGTTATCAGAAGGAAGGCCGTGGACTCTAGGCAGGCCTGAGGTTCCCAAGGAAGAGGCGGGGCTGGGATTGGGAGCCCTAGATGGCTGGAGGAGGCAGTTGCTGCCCCAAAGGATGGAAGGAAAGAGAAGGATGAGGATAGAGGGCAGGAGGGAGTTTCCTCTGTGGCCTCCCCTCACTCACTGGGCAGGGCAGGGACACCGAGGTTGCCAACGAGGCTGTGCAGCTCTCCTGGGAGTTGGCCGGCCCTGGAAGGAGAGTATTAGGCTGGGGGAGGTTGACCGACCACTGGCCGCCTTGGGAACCTTCAGGCTGGGCAGCTAGAGTGGGCTGAATGCAGAACAACACACACCAGGGCCAGGCAGGGCGGTCCGCCTACCTCAGGAACCAGAGACCAGGAATTATCAGGGCCAGCGTGAGGTGGGGTACATTGGATAGGAAGGTGCTGGCCAGCAGAGAGACAGGCAAGAGTGCTGGGGAGCCAGGCGTGACCACGCTGCCCAGGAGAGGCTCACGGGGGCTGAGCCCATCCTGCAGACATGCTTTGTGTGACTGTCGCTGAAAAGACGGGCACAGCCCTGCTTGGCAGAGGGTGGGGGGTTTTATTCTGCTGGATGAATGTGGGCAGGGTAGAGGAGGGGAGACAGGAATGAACATTTCAGAGAGTGGTAAGAACCGTGAAAATAGGTAAGCAGATAAAGAGGCCAAGAGTAGCTAACAGGGTGAGCGTATGTGCATGCGAGTGCATGTAGGTGCATGTGTGACACCTGTGCAGGAATGACACATGCATGCACATGTGTATGTGTAAACACATGTACGTGTGATGGATGTGTGCACACGTGTAATGTGTTGTGTGGGCGCACATGTGTGCATGTGATACATGTGTACAAGTGCCTGTGTGGTGCATGTGGATGCATGTGTGAGGCATGTGGGAGTGCACCTGGGTGTACATGCATGTGTGTGGTGCACGTGTACGTGTCAAAGGGCATAGCTGCTGGGCACCTGCAGTCATAACTGAGAACAACCTATAATCTTTCACAAGACCTCACTCGTGGCTGGAGGAAAACAGAAGAGAAATAACATGCAGGGGGAAAGCAAAGTCAACATGGCAAACATCGACCCATTCCCCAAGTGCACAGTTGAAGAAGGCTTTCCTGCCCAGTGGCTGGTTCTGTGACCTGCTCCTTTGGGTTGGGGTCTGACCTTCCTGGATGGCCCTTCAGGCCTCTCCCCCAGAAGAGGCCAGGGCTCAACGTCTCAGGGCCCAAGAGAGTAACATCAGTGCTCCTCCCAGGAAGTTGCCCTGGAGGACAGCTCCAGCCTGAGCCAAGGGGCCTCAGGGTTGCCCCCGAACCCGCATCCAGGGCGGGAGCTGTCCTCTGCCGCATGGGAACGAATGCCAGCTGCTGGGCTGTGCCCATTGTCTCTCACTGTTCAGTTTCAAAGAGAGGAGGCCCAGTGTTGCTGGAGCACCTACAGCGTGCACTTGGTTTATTCCCCCCTCGCAATCTTGCTGAGAAAGGACTGGAAGCAGCTGTAGCAGGCACATTCTCCAAAAGGCGTTTGTGGTGGGGCCCCTCCCCGCGACAGGGCCCATGGCCTTCCTGGCCCTGCCGGCCCCATGTCTCTCCCTCGCCGCTGTCTCTTCCTCTCCCCATCTCATGTCTGGCTCCCCCTCTGCCTCTGCTCCCTCTCCTGGCTTCAGTCTCATGCCGTTTTAATGAGGGCTTGGCCTCCTGTGAGGGGAGGCTCAGCAGCAGTGCATTTAATTAATAATCTTACATTGCAATTCTTCAGAGTTAATGCTGCCATTTTATTCTTCACTAATTGGAAGAGGCTAGTTAAGCTCAGAGATGAATGGCCCTTTCTGCTGGGGATGTGTTAGCCCAGGATCTCCGTCTGGGTGGCCATGCCAGGCTGGGCCCTGTGGGGCCTGGGGTGGGGCTCTGAGCTAGGAGGGCAGAAGGGCTGGCCTGCCCCATCTGCCTGGTCCAGGGAGGGCCCTTTTCTAGTGGCCAGGGCAGCCATCTGGCCCAGGATCAGCCTGCTCGAGACCTGGGGAGGGCTTGCGAGTGGGGATCCTGCTGGGGGGCAGGGATTGGACTACCTGTTGCCCATTCTTCATGTCCCAGCTCTGTGTCAGCCTTGGGCAAGGCCCCCAAGGACCCCAGAAAGCCTCGGTCTACACCCACCTCCTGCTCACTGTGGCCCAGCCCTATCTCCACCCTGCGTGCCTGCACCACTCTCCTCACCTGGCCAGGGCATCCTGCCTGGTACTGGCCACATGGCAGGTCCTCAGTGAGATGTGTGCTGAGAGGGATGTTTCCCTAACAAGCATAAGCTCTGAGTTGCACTGGCTGTTAGAGAAACATCAATTACCCCAGTGCTGCGGTGCTGCTAGTCACCTGTGGGTAGGCAGCAGCGAGGAGGCTGGTCTGCTGTGTATGGGGGCGAGGGACACCCACTGGGTGGACGCCCACCCTGTGCTCCAGGCCTTGAGATCTCCCCGAGACGCAGACGCGCAGGGCACCATCCTGCGAGATAAGACACCTTAAAGTACCACCGTGTCCGTCTGGAGGAGAAAGGTCAAATGAACTGCATACCCCGAGTTGAGCAGAGCAGCCTCGAGGAGTGAAGTGGAGGCGTGGGCACAGGGGTGGACAAGGGTGTGCAGGTAGACACACCAGTGATGCCCAGGAGAGTATGTTTACGTAATACTTGTGTAATTAATACAAGAAAGTAAGTGAGGTTTCCCTGTAATTATTGGGGCACGTGGTGTTGAATGCCAACAGCATTCCTGGAAAGTCCCAGTGTGCGTGTCCAGCCAGTGAGCCCAGTGGTCCTCGATGGCCACAGAGCTCTTGGCTCTGGTCCAAGGCGTGAGATCCTGTTTCCTTCCCGCAGTTGGCCTCCCCTCTGGACAGTTGGGTGGCAGCAGGGTGATGTGAGAAAAGTGGGGAGGCACGCCCACTCAGCTCCTTTGTGTCCCTGGGGTCTCCCTCCCTGTGGACGAGGTTCACTGTGGACCAGTGTCATCGCCTCCTTGGACACCCACCTGTTTGTGTCTCTCTCTCTCTATGTGAAGCTGTGCTCTGGGCTTTTGGGGTCTTCATGCTCCCTCCCTGTTGCATTGGTGACAGAAATTGGGGTCAGAAGTGCACCACCTGAGCAGGCTGGCCCCGCGGTGTGATATTGTATTGTGATGTCAGCTGCTCTGCCAGGGACTTCAGGGACAAGGACGGCTCAAGCCGGAGCCCAAGCACAGGTTTATGAGGAATTATCAGGTAGCCATCAGGAAGAAAGAAACCAAGGCGCTGGGGGGAAGGGCTGACGGCTGCTGGCTGCAGGCTGGCTCCAGTGGCCCACAGGTGGCCTCTGGGCAGAGCTGGCAGGAGGGTGGGGCTCTGCTTTTGTCCTTGCATTACTGCACTTGTATGTTGCTGAGAGTTAGCTGGAATTTCTTTCTTTCCTTCCTTTGGTGGTTTCCTCCTTCCCTCTTCCCTCCTTCTTCTTTCTCTTTCCTTCCTTCCTCTCCCGTCCTTTATTCAACCACGTTTCTCCATCCTTTCTTTGCCCAGACCTTGTGGAAACTGTGAAGAGGCAGTGTTCTCTGGGAGCACACAGTGTCCTGGAGACAGCATCCGGCGGGTCTGAAATCCCAGGGAGCGAGGGGGTGTTCTGTGGGTGGGAACCCCTAAGGGACTTAGGCAGGAACCTCACGTGCTCACGGCGGTGTGAGTCCTCTGACGCAGTGGCTGGGACTCTCTCAGAGGCCCCGCATTCCACCTGCTAAAGTGTCCCCCAAGGTGCTGACCCCCTGGGTCTCTGGGTCTCTTCTGCTCTGGTGTGGCCTCTGCCACTGCCCACCCTCCTGAGGGGACTTGGCTGTTCTCTGCTGCCTCTGCTGTTACCCTGGCCTCAGGGTATGGGCTGTGTCCTTCATCCCCGCACCCCACCACATGAGATCCTTTTCTTGAATTCTTTGCAAATATTACTTCCTGATGCTTGTCTCTTGTCTGTCGCCACTGGTGCTTGGTTCTGATCCTAGAGTTTCATGTCTGAAGACGCTTTCCTCTGTATCGATCTGCTCTTTCTCTCTGGGAGCTGTCAGAACTTTCTCTTTGTCTTTGATATTCTTGGGTTTCATGATAATGTGTCTAGGTGGGTTTTTTCCTTAGATATGTCTTGATCAGCTCTCTGTGAATCCACTGAAGTGGAAATCTTTCATCTAATTTTGGGAAATTCTTGGCCATTATTTCTTCAAATGTTTCTTCTTTCTCTCCCCTTTTGTACTTCATGTGGACGATGTGGGTTCATCTACATCGTTTAAGTTTTCTCATATGCCTTCTCTGTCTTGATACCTGAGCATCCAGAGTGAGTGCTCCCACCACACCCTCAGCTTCTGAGTTGGTTGGTTGGCTCATTCTTTGTGCTATTCTGTACAGTGACTAGGTCTTTTTCCAATTATAAACATTTGTCCTAACCAGGTTTTTTTGTAGCTGCTCATTCCTGCTCTGTGTTCCCAATGTTGTTTGTTATCTCTTTGAGAATACATATTATCTTTATTTCAATTTTCCCTCATCAGTAGGCTGTTCTGGGCATGGCTTTTCTTTTAAAGCAGTACTACTCAGATCAGATGGACCTCTTATTCCCTAGGGAGTATGACCATGGCTGGTTATGTGGGTGGAGGGCTCACGTCCCTTCTTGTGAATGGGACAAGGGAGGTGGGGAGGAATGTCCCCAGACCTGGCTTTCTTCCCACCCCTGTGTGCACCTCCTGACCCCAGCTCCCATTTCCTGACCCTTGATCCCGGCTCCCTGGATTAACAGTGGCAGGAATGAATGCACTTGGGGACACCTCCACTTTACTGACAGGAGTGCAGTCAGCTGGCCTCAGGACCTTGACATGACCCTTGCACGGTGATCTGGTCTCAGTGCATTCCAGAATGTGGGGTATTTAGTCTTATCCATGGTCACCTTGTGATGTGCATCTTGGGAAGAGCTCTCTGGGGTGGGGTAGAGGCTGTGCCAGACGGACAGGGCCTGAGTTGAGGCCCTTGGAGGAATAGAAGAGAGAGATGTGAGGCTTGTGCTGAGTCAGGGACAGGGAGAGGAGGGGTGGTTGTGGTGGTGGCAGATAACTGGGAAGTGGTAGGGTTGAGTCTTGGGGACATAAGTGGGAGGGAGGAGGAATCCAGGACAACTTCCAGGCTCCTGGCTTGCATGACTGGGAGGAGGGCACGTGGCTGACTGTGATTAGGCTCCCAGGGAGGGGAGGAGCAGGGTGGAGAGGAAGAGGAGAGTTTCTGTCTGGATAGGCTGGGCTTTAGGCTCCTAGGGCCATGCTGAGGGAGCGTCCTGTGTTCCTGTGGCTCTTGGTTGGCCCTGGCACAGGGAGGTGTGGGGACCTCGGACCACTGGGTGAAGAGTCGGCTGGCATGGAGGCTGGGACAGGACATGACCTGGGTGTACAGAGGCCATGAGGGCCAGGTGGAAGGGAGCAGCCCCCAGAGCCGGGGGTTGGCTTCTGGCCGGGGTCACCCCCGATGGGCTCTGTGACCTGGCAGGCACATTGGCCTCTAAAGGCTTTGTTTCCCTTATCTATAAAATGGGGCCATAATCCAGTGGGGATGTGGCAGAGTACATGCCATGAGAGGAGGGACATGGCCTGGGGCCTGCGGAGGGACGAGCACACAGGAGGGCTTGTGAGCCCGTGGGCTCTGAGTAAAGCCCGGTGGACTTATTGCTCTTATTTCAAAAGGGATGGGAAAACAGTGTCTGTTCTGGCCACGATGAGGGAGGAGGAGCAGCCCTGTCCCTGCCCAGTTCCCTGCACCCCCCTTCCACTGCCCGCACTCACTTAGCTCAGAGTTGGCGCCTGCCCAGCTCTGAGTGAGACGTGGCAGCCAGGAGGCTGAGGCCCAGCCAAGCCCCAGATGGCTGGTGAGAGGTGCTTCCCAAGAGCTGAGTGAGACAAGGACAGGGGCCGACCTGGCGGGGACAGGAAGGGGCCCGGAGCCCAGGAAGTGCCATCCCTGGGCCTGGCTTTGGCATAGCCCTGCCTGCTCTGAGTGGGTGCAGAAGCAAGGCACTCAGGGGTGGGTCATGGGTGGCAGTGTGTGTGCTGGGTGCAGCGAGCCCTCATCAGGTTCTGGTCGGGAACCCCTAGTCCCAGAGCTGACACCCTGGCTCTGGTCAGGGACCCCTCTGGCTCCCCCTCTGGCTCTGTGTGGTGTATGAGTGTGTGTGTGCATGTGTGGGTGTGAATGGATGTGAGGATACATGCAAGCGTGAGAATGCATTTTGAGTGTATGTGTGTGTGTCTGAGTGTGTGAGTGCATGTGTGGGTGTGAGTGTGTGTGAATGTGAGGATGCCCATTAATATAAGAGTATGCGAGGGAGGTCTAGAGACCTCCCTTAGTGTGATCGGGGTCCCAGTGCCCCTTCTGTCGTCTCTACTTCTTCTGCACGGCAAGGTGTCCACTGTTCACATTCTTCTCTGTGGCTGGGCCTTTGCCGACAGGTTTATGTCTGATTCTTTGTGTGTTGCTCGCAGCTGGCTGACCCTGGCCACTCACTACGTCTCTGTGCAGGGCCCGCGCCTGCCCTTGGGTTACTGAGAGCAGTGAGAGCACTCGGAGAGGGGCTGGGCTTACAGCCCAGCTCAGGACAGTGCAGAACCAGAGGCGTGTTCAGCCAGAGGCCAGCTCCTCCTGGGCTGGGAGGGCTGGGCCCTGAGCGGAAGTGGGCAAGGCTTTCCTAATCAGAGGGGTTGGGGAGGATCGGCATCTGGGCAAACATCTGTTGAACATATGCATCTTTCCCTTATATAATCTGGTTTGGAAGAATTTTTTCCTGTTGCTGTTGAGCCGGTGGACAGCAAGCACTGGTCCTGCCCTCAGGGGGGTCCTTGGCCCTACCTCAAGGTGGAAGAGAGGGGCCAAAGGCCACGAGGAATGAGCTAGCTGGTGGGCGGCAGCGGGCTGGGGCAGGTGGGTGGCTTGGTCCTGGGTGCTGTGTGGTGAGGGTGGGCAGCCTGTCCAGGATAAGGCCTCCCTGACCCCACAGTGTGGCCTTGGTGTGGTGTGTTGGCCCTCTTACCATCACCAGGAGGCCAACCAAGGCCCTGGGGCTCCCGCTTCTCCAGCTTCCTCTCCTTGGCCCTCCTCTCCCTTGGGCCTTTGCCAGCCCGAGAGATTCCTCTCATTTTACTGCTGGGGTAAGTGAGACTCGGTGAGCAGGGAGAGCTTCACTACCCAGGCCACACAGCTGGTGAGGCGCAGGGTTGGTTCAGCAGCCCAGGCTCCTCCAGGGGCCCTCTGCTGATCTTCAAGGGGCCCTGGAGAGTGTAGAGTGGCATGTCCCAGACTTATTTTAAATTAAATTTTATTTGTTTTTAAATAAAAATTGTATATATTTAAGGTACACATGATGATTTGATACACGTATACATAGTGAAATGATTATTCCAGTAATCATACAGACAAATGGATGGATAAAGAATTGTGACAGGGGCTTCCCTGGTGGCGCAGTGGTTGGGAGTCCACCTGCGAATGCAGGGGACACGGGTTCGTGCCCCGGTCCGGGAAGATCCCACATGCCGCGGAGCGGCTAGGCCCGTGGGCCACAACTACTGAGCCTGTGCGTCTGGAGCCTGTGCTCCGCAGCGGGAGAGGCCACGACAGTGAGAGGCCCGCGCACTGCGATGAAGAGTGGCCCCCGCTCGCCGCAACTGGAGAGAGCCCTTGCACAGAAATGAAGACCCAACACAGCCAAAAATAAATAAATAAATAAATTAAAAAAAAAAAAGAATTGTGACATATATATATATATATATATATATATATATATATATATATGGGAATATTATTTGTTCTTAAAAATAGAAGGAGATCCTGCCATTTGTGACAACGTGGATGAACCTGGAAGACATTATGCTAAGTGAAATAAGCCAGACAGAGAAAGAAAAACACTGCATGATCTCACTGATATGTGGAATCTAAAAAAGTCAAATACATAGAAGCAGACAGTAGAACAGTGGTTACCAGGGGCTGAGGTGGTGGAGGAAATGGGAAGATGTTGGTCAGAGGTGTAAAGTTGCAGTTATGCAGGATGAATAAGTGCAGAGATCTAATGTACAGCATGCACATTATAGTTAATAATACTGTACTGAATACTGGAAAATTGCTAAGAGGGTAGATTTCAGGTGCTCTCACAACACACACACACACCCTTAAAGGTAACTATGTCCCAGACTTTAATAAGCATCAGATCACCTAGGAACTTGCAATAATGTAGGTTCTGGTTCTCGGGTCTGTGGTGGAGCTGGGATTCCTCATTTCTAACAAGCTCCCAGGTGACACACTGTGGTCTGGGGCTGCTGACACACTCACTGGGCCCACCACCCCCAGGAAGAGGCACTTCTCTGGGAGGGCTTGAGGCTTCACCCCCTCCCTCCCCATCGATGCACATTTTGAGAGAATTTATTCTGTGAATACAGTTAAAAATTCCTTCCAAGTATTTGTCTAGAAAAAGAAAATGAGGTGATCTATTGCGTGGGGTCTGCAGTGGGTGGTTATCACATCGCAGGGATTTCCAAGACCCCTTGCCCTCCTGCACCCTTGCTCTGGGAGCAGTGGTGGCTGCCTGATGCCTACCTTCTGCCTGCTCGTGGGGCTACGCAGCTCCCCTGCCAGCTGGTGTGCTTGGCCTTTCCAGCTGACATTTCAAGTGCTTTCTCCCGGCGCTGCTGAGTTCTGCGGATCCCCGAGGCGGTCATTTGTCAGATGGTCCTGGTGCCTCCCGACATCCCTTCAGATTCTCCTGCTGCTAAGATAATCCATGTCAGACAACTCCCAATGCCTGTCTTCCCACCTCCAAGCAAGCAACCCGAATGTTTTATACACCAGAGAGAAATCAGAGCACCAGAATTCTCAATATAAACATTTCTTTTACACTTCCTCTTGTGTATGCCCTGCTCATGCCAGAAGGCAGTGAACTTGGCCCATTGTGTGAGACAGTGACCTTGAGAAGGAAGCCCCATGCAAGTAGGGGAAATGGAGGCTCCAAAGGTGAAGCGACTTTCCCATATTTATTGACCACCTCTGAGGTGCTAGGCACTGGTCTGGGGGCTGCGGGTCCAGCAAGGAAGACTCCACTCTCCTGGGGTCTTCTGGTTGGGGAGCAGACAGTGACCCAGTAAAGAACCCGCATGTCGATTATTGGGAAATGGTGTTATGAAAAAAATAGAACAGGATGGCGGAATATAGTGTGACAGGGAAGGAGCACTTATAGCCAAGGTCCTTCTGAGGAGGAGACATTTGAGTTGAGACCTGGACTTTCAGGTCAAAGGAACAGCAGGTGTAAAGGCCCTGGGGCAGGAACTAAGTTGAAGCGTGCTAAGGACAGAAAGAAGATATCTGTGGCAGGAACTTTGAGTGAAGGAGAAGTCAGCTGACAGAGCAGTCATGTTGTGGGAAGCCTCTGGAGGATTTGGGGACAGGTCTGATTCATGTTTCAGAGATTCCATTGGGCAACTTTGTGGAGAATGAGGTCACATGGGCTCAGTGTGCCCTGGCTCCCAGACTGGAGTGCTCCATGGTGCTGTCAGCAAACAGTGCAGCCTGGCCCGGGAAGCCACTGCAGAGTGGTGGGCTCCAGGACTGGGCTCCTTAAGCTGTTGAGCAAAGCTTCTGCTGTGTCACAGAGCTTTCCTCGCATGATGAGCAATGCCTCCCCTGGGCCAGTCTGGTGCTGGAACCCTGGGATGGCTGTTGGGCTTCGTGGAGGGTAGTGATACCCTCACAGCATCTGCTGGGGTGGACGGCAGTGCACAGCAGGGACAGGTGACCTGGAGGCAAGGGTGCTGTGTGGGTGCCAGTGTTTGCCCCATGCTGGCAGTGGGAGTTTGGGCTGGGCTCAGGCTGGCTGGCCGCTGGCTCATCTCAGGGTTCACCTCCCTTTGTTGTCCCTGGTGAATGCTCATCCTCTGCTATGAACTGGGCTCTCCCACCAGCCCCAAGGACTCAGGCCCAGGGTTGAAGCTTCTGGGGATATAACAAGGGTGGGACTGGCTTCCTGGGATGGGCCTCTCAGCTCATCCCCTACCTGGCAGCTGGCTGACCCCTATATGCCTTCAGGCCTCTTGCCCAGCTATGCTCCCTGAGGCCCTAGGACCCTAGATCCAGTTGGGCCTTGTCCCAGGACAAGTGCTGTGTCCTCAGAGGGGCCCTTCCTGAGAGTCTCCAGTGCAGAATACTGTCCCAGCACCTGCAGGAGCACTTGGTGCTACAGGAGACCATCTCACAGCTTTGTTCCTCCTGGAGTGTCAGTTCCAAGGTCAGGTTCATCTGCATGGCTTTCTGCTAGCATGGGGCCTGGCTCTAGAGATTAGCAGTCCAGCGAGGCTGGAGGATGGAGCAGGGGCTCCCTGCTTTCCCTGCAGCCTGTTCCCTGGGTATCTTCTTTCCCGCAGGAACATAGGCTTGGAAGAGCACTCTGGGGCCTCTTCCTGCTCATAGGCTGCCCTGGCCCCAAGGGTCTGTGAGTGTTGGGTGTGTGTGAATGTGTATGTGAGCAAGCATGAGTGTGGGCCCTGAGAGAGTGTGCAAGCATCTGTTTGAGTGGTGTGCTTATGTGCCTGTGAGTGTGTGTTTGCACATGTGAGTGGTGTGTGAGCATAAATTTGTGGTGTATGTCTATGTGCCTGTGTTTAAGTGGTATGTGTGTGAGACTGTGCACTGTGAATGTGTGTATGTGGGTGTACGTTTATATATGTACATCCATGTGAGTGCGTGTATTTGAGTATGTGTGTATGTGAGTGTGATTATGATGATATGTATGTGTGTGGTGTGTGTTTGTATGTATGTGCGCATGAGTGTGATGATGTGTGTATGCACGTGTGAGCGTGTGTGCATGTGTGTGTTCTAAGCTCCCAGACAAATCTAACTGTGCCCTGTGGCCTGGGTGGGGCCCCTGCACTGAGCCTTCCTGTCTCCTGTGCCAGTGCCATCTCATCTCATGAGGGTGAGGACTGGGAATCCTGTGTGTGCACCCCGGCCTCACCCTACGGGGCCCTGACCACCAGGGTCAGCCTTGGAGATTTCACGGCAGGGTTTTCTCTTTTGAAAATAATTCTAATTGCAGTGAATTCATCTGCTCTCATTATATTTTAGTCACCCAAGTCATTTGAATATGTTCTTTTTGTAAAGCCTACAGCTGTGCAGATTAGGCCAAAGCCCTGGCTGGCCCGCCCAGACTTTTGGCCCCCACCCCTTTGAGAGAATGGAAGCCCTAGAAAAATATCTTTCTAGATCTTTTTCTATGTGTTTACATGCTCCTAAATGCACTTTGAGAAAAATACATAGAATTGTTTGTATATTTCTCTCCTTCCTTTAAAAATATTACATATGTATTTAAAACACATTCTATAATTGTCATCTTGTAATTTGCATTTTTCACTCAAAAGTATATCCCGGGGACCTCGCCATGTTGATGTGCAGAGATTGAACTCATTTTATAACCCCTCACCCAGCATTGTATCATGTGGATACCTCACAGAATATTTAATGGGCCCCTGTGGTTGGGTACTTGGGTCATTTCCAGCTTTTTGCCATTAAAAACGAAGCTCAGTGAGCCCGTCTCCTGGTGCTCTGAGGTGGCAGTTGTGTCTGTAGGGTAGATATCATGCGTGGAACTGCTGGAACAGAGCATGTGGGTGTTTTAATGATCAGAAATTTGGTGTGGTGGGCTGGGTCTTGCAGGTCTGGCTTTCCTGTGCATGGGGAGTAGGGGCACTGAGGGGGCTGTTTCTAGCCTCTCCCACAGCACATTATTTGCTCACTGAATTTTCTCCTTACTGCCCTCCTTGCCCTGCTCTTCCTCCCACTTTCTGTCTAGGCCCAAGGTTGTGTCTGTAGAAGGAGGAGGGGGACATTGGAGTTGGGCCCTGAAGGTTGAGTAGGAGTTTGCCAAGTGGGGATGAGCATCAGGGTATTCCAGAAGCTGTGCAGAGGCAGCCAGATTTTTAGCTTTCTGAACCCCAAGTGTGGAGGGGTGTAGAATGTGATAGGGCTCGAGAGGCAGAGGCCAAGCACACAGGCCCTGGGTGTGAGCTGTGGGAGACTTGGCCCTGCCATCCAGTGGTTATCAACCTCCTGTCCCTCCTTAGGACACTAGTGAAGCTCACAGACAAGGTTCACTCATGGGCATTTGTAAGCACAAGTTATATTTTCCCTGGCCTCACTCAGGACAGTTCCTGAGAAAGCCGACGAGTGAGTGTGGTAGGATTCCAGAGCCATCTCAGACCTATCTGCTCTGGCTTGTTCCAAATCAGAGTCAGCACCACCCTCCTTGTGCCATGTCTCTCACTGCTAGCTGCACCACCTTGGAAGTTGTGGCCCTCGGCTGAGGTGCATGATTACAGTTTTCTGGGGACATACACCCGGGTCCTGGCCATATTTTCTGTCTGCAGAACCCCCATCAACCTCAACTTCATTGATCTCTGTGTCTATCCTTTTGCCAGCACCACACTGTCTTGATTATTATAGCTAAATTGCCTATAGCCTAATGGCTTTGATATTGGGCAGAGTGATGGGCCCCACTTTATTCTTCTTTTTCAAAATTGTCATAGCTAATTCTAGTTCCTTTGCTTTTCCATATAAATTTTAGAATAATTTTGTCTATATCTGTAAAAAGTCCTGCTCATATGTTTGTTGGAATTGCCTTAAATCTATAGACCAATTTACAGAGTACTGACATCTTCACTATTTTGAGTTTTTCAATCCATGAACATAGTATATCTCTTCATTTATTTAGTTCCTTTAAAATTTCTTTTTATAAGCATTTTTTAGTTTTCAGGATACAAATCCTGCATATGTATTTTAGATTTATATCTAAGTATTTTGTTTTTAAGTGTTGTAAATGGCTTACTTTTTTTTTGTCTCCAAGAGTTTATTCCTGGCATATAGACATATGATTGATTTATTGTTTTTTGACCTTGTATCCTGTTACCTTACTAAACTCATTTGTTATTTCTAGAATTTCCTGTTATAGATTCTTTGAGATTTTTTAGATATACAATCACGTTATCTGGGAATAGGGACAGTTGTATTTCTTCCCTTCCAATCTGTATGCCTTGTATTTATTTTTCTTGCCTTACTGCACTGTCTAGGACTTCCAGTACAATGTTGAATAAGAGTAGGGAGAATGTTTCCTGTCTTAGGGGGTAAAATATTCAGTCTTTCATGATTATCGTGTTAACTTTAGGGTTTATTGGTAGATGCTCTTTATCAGGTTGAGAAAGTTCTTTTCTAAATTAGTTAGCTGAGAGTTTAAAATTTTTACTCAAAAATGAATGTTGAATTTTATCAAATTCTTTTTCTGCATCAGTTGATATGACAATGTGTTTTTTCTTTTTTAGTCTGTTAATATGGTAGATTACATTGACTTTAAAATATTGTACCAGCCTACATTCCAGGAAAAATTCTTGTTTGTGATGTATTATACTTTTTATTCATTGCTAGATTAGATTCACCAATTTTTGTTTTGGATTTTTGCATGTATGTTCTTGAGGGAAATTGGTCTATAATTGTTTTCCCCTGAACTATCTTTGTCTGGTTTTAGTATCAGGGTAATATTGGCTTCATAAAAGGAGTTGAGAAGTGTTCCCTCCTCTTCTATTTTCTAAAAGAGATTGTGTAGCATTGGTGACATTTCTTCCTTAAATATTTGGTAGAATTTGCCAGTAAAATAGTCTGGGCCTGAAGATTTCTTTTTTGGAAGCTTTTAGACTGTGAGTTCAATTTCTTTGATAGTTATAGGACTTTCAGGTTTTCTACTTTATCTTGGGGTGAGTTTTGGTAGTTTGTGGTTTTTGATGAAATCATGAATTTCATCAAAGTTGAATTATGTGCACAGATTTGTTTGTAGTGTTCCTTTATCTTTTTAATGCCTATGAAGTCCTTAGTGATATCCTTTAAAAAATTCCTGATTATTGTTAATTTATATGCTCTTTCCTTTTTTAAAAAATGTTAGTCTTGATAGAGATTTATCAATTTCATTGATCTTTACAAAGAACTAGTTTTTGGCTTTATTGATTTTTCTCTATTATTTTTGTGTATTCAGGTTCATTGATTTTTTTACTCTAATTTTTATTTCCTTCCTTCTGCTTGCTTTGGGTTTATTTTGCTCTTATATTTCTAACTATTGAACATTTTTTAGTATTTAAACTTATCTTTGTGTTTGACTGTAACTCTTTGTGTAGTTGTTTTAGTGGTTGCTCTAGGGATTACAATAAACATACTTAACTTTTCACTGTCTACTTAGAACCAGTATTTTTACAACTTCAATTTGAATGTTGAAACTTTAGCATCATATAGGTCCCTCTACTCTACCTCCTTTCTGTTCTAGTTGTGTTTTATACAAATACATACAGCGACCTCGCCATCAGACAATATTATAATTCTTACTTATAATAGTCTATTATATTTTTCCAGATATTTACTATTTCCATTGTTCTTCCCTTATTCCTGATGTTCAAAATTTTCTTCTAGTATCATTTCCCTTCTGTCTGAAGAACTTCCTTAGGCAACTATTTTAGGGTAGGTCTACTGGCAATAAGTTCTCTTAGTTTTTCTTCCTCTGAGAATGTCTTTATGTCTCCATAATTCTTGAAGGATATTTTTGCTGGAAATAGAATTCTGTGTTGGTAGTTCTTTTCTTTCAGCATGTTAAAAATGTTTTCCCACTTCCTTTAGACTCCATGGTTTTGATGAGAAATCTGTGCTAATTTGAATCATTTTTCCCCCTATAAGTAATGTACTGTTTTTCTTTGGCTGCTTTCAAGACTTTCCTTTTGTCTATAGTTTTCAAATTTTGATTATAACATGTAAGAGTAGAATTCTTTGGATTTATCCTGTTTGAGGTTCACTGTGCTGTTGAATCTGTAAGTTTGTATCTTTCACCAAATTTGGGAAGTTTTCAGCCATTATTTGTTCAATTATTTTTTATTACTGTACTCTTTCTCTTCTGAAACACTGATGACATCAATGTTAGATTCTTTGGGTATTTTATCACAGGTCCCTAAGGCTCTTTTCATTATAAAAATATTTTTTCTCTCTGCTGTTCAAATTGGATAATTTCTGTGAATCTGTCTTCAAGTTCACTGTTGACTCATTCCTCTGTTATCTCCATTCTGCTGTTGAGCCTATTCAGTGAGGTGTTTTTTTTTTTTTTGGTTATTGTATTTTTCAGTTATAAAGTTTCGATTTTGTTCTTTATTTTATATCTTATATTTCTTGCTGAGACTATCTTTCCATTCACAGCAAGAGTTTTTGCCCTTACGTTATAGAGACTTTTTATGACAGCTGCCTAAAAATCTTTGTCAGATAATTCCAACATATGTGTTATCTCAGTGTTGATATCTGTCAATTGTTTTTTCCTATGCAAGTTGAGATTTTCCTGGTTCTTCAGATGCCAAGTTATTTTGGACTGGATCCTGGACATTTTGATACTATGCTATGAAACTTTTGGTTTTATTTAAATGCCATGGTCTTATTTAAGTTCTGTGGAGAAGGTCGATATTTTTATTTTATTAGATAATTGACCCAGCTAGGTTCAGACTGCAAGTTGCAACCTGCCTTCTATGGATTGTGGTTTCAATGTCAGGTCCATTTTTGAAGGCTCTGCAGTGCTATTTGTATCAGTCCCATGTGTGCACCATCCACTGGCCAGTCTGGGATCTGGGCATTGTTTTGTCTCATAATTCAGTTCCCAAAGCCTGTAGTGTGTTGTTTAGAGTCGGATCCATGGATGCACAGCTCAGGGGTGAGCCCAGGAGATTATAAACAACTTATGACATCAGTTTCCCAAGCTCCACTTTGTCCACCATCTCCCTAGTATTTTCCAGTTTCCTGGTGCTCCCTAAGGCTTTCTGGCCAGAAAGTTGGGGCTCTCTTTACCCTGCTCTGTTGCACACTTCCTGCAACTGCATGAGAGGACACAGAAAGAAAAGAGCAACAGGTGTTTGCTTCACCTTCCTAGGACCACAGTTACTCTAATCAGAGAGTAAGGCTCCCCTCTCTCATATTTTTTTGAGTGCGCTGCCAAGGACTGGAGTGTGAGAGAATGGAGAAGAGAAAAGGGAAATAAAAAAGAAAAATGGGGGATTTCCCCCACTCTGCGTGTTACGAGGTCCTTTCTCTCTCCTTGAGCCGCAACTAGAGGGCTTCTCTCAGCTCTCTCTGTCTGCACCCCAGTGCCCACTGGGGTTTCACCTGCCTCGTATCCAGACTGAGAGACACTGGGAGATTAAAAAAATAGTAAACTCACTGTCAGTTTCGTGGTACTTCAGATTCTGGTCTTCTTCCTCCAGTTGCATGTTATTGTTTACTTTTCAGAGTCCTCAAATAGCTGCTCCATGCCTTCAGTCCATATTATGTAGCTGCATTCAGCGGGAGAGACAAGGCGAAGTGTGCTTACTCCATCTTACCTGGAACCAGAACTGGAACCTCACTCTTAGGAGACCTTTTGTGTGTTGGGTAGTTATAATCTGGGGTGGGACTTTATCCACAGAAACACAGGCATGACTAGTTACCTGGGTAAGGGCATTTCATAGAGAGAGGGGAGGGAGGCTTTGTACCTCTTCCTCACTGACCCCCTGCTTTCATACTTGCTGCCCTGCAATTCTTACAGCACGCCCAGAGCAAATGAGATGGGAATCAGATCTCATCAGGCCCTGCCTAAGACCTCCCGGGGGCTTCCCACTACAGAGAGGAGAAATGGGAACTAACCACAGCTGACGAGACTCTACTCCATCTGTCTGGACCACCACTCATGACCTCATGACCTGCCCACCGTCCAATCACATTGGCCTTCTTTCCCTTCCTCAAACATGTCAGGTTCATTCTGGCCACAGGGCATTTGCATTTGCTGTTCCCTCTGCCTGGAACCTGCTTCCCTAGATCTCTGAATAGCTGGCTCCTTGTCATTTGGGCCTCAGCTCCAATGTCACCTCTTCTGGGAACCTCTCCCTGCCCCCATTCCCACGACATTGCCCTGCACTGTTGTCTTCATGGTTCTGTCACTCTCTTATATTTCCCTATTTCCTGCTTGCTTGTTTGCTGCCCATTTTCGCCACTAGGAGGTGGTGCCCATGGTCTGCATCCAGCCCCAGGTCACAGATGTTGGCCATGTGTGTGCATACATCTATATGGTGTTGCTGTCAAGGTTGGTTTGGGGAGCTAGATGCCCTGGACCCCAGGCCCTCGGGGATCCTACCTGGTCCAGAGGACCCCAGTAGGAGGCAGCTCTCCTCTGTTGAGAATCTTGGTGACCTCAGCTTGGGGTACCCTGGCCTGACCACCCCATCTATTTTCATAAATGTGGTTGGGTAAGAGGCAGACATCCTGGCAACCCAGCCTCTGCTGAGGGCTCTGCCCCAAGCGATGCTTGCATGGGCTTTCAATTCACTCTACGCTTTCCTTCCTAAAACTGGCCAGAGGCTGGCTGAAGGGCCATGCTGGGTGGGCCTGACTTTCCAGGCTCTTTGCAGGGAGTCCCTGAACCCAGAGCCTGGGTTGCTTCAGAGGGTGCCAACAGGCTGGGTGTGTGGGCCCAGCTTGTCTGGAGCTGTAGGAGGCTTTTTCTTTCTCCTCTCCCCAGCATCCCCCACTGTTGTCTAGGACTCTGGCTGTTCCCTCCCTCTTAAAGCCTCCACTGGGTAAGAGGGCACTTCCAGGGGGTTCTGTCTTAATTTATATTCCTTTCCCAGGAAGTGGGTTGGATTCAAGTTCTGCATCAAATCCAGAATTCAGCATACCCAAACCCAAAGCATTCATGAAGGAGACACTTTAAATCCACTTCAGTCCCTCAGATACTCAGGTGCTACCGTGAGGAGGGAGGTCTCTGTACAGCTTTGCATCTGGGTGGCATCCATGAGCCACAGGGCAAGCCTCTGGGGACCCCCGTCACAGTGTTTGGTGGGGGAAGAGTCAGCTTTGGGGTCAGCAGACCTGGGTCAGCCAGTCATTAGCTGTCTGACCCTGAAAGAATCATGTAACCTTACTTCAGCTTCCCAATCTGTAAAATGGGAATAATGATGCTGAGCTCACTAACTTTGCCTTCATCATCTTGTTTTTATTCCTTAACAACTCTGTAAAGTAGGTAATATTATGCCATTTTACATGTAAAAACACTGAGGCTAAAAAAGGTCAAATAGCTCAGAAGTGACAGGGCAGGGATTTGGTCTAGAAACCTCATACAGGTCTCAGCTGGGCCCAGTTTGCTCTTTCTTCCAGCCTGGGGGATTCAGGGATGGCACAGTCAGGTTGAGCCTCTGAGCAATGCCCTCTGCTTTCTAGGGCTTTTCCTTGGGGGGGCAGGGATAGGCTAGGCCCCCAGAGCCTATCCCAGGTCACAGTGGGATGTTCTTGCAGTGGGACCAATGTGTCCTTTTTGGCCAGGGTGAGGAGTTAAGTGATTTCCAGAAGGCTTGTGCTCTGTGGGGCCTTCTGGCTTTTAGCATCTCTATTCTGGCTCTGTACAGAGGGAGGGTTTTTTCCAGAGCCCAAGCAATAACACTTTCTCTGTCTGCTGGATTGCCCTACCCAGATTGCTTCTGAATTAAGTTTTATGTATGAGGCCTTTTCAATAATATCATTGTGTTTATTTGGATCTTGGCTTTGAACTGCGTTTCTGAGTGTGCACATCATTCCCCCAGAACCAGAGTCTTTTTGATAAAGGGATTTACCCTAAGTTCAAGAAACGTTTGCTTAAGCCTGCTGTGCTAAAAAAAAAATGCCTTTGCTTGGTGCTAGGGACACAGAATGGGGTCTGTCCTGTCCTTAGGCAGGTCACAGTCAGGGGAGGAGGACAAGAAAACCAGCCAAAAATGGTGTTGCAAAAGCAACATCATTGGGGCCTGTAAGAGGATGTTATTATTTCTTCTTTCTTTCCTTTTTTTTTTTTTGGTTTTCTGTTATGTTCACCATTAAAAGTTATTTTTTGAGCATATAAATATATGCTTATTGTAAACCAAAAACATCAAACAGTGTAGAGAAGTATAAGGAAGAAGATTAAAAACACGAAATCCTACCGTTTTGAGACAGCCACTATGGGAAGCAGAGTAATAGCCTCCAAAGAGCCCATGTCCAAGTCTCTGGGACCTGTGGACATGTTCTGTTATGTGGCAAGGGGGAATCAATGGTGCAGGTAGAAGTGAGGTTTTAATCAGCTGAGTTCACGGTAAGGAGGCTCTCCTGGATTGTCCAGTACCCCAATGTAATCACAAGTCTTCTTAAACATGGAAGAGGGAGGCAGAAGAGGAGATCAGAGTGAGAGAGAGATTTGAAGATGCTGGCTTTAAGGATGGAGGAAGGGACCACAAGCCAAGGAATGTGGTAGCCTCTAGAAGCTGGAAAAGGCAAGGAAACAGATTCTCTCCTAGAGCTTCGGGAGGGAACTTAGCCCTGCCAACACCTTGATTTTAGCCCAGTGAGACCCATGTTGGACTTCTGACCTCTAGAACTGTAGAATAATAAGGTGTGTTTGCAGTAATTTGTTACACCAGCCACAGAAATGAATGTAGCCACCACTGATATTTTGGAGACCATTTTCCTTTCTTTTTACATATATGTAGTTTTTCATAAATGGGATTCATATCACACATGTTATTTTAATTATTTACTTTAGGTTCATTTTTCTTCTTTCTGCCTTCTCGAGTGTCCACTTCATTTATTATCATTCTGTTCCTATAATTATGGAGCATTTGAGGCTGTGAATTTGCTTCTGGTGGCAGCTTTGTTCTTACCTACTAACTTTGTTATGCTGAATTCTCATTGTCATTTAAAAAAGTATTTGTGCTTTTGATTTGAATAACCTGAGTTATTTAGGGGAAAGTTTAAAAAACTTCCAAGTGGTTGGGTGTTAGGTTGTTCCTTTGATGTTACTTCCTAGTACAAGCCAAGTGTTTTTAGATCTCAGTGCCTGTGGGTTTAAATCAGGTTTCTTCACCCATTCAGTGACACCCACCTCTAGCCATCCCAGACTCAGTTTCCTGCAAGAGCCTGCTTCTACTTCCACCCCAACACGATCAAACACTTCTGGGCATCTCTGGATTCTATCTCAGTTCCAGAGAGCCTGTCTGCACCCTCCTGCCAGGTGTCTGGACATCCATAGTTCCCAGCCAGCACCCCAGGCTCCATGGAGCTTTGGGCAACTTCCTCAGCTGCCAAACTCCAGAGGAAGGAGAAGAACCAGTCTCCATGGAGACTTGGCAGAGATGCCGTGGTCCAGGCCAACACATTCTGAGTTATGAGCATGGCAGACAACCTGGGTGCTATGAGCCTTTGGGAATTTCTGAAATTGCCCTTGTCTCTGGTGTTTGCTCAGCTTTGTAAATGTTAGGGGGCTTTCAAGGAAATGCACATTCTATGTTACAAGACGAATGCAGTAAGAGGGAACCTGTAGCCTCTGGTGCCATGGAAACCAAAGGGGGCCAGAGAGAAGCTCAAAGAGAGTAGTGAGAAGTCCCTGAAGGTTGGGCAGAGGACATGGGTGTTCGGCGTGCAGGGTAGGAGATGTAGATCTAGGGCCAACACAGGCCAGCATGCTGGGAAGGGTGGGTGAGGGGGAACAGAGGTTTTGGTGGTAACTGGAGGGAGAGGCAGGGTTTTCTTGCTTAGAATTGGAGAGACAGACCCCGGTGTGCTGCTGGCCTGAGAGAAAGGAGTCCTGGAGTGGAGGTGCCTGAAGATGCAGCTGGGCGAGGGACAAGGAATGCCATGCAATTCTTGGACAAGTCAGGGTGGTGGAGCATTGTGGGTTGTCTTGGCTCAGAGGAATTCCTCCTCCTATGAGACTGCATAAAAGGGGGTGAGGGGGCCATGCCACTAGCGGTTTCATCAGTTGGTGGGTGGAGAGTTGGGCATTATGCCCCATGATGCCAGAGCCGGGGCTCTTGAGAGAGGGCCCTAGGACACAGTCCAGGCTCTGAATGTTGGGGCAGTGGGTGTGAGGAGGGCAGGTCAAGAGACAGGCCTGGCAGGCTCTGCTGGGGGGTGCGGAACCTCTGGCCAGGGAGCGTAGGCAGGAGAGGGGCCAGGTGGGGACAGCCCCTTGCCTCTTGAGAAGCAGCATCTGGTGGGGGTCTAGGTTGTGGCTTTGTGAGGCAGGGGGTTGGGAGGTTGAGGATGAGGGGCTTGGGGGGCCAGGGTGACAGATCAGGGCTTTTAGCCTGGGCTGGCTGGAGCAGCTGGATCAATTTTTATAAATGCTTCCATATGCTTTCAGTCATAAGTTGTCACGTCCACTCATAAATCAGCCCTACTTGTTTCGTTATTAAAATAACCTGTGCCTCTCTGCTCCTGTCAGAAGATCTGTCATCAGCTGAGACATGCCATGAAAGTCCCACCAACACCATCTTTTTGTCATTCTCTCCTCATATTTCCAACAGTGGCAGATGCTGCATTACTTGCTTTGCAAACTTTGTGGCTATTTTCACCACGAATTGTCAGTAAAACAGGGGTCTCAGAGATATTTCATACTTCTTGATCTGAATTCTCTGTTTATGATATTAAAGATCCCTTGCTTTCTCTGAGTACATTTTCTTTGTCTATCTTTTGGCATTTTTACTTATTTTTTTAAACAGCATTGTCATTTATTTTTTAAAACTTAAACTGAACCTAATCACAAGGAAAAAAAATTTTTGTAACTATTGGGCTGGCCAAAAGTTTCATTTGGGTTTTGCCGTGAGATGTTACAGCAAAACCCGAACGAACTTTTTGGCCAGCCCAATATATGCGGTGATGGATGTTAACCAGACTTATTGTGGCGATCATTTCGAAATATATGTATGTCAAGTCATTATGCTGTACACCTTGAACTTGTACAGTACTGCATGCCAATTATATCTCAATAAAACAGAAAAAAACCCAAACTGATCGATCTTTAACCGGAAGGTAAACCCATTGCTAGTTATTAGTGATCCATGTGGTCTTGATGTTTTCATTGTTTCTTGGCCTGTATCTATAAGTGTGACTTGTCCCCCAACCCCCAGGAGCACACAGGGGAGCTGGTCTCACCAGACGTTGCACCCTGACCCTCACTTTGTAGCTGCCCCCCCTCCCCCCTTACCTCTATCCTGCCCTCTCAGGACCCTGTCTGCCCAGCCCAGCCCAGCTCCACCTGCCCTGTCTTCTTGTCCTTCCTCATCCAATCTGGACGCCCGCCACTGCTCCTCTTTATGCTTACGCCTCCCCGGTCCTTGTCTTCTTCTTTTTTTTTTTTTTTAAAGAGCCGCCAGGGCAGAGGTTCTAGTCTTTTATTAATTAATTAATTAGTTAATTAATTAATTTTTTTGGCTGTGTTGGGTCTTCGTTTCTGTGCGAGGGCTTTCTCTAGCTGCGGCAAGCGGGGGCCACTCTTCATCGCGGTGCGCGGGCCTCTCACTGTCGCGGCCTCTTTTGTTGCGGAGCACAGGCTCCAGACACGCAGGCTCAGTAATTGTGGCTCACGGGCCTAGTCGCTCCGCGGCATGTGGGATCTTCCCAGACCAGGGCCCGAACCCGTTTCCCCTGCATTAGCAGGCAGACTCTCAACCACTGCGCCACCAGGGAAGGCCCCCTTGTCTTCTTTAATGAATCGCTGGGCCAAACCCTATCCCACCCCCTTACTTTCCTGCCTGTAAGCAGGAGAAACTCTCCAATCTAGCTGAAGGATCTACCTTTAAATTCCTGACTGCAGGCCTCAGGCTGGCAGTGTCCCCTCCTGGTGGGATGGCCCCTCCCCCTGCTCCAGGGCCCTGTCAGCCCACCTGCTCAGAAGCTGCTCTCTGTCTCTCCCTTAGTTCCCCCTTGAAGGCCATTTCCCACTTCAGGGCACATTAGGCCCTGGTACTGCTGCTAAACCATAGTCCCTGGGGTTACTGGCCAGTTCCCCGCTTTCTCAGAAGCGTTGCCTCCATCCTCCACTTCCTCCACTGCCACCTTGCATCATCGAAAGTGTCCAGACACGGTCCCCACCGACCACGGGGTGTGGTCATTCATCTGTCCCATGTCTCAGGCCTCCCACGCTCCCTCCCTGCCATCACAGTGTTGACCTCGGCACCCCTGGCTCCTGGCTTTCTTCCCACTCCACTGGCCCTCTTCTACCCACCTGGCCATGGCGGGAGTCCTGGGGGCTTGACCCCTTCTCCTTTCCCTGCACCTCCTCCCAGAGCCATCGTGACCATCCTCCAGCATTTGATGGCTTGGCTGGCCTTTCCCTGAGGTCGGTCTTGACTCTATGTGCCTGCTCGCCCACTCATGAGGGCAGTAATTCCAGAATGGAGGACTTGACTCCTCCCACCCAGCTCCTTCATCCTCAACCCCCAAATCAAACCAAAAACAAGGCTCCAGTCCTGCCTCCAATCCTGAGCTTTCACCATCTCGGTAATGGCACTCCCACGCAGGGGCTTCCACTGGGGGGCTTAGCCTTGGTCTTGATCTCCACCGTCCCTGCCCTACCACTGGTCCTTAGCAAGTCTCCTCATGCTGCCTCCAAAGGGTGCCTCGAAGCTGGCCCTTCCACAGCCGCGTCAGATCACCCTCCCCTCCTGAACATCCTCTGTTGGAGGCCACTGCTCTCAGAGGAAATCCCACAGCTCTGGCCAGGGCCCAGCAGCCCTCCCGCTGTCTCGCCTCCCCCTCCCCAGCCTGCGAATGTCACAACTCAGCTCTGCCCAGCTCCTTTCTGCCCTGGGCCTCAGCCTGCGTCTTCCCTTCCTTAGGTCTCAGCAAAGATTTGTTAATTCATGGTTTTTAAATTCTTTTCTTATCTTTTGTTATCTAGACTATGTTTTCTACTTTGTTCCCTTCTGCAGTGATGACTTCTTATAAGATACACATCCTGTTATTATCCTGCTAGCTTTTATCTTTCAGTTTTTAAAACCTTCTTAAACTTAAGTTGCCTTAAGAATTAAACAAAGCCGTGGACTGTTTCTGTTCAAAAGGACTGGAGCATCTCACTTCCAACCATATACAAACCCAACTGATTTCACTGTGGATAGAATATGGATTTCTTATACTTGTTATCACTACTTTTTAAAAAATTAATATGCATCTTCTATTTCAATAGCTGTCTTTGATTTCTGTGTTAAGTTTCACAACTGTTCTAGGATGATGTAGACCTGTGTAGTCCTGGGCAGTTGTTTGCGTTGCTGCTTCTGGCTTAAGCCTTCCCTGTCTACCAGTTCATTCTCCTTCCTCCCCGGCTGGCTGGGGGTCCTCCTGGTGGCGAGGCATCCCTCTTGTAGCCAGAACGGTGACCCTCTTCACGGGGCGTGATATCCTTGGCAGGTCTGTGAGCCACGTGTATGGTCCCCAGACCACTGCCCAGCAGGGTGTTTCCTCCTGGGATGGGGTGTCCTGGGTTGGAGGGTCCTTCCCTCTTCATGGGGCAGCCTCCTCCCTAGGCCCGTGGTCTACACACCCCCTCGTTCCCAGCACAGATCTATCAAGTTGTTTCAGTTGGAAACAACTGAATGTTTAGGGCCTGTGTGTGGAGGGTGGCCTCAATGGGCCGTCCCTAAATTCCTTTCAGAGCACCCAGTCATCCCACTCTGACTCTTTCCTCCTGTCTGGGACCACCCACAGCAGCAGTGGTGGCGGGGGCGGTGGGGGGGGGTGAGGTGGGGGGGTTGTGTGCCTCGCTCAGAGTGTTCTGGGCGGGCCTTGGATTCTGTCTGCCTGAGTCTGTCATGGTTGCAGGGAGCAGGCTAACCCTGTGTGCTTCAGGGTGGGAATTGGGCTGGCGTGGTGGAGTCCCATCCTGAACCGGAGAGATGGGACCAGCACCGTGAGACAGTACGGCTCTGTGGGAATGCCCGTCAGCCAGGGTCCCGGAGGACCTGGGAGTCCACTGGCATACCTCATTGAGCCTTGGGCAGGATTAGGGAACCCACAGGGTGGGTGGAGCTCAGGGACCACCGACAGTGGGAGCCGGGACTGCTGCTGGACCTGCAGGGCCAAGCAGAGAGAAAAGCCTCTCTCCAGCCCCCGACTTCCTGTTGGCACCTCCCTTTGCCAAGATAGCCGGAGAGAGGCCACCCACCCTGTCAGCCTCCAGCGCAGGACAGGACAGAGGTGAAGCGGGTTGGGTGGCAGAAGGAGAGCAACCAGCCCCGAGTTTCAACCTGAAAGGAGAGAAGCCGGGGCCACATTCTCTCTGTCTTTTCAAAGTTAGCCTTCCTTCCCAATCCAGAGCCTATTTATTCAGCACCTTTTGCTGGATGCTGTCGCATTGTGAGGATGACAAACCAACCAGCAGCCTCCAGGAGGGTGCTAGAGGCCTGGTTTTGGAGCAGAAACCAATGCACCATGCAGCCAGCAGGAGCCCTCCCAGCTCCCACCCCTGCCCTGATCACCTGGGAGGCAGTAGTGACGGGCAGACAGAAAGGGTAGCAGCACTGGACGTCTGCACATGGAGTTTCTTTTCTTCCTTCTTTAGACTGCCTCGGTGGGTCTCCACATTTGTGTGAAAAACAGTTATCATATTGAGTGTCTACAAAACCCACATCTACGCAACCTGATGGGGGAATTGAGGGCTATTCAGGGATAATCTTAACATTTCCTGCTGACTCTATATCCCTCCCCACTCGGCCAGCAAGCCTGCCTTAGAAGCTGGGACGCTGTGCTGAGGCCACCCTGTGGGTTTGGCTGCAGCGATGTTGCTGGTGGGGACAGGGCCAGGGCCTGGGGCAGCCCTGCCACTTCCCAGAGCCTGTGGTACCATGGGTGTACCAGGGTCACCACTCCTGAGCTCCACAAACTGTCCGCCTGAGGCTCTGCCGAGCAGACCAGACCGGCTGGGGCAGCTTGGCATCCCTGGGCCAGGCTGGGCCCAGCATCCCCAGGCGTGGTCCTGCTAGGACCACGCTCAGAAGGTAGGTGGAGCTCCCAGTCAGGCTCGCCTCATCCCTGTTCATGGGATCGAGTTGCTAAGGAAAAGAGCATTAACTGAAAATAATTGGCTGGATGGATGTGTTTCTGGGCTGTCAGCTCTGGCTACAGGCTACACACCTTCATCAGCACCACACACCCGTGTCCCAGGGATTAGGCTGAGTGCTCAGGATGCACCAACACCTAAAGAAACAAACAACTAAACAAAACAAGACAACTCTGGAGAGCAACTTCCAGTTCCCATCCTGGCCTGGGTCCTATCAGACCATTGGCACATTCTGGTCCACAGCCATGGAAAACTAATGTCCCTCCATGTCACGGCCATTGCCACACTCTGGTCCACGGTGAAGGGAAGGCGATGTCCCACATATGTCTGAGCCCAGGGCCCTGAGTCACCATATTATGAGGGAAAACACTGTTCACATTGAGATGTCAGTTTTCGCTTCAAGTCTAATTTCTGACCTGTAAACAAAGCCTGCAAGAATAAGAGGCTCCTCATGTGTGAATTGGCTAATTAATCTGACTTACTTAGAGGGACGCATAGCGCCCCGGACTCTTTTGTGAAGATTAGCACTTTTCGAAGAAGTGCGCGTCTGTAGGGACAAAGCAACACCATGAATGTCGTGCCCCCTTTTTTGGGAGAGCAGGGGGATGAGGGGCCAGACTATTTTCCCGCATCTACCTCTCTGTAAACAAGGAGGGAGGCTGTGGGTTGGCACTTACTCCGTGTGTGTGAAAGAGAAGCCACGGGCCTCACTGGTGAGGTCACAGTGCCAGGGGCTGCAGGGGGCGTGGCTGGGGACCTTTGGTGCTCAGAGCTCCTGACAGCCTCTAGGAAGACGGGAACAGAGGTTAGCAGTGTCAGGAAGATCCCACCTTACTTAAGCAGAAGGGAATTAAAGGCAAGGCTTGGGGACTGGTGATGGAGACTTGGAAATGGGGTGCCTTGGAGATCCCCAGCTGGAGCCTCAGGAGCTGCGTGGGCAGTGGTCAGGGCTCCAGGGTGGGGCTCGGGGGTCGGGTTGGCCACACTGTGGTTCTTCTGTCTCAGAGGTACATTCCAGGAAGAGAGCGTCACAGTGGGTGAGCTGGTTCCCACCTCTCCCCACCCAGGCTCCTTATTAACAATTCTTCTAAACTGTTTCCAGAGGTATGGCTGTCTCTAGGGTGTCCAGGGGTCCTGGGAAGATATTTTTTTCAGGGCCCTTGTCTATATAAACAATTTGATTAAAGTATATTCCAAGATCCACGAGCCCATGTGGGGGTATTGTGATATATTGATGCAGATGTAGAGGAATGGGGAAGAAGGGGTGGCAGCCTGTTTGTTTACTATCCAATCCATGCAGCAAAGATCCTTCTTAGTGTGCACTCACTGTCTCTTCCTGTTTGGGTCCAGGAAGCATCTATTTGTTTTCTTTATTGTTGAGTGTTCTGTTCCTATCTAATTTCATGTATCTCCCACAGTGAGGGGAAAAATAGCAATGTGGTTATTACTCACGGTGCATGGCTCTATGAAACCTGTTTATGTAGAGATGCTAGAGATCTCGTGATTCCACATTCCCGAAAATTCTCTGTATTTAGTGCTGGTTACGTACGGTGTTTCTGTTGACTCAGTTTCATCCATCCGTCTGGGAATGCTGGCTTCTGTGGCGCTCTGGTGCTTTGTTGATGATGACCACCAGTTCAGTTCTGACCCAGGGTATGCAGGAAAATGTGAACCATTGTGCTTTTCTGGTCATACTAAATTTACCGTTTGGAACTTTATAGTGTAAGCGAGGAACCACACATCCAGCTACATCTTCCTTACAGTCCTTGGGCTGTTATCCTGCAGCACCCTAGACTAGGATCTCCTCCCTGCCTTCTGCACGCTGCCACCAGCAGATAGAAGAGCTGCCCCATCTGTGCAAGGCTTGCCATCCCTCGGCAGACCAACCTGTGAGAGTGTGTGGCATTCAGCGTGGTTCAGATGCAAGAGAGGACTCAGGGCAAGAGCTTCCAAAGCCCTCAAAGCCGATGGGTGTGGTCAGCCCCCGAGGCCTGCCCACACGTGGCCTGGGGTCTGTGAGCCACCACCCTGGGCACACAGGGCAAAGGATGCCTGCCGCTGGGTGCTGAGGACTGGAGGTGCCACTGAAGCTGAAGCACGGGTGGATGAGAGCCAATGCCCGAGCCTACACATGCATCTCAAATGGAAGGCCAGGCCATTGGCACCAGAGCCTAGAGCTCTGGACTCACTCTGTGTCTGATGTGAAGGAGAGTCACCAAAAGGAGACTGTCAGCACTGCTCTGGTGGCTCAGACCCATGCACATCCATGAAGGAAATACCCCTTCAGCTAGTGGGAGCGACTTGCTTGCCCGGGACCCTGGGACAACCTCTCAGACATGAGTCCTGGAGTTCCTGGGGCACCTGGTGGGCTGCCTGTGCACGAAAGAGGGTTGGAGAGTGTCCAGAGGGCAGCAACAGGGCGCATGTGGGTACTGGTCAGGTGTAGGCCTCTGCCTGAGAGCACTGCTTTGGCCACAGAGTTTTCCTTGGTGTTTGTGGAACATGCCAGGCTTACTTCCTCCTCAGGGCCTTTGCACTCGCTGCCCTGTCCCCTGGACCTCACCACTCTGGCGGGGCCTACTACTAGACTCTGGATGCTGCAGAGAAGCCCGGTATGTCTGTTCCAGGGGAGAGGCAGCCAACACACGCCCAGCAAGTATCTAGTGATCAGTGAAGAATAAACTAGCCAGAGGGTGCCAAGAACGGCCTGGGGTGCATGCCATTTTATGTGTTTAAGCTTTTTATTTTAAAATAGCTTTAGACATAGAGCAAAGTTGCAGAAACAGCGTAGAGATTTCCTGTGTGCCCTTCCCCCAAGCTTCGCTATGTTAATGTGTCTGTGACTTGGAACGATGATTGAAACCAGGAGGTTCACCTTGAACAATGTTGTGTCATCACTTAGAATCCAGACTGCATCTGAATTTCACATATTTTCTGACTCCTGTCCGTTTTGTGGTTTGGGATCCCATGCAGGATCCCATGTGGCATTTAGTTGTTGTGTCTCTGAGGTGTTCTCCTGCCTGAGATATCTCCTCAGTCTCTCATTCCTGGCCCCAGCTCTTTTGAAGAGGACTGGTCAGTTATTTTGTAGAATGGGCCTGCACCTGGGGTTGTCTGGTGTTTCCTCAGGTTAGACTGAGTTATGCGTTTGGGGCAGCAATATCACAGAAGAGATGTTGGCTTTGCATTGTGCCACACGATGTCGAATTGTCTTGCTGCTGGAGACAATAATCCTCATCACTTTGAGAACTCCCCCTGCCGCCCTCATCTGTGGGGTTCTCCTCTGTAAACTTACTGGTTTTTCCTTTTGAATTCATAAATATCTTGTGAGGAGGTACTTGGAGATTATGCAAGCATTCTGTTTCTCGTCATATTTTCACCCACTGATTTTAGCACCCGTGGGTGATTCTTATCTGCGACGATCCTTACTGTGGTGTTTACCTTGGTGATTTTCTGTCTCCATCATTTCTTCTACATTTGTTAATTGCATTCCACTGTGAGGAAGAACTGCTCTTCCTCCCCATTTATTTATTATTCAGTTATTTATTTATACCAGTATGGACTTGTGGATATGTATTTTATTCTATGGGTTATAACCTGTTACTATTATTATTTGTTATTTTGTTAAAGTTATCCCAGATTTGGCAAATGAGAGCACTTTCAAGTTGGATCCTCTATCCTTTTGACATGCTTGGGTATGATTTAAAAAGTTGTTTTTTCATTATGGTAGAATACACTTAACCTAAGCTTTACCATCTTAAACCGTTTTTAAGAGCACAGCTCAGTGGTGTTAAATACATTCATATTTTTGTGCACCTATTACCACCATCCATCCCTGTAACTCTTTTCATCTTGTGAAACCAAAACTCTATACCCATTAAACAATAACTCCCCACTTCCCCATTCCTCCCAGCCCCTAGCAACCACTGTTCTGCTTTCTGTCTCTAGGATATAAGTGAATTCGTACAGTATCTGTATTTTTGTGATTGTCTGGTCTCACTTAGCCTAATGTCCTCAAGGTCCATCCAGGTTGTAGCATGTGTCAGAATCTCCTTTCTTTTTAAAGCTGAATAATATTCCATTGTACGTATATGCCATATTTTGCTATCCATTAATCCGTTGAGGGACACTTGGGCTGCTTCTCCATTTTAGCTATTGTGAATAATGTTGCTGTGAACATGGGTGTACAAATATCTCTTTGAGACCCTGCTTTCAATTCTTTTGGGTACATACTCAGAAGTGGAGTTTCTGGGTCATACGGTAGTTCTATTTTTAATTTTGAGGAACCGCCATACTGTTTCCCACAGTGGCTGCATCATTTCACGTGGGGTGGTGAGGCAAGCTGTCTTTGAAGAGGGAGCATTGTTGTGAGTGGAGCCGTGAAGGAGGGGAGGCACTCCCAGGGCGGTGAGAGATGGCTGGTGCAGCAGTCTCCTCTTAGGGTTGGCCTGGGATACGTGTGGTCTGTACCTGCTCGGAGCTGCTGTCAGCTCTCCTGCCGGCTTCCAGCGGAGACCCCAAGAGCCAGGCTGGGCGCTGCCGGTGGGCAGGCTGTGTTGCCGTGTGTGTGTGCCATGCCATGCCATGCCCGGGTTTCCATGGGTGAATTTGGAGTAGGAAGGGGACCAGACATCTGTCTGATGTCACCTTTTATACTCTGGGACTCTACCACTGTCTCCCAGTGCAACACCTGGTGGTCCCCTGTTGGGAGCAGGAGCCTACGGGGCACTTGATTCCATGTGGGAACTTCCCCTGAATTCCCCGCGGTGTCCAGTCACAGTGGGCCCACTGAGCCTGCCTTTATTTTGGATGTAGTGCCTTTGGTCATTGCTGGCCCTGCTGCTCAGGCCCCATGTCTAGGCAGTGACAACTCACAGAAGGGCCCAGGGACATATGGGCTGCCATCCTGGCTCTGGAATTAATAAACATCTCAAGGTCACTGGTGCTGGGGCCCGGGCCCTAACCCAAGACCTCAATGCTTGACAAGGGAGGATGCAGCACAGGCAGCATCTGAGGGCCTGTGGAGTAGCCTGGCCACAGCCCAGAGAACCTGGCCCTTATAGCCCTGTCTTTCCCCATAAATAAACCAGACAAGATCCTTCATCAGATGGCGTGGCCTGATTTTTGTTTTGGGAAATCTGGACAAGAAGGGACAGTGGAAAGCCTTGGGCCCTGGCAGGGCTGCCCGCCCGGGAGAAGCAGCTGGGCAGGCGGGCAGAGGACGGTTGGCGGTCAGCCTGCCCCGGATACCACTGCAAGCCCTAGAGATCCGAGCTGGAAAAGAAGCCGGATTCGAAAGAAACCAAAGTCGGGCAGGGTGCCAGGTTCTCTGTGAGCATGAGGCCTGAGGTGCCCGGAGAGGGGCTGGTTGCCCAGAGACCCAGGGAGGCGATGGCCTGTGGTGAGCACGGAAAGCCAGGCTCCTCTGCCTGGAAAACTTCAAGACCTGGGTGCCCAGCAGTTGTGGGCAAATAGGACACCCCCCAGCCTTACCCTTGTGACATTGCCTTCTACCTTTGGGGAAACTGAGGCTCAGGAAGAGGAAGGCTGAGCCAGTGCTGCACAGTGGAGCACAGGGACTTGCTTTGGGGTCTGAGTGGTAGCCTGTGTTTTCCCTGCAAGGGTTTTTGTGTCTCTGAGGGACACATCCGCTGGGCAGTGCATCTTCCCCTTGCTGCTCTGAGCAAGACCTAGTGTCCCTGGGCTTCCCTGGTGGCGCAGTGGTTGAGAGTCTGCCTGCCAATGCAGGGGACACGGGTTCGAGCCCTGGTCTGGGAAGATCCCACATGCCGCGGAGCAACTAGGCCCGTGAGCCACAATTGCTGAGCCTGCGCGTCTGGAGCCTGTGCTCCACAACACGAGAGGCTGCGATAGTGAGAGGCCCGCGCACCGCGATGAAGAGTGACCCCCACTTGCTGCAACTAGAGAAAGCCCTCGCACAGAAACGAAGACCCAACACAGCCATAAATAAATAAATAAAATTAAAAAAAAAAAAAGTGTCCCTGCTTCCTGCTGTGGCCCTGGCTGCTACCACCCTTCCCCCACCCCGCCCCCACCCCAACCAGATCTGTGTTAAGGGGATTCTGGGTTGAGGCTGTAGGCTTCCCATAGAGTCTAGCTGCCCCACAGCAACCTGGGTAGCAGCCCGGCCCACCAAACCAACTTTCGTCCATCAGCCAGGCCACTGGACCATTGGTGAGCCCGTGTCTCCCCTCTGGCCAAGTGGATCCTCCTGGAGCAGCATCCCATGTGGGAAGGAGAAGGACACTGCCTCCTGGGCCCCTGGAACTGAGGGTTTCCTTTCTGGAAGGGGCGTTGCATCTTCAGATGTTCTGCCCATCTAGAATTACATCCCCATGTCTTCCACAACTGGGTGGGCTCAGCCTTGGGAGCCCATAAAATTCTGGGGTGCTGTGGGCATGTGGGGAGCCCCTTGGCAGGAGCCTTAGCTCCTCTCTGCAAGAGTGGAGGATCGATGCCACCCTGGAGCTGCCCCAAGTGGGGCTCTGGAGCGAGGCTCCCTCTGGTTCCCAGAAAGGGAGTTGGGTTGGAAGGCAGGGTCCTCGCATGTGCTTATCTGGCTGTGCAGCATTCCCATCCCCTTGGGCCTGCGCTCACTGCTCTGTCTCACGGGAGTGAGAATGTCCACTCTAGAAGGAGGGAGTGTCAGGAGTCCCACGAGGCCAGCCTTGGGTGTGCTCCAACTTGCCTGAATGCTGGCCCACTTGGGTGTGACTCAGGGGGTGACCCTCCTTTCTGCTGCCCAGAGTCACTCCCTGAGCAGCAGACCTGCCCAGCTCTGTCATTCTGGGCCCAGGGACCACCTGGCACCCCTGCCAGCAGCCAGCTCTGAATCTGAGCAGCATTGGTGCACGGAGGCTGTTCTGGGCTAAATTGTGTCCCCTCAACCCCCATTCATATGTTGAGGTCCTAACCCCCGGTACCTCAGAATGTGACTCCCAAACAGGAGATAAGGTCTTTCCAGGTGTTAACTAAGTTACATTGAGGTCATGTGGGTGGGGCCCTAATCCAATGTGACTTCCTTATTAAGAGGAAATTTGGACACAGACACACATAGAGGGGTGACCATGTGAGGACACAAGGAGAAGATGGCCACCTAAAAGCCAAGGAGAGAGGCCTCAGAAGAAACCAGCCCTGCTGATAACCCTCCTGATATCTTGATCTCTGACTTCCAGCCTCCGCGACTGTGAGAAGATAAATTTCTGCTGTTGAAGTCACCCAGACTGCAGTATTTTGTTGAGGCAGCCTGAGCAGACTAAGGCAGAGGTAATGGAGGAGGTGCTGGCCCTGGCATCTTGTGGGAGGATGTGTGTCAAAAGCTTTCTCCTGGAGCATCGGAGCTGGCAGGTGTGGAGTGAGGCAGTTTGAATGCCAAGGGGTAGTCCTGGGGTTGCCAGGCACGTGAGCCTTGTGGGCTTTGCTTGCCAGCGTGAGTCTCCTGGAGGTCCAGGATGACTGAGTGAAAGTGTGTGCAGGGTCTGGGGCTTTATGGGTACAGGTGGTTGGTGACACCTTGGCCCAGGGCCCCTGTCACCAGTAACATTGCTTATGGGGATATTAGCCCCTTCATAGCAGTCCTCAGCACCTCAAATAACACACATCTAGGAAAAAAACAGACATCGGTGCTGCTAGACAAGTGCCCCAGCTCCCCAGCCCCCGACCAGACCCTGTCTGGACCAGGCTGGGGGTGGTGGTGGGGCTCAGACATGCTGGTCCCAGCCAAGTCGGAGGATGGGAGGAAGGGCAGGGTGTGCATGGCCTCCAAGGAGGCAGGGAGGCCTGCTGGGACAGCAGTGCAAATGTGTTGGGTTCTAGCTGGTGGTGTGTGTGTTATGCAGGCTGGGATGCCCTAGGGTTGGGTGCCAGCGCAGGGGAGCGTCTGTTGACAGACCTTGACGTTGATCAAGGAACTTGGACCTTATCCTGTTAGCTCACTTCCACCTTGAGTCTCAAGGCCACAGTCTGCTGGGGCCCAGCTGGTGAGATATGGGAGCTCAGAAAGAAAAATTCCACTTTTTGATATTTTGGCAAATGTTCCTACAGCAAGAGTCATTTTTCTTCTTCAGTGGCGAGCGCCCTGTTATTTATGTGAATGTTAATTTGTGACTGGGGACATTCCCCGACACAGTCTTCATGCTGAGCAAGACCTGGGAAATGTCAGCCAGAGCATCTGGCAGGGACGGTTGTCAGGTCTTGTGATGGATGGGCAGGCCTGTTGTGGTCCTGGGGTCTGGGCCTGACCTGCTGACCCCTCTCTCTTGGCCAGGCTGGGAGACCAGCTCCTGGAGGCCCTCCCTGGCACTGGTGTGGACTCTCACAGACTGGACAGGCCAGCTCCCGTGGGAGACATCCTGGTGCTGCCTGATTTAGTGAGAAGACCGACTGGCCAGGCCCTACTTTGGTCTCTGTGAAGGGTTCTTGTCAGCATCTTGTGTATCCTATTTTTTTCTCCCTTATCTTTCTCTCCCTGCCCCTTTCCCCCTTCCCTGCTCCTTTCTTTAAACAAATTGTCAGTTTTGATGTGTGCCTTTTGTTAAAAAAAAAACAAAAAAACAAAAAACCTCAAAAACTACAGAAAATACTAATAAAAAAGCAAAACTCACTCCAAACCTTGACACTGTTAACTCTTTGTTATATGTGTGTCCAGACAACTCTCATTTCATCTTACTAATAATGATGATGTCGGGCTAGTTTATTATGCAGTGTGCCAGGTACTTTATCTGGTTTAACCCTCAAACCAACTGTGCAAATACTTCTATTATCCTTATTGTACCCTGGCAACACTGAAGCTCAGAGTCCACAGTTAGCCAGTGCTGAAGGCAGCATTTGAATCAAAGCCGAGTGACTTGGTGGGCTTGCCCTGCATTGTTAGGCTGTGCTGGCATTAGGCACGGAGACACAGATGACTTTACATAAGTGCATCATCATACTGGAGTTGGGCCTGCCTTCCTTAGTCAACAATATGACATGGATATATTTGTTCCTTAAGTGGTGAAAAGTCTCACCTGTAAAACTCTTTTGGCCTGGCCTTTTTTGTTGTTGTTTTTTTTTTTTTGGCAAGTCATAGAGATTTTTGGAAGTAATCTGACCATTTACTTTTATTGTTATAACAGATATATTTGTTGTTACTTCTGTCAGCTTACTTATTTTTTTTTGTTTTTATGCTTTTTTTTGCTGTTTTTCTATTTGCTGTATGATCTGTTCTCCATCTTCAGTTATTCGGAAGGAATATATTAATTTTTCTAATTGTGGCTTTTTTAGTATTCCTAAACTTATGGCTATCAACTTTAGCAGCTTGTCAGTAACTATTGATTCTTCTATGGAAATTTAAGAAATTAATGCAGTTAAACTACTTCTTCTACCTCCTCTACCCTTTTCTTTCATTTTTGCTTACTTGTTTGACAGTTTTTGCCCCACGTTATTAAAGTCAAATTATGAATTATTTTTACATTGCATAGATTTCCTTTCCAGAATATATGGTAAATGACTTCTGGTTTGTAACCATAATTATCACAGTGGAATGGATGAAGAGGTCAATTCTGGTATTTTAACCTGTGATTTCCCTACTTGTGGGGACTAGATTTTAGATTTTTAATTCAAGTCTGGGCTGCATTAAGTGACAGGTGAAGAATGATGGAGAGAGATGTAAAGTGGAGCTGAGGTGGATGCTATTGAGAGGATTCTCTCTAGCAGTAGAGGTGAGCACAGTGCCTCTATACACTGCAGCTTCCTAAGGCTCTGATTTGCTCAAGGTCACATATCTGGTTAGTCTGCAGAATTAAGGTTCCCATCCCAATCTCTTGGTTTCTAATGCAGTGTTCTCTCTAAGCAAGCATTCCTCGAGGGTTAGCATAAGAGGTGAATTAATGTGGCACCAAACATGAGATTAAAAAACATTGTATTCTGTCACAATCCCAGTTGGCTTCTTGTCAGGAATTGACAAACTAAAATTCATATGAAGATACAAGAAACCCAAAATAGTCAAAATAATGTTGAAAAAGAAGAATGAGGTTAGAGAACTCACTTTCTGATTTCAAAACTTACTACAAAGTTACAGTAGTCAAGACTGTGTGGTACTGGCAGAATGATAAACATATAGATCAATGAAATAGAACTGAGAATCCAGAAATAACTTCACATTGATTTTTGACAAGAGTGCCAAGACATCAGTGGAGGAAAGAATAGTCTTTTCAACAAATGGTGCTGGGACAACTGGATATCCACAAGCAAAAGAATGAAGTTGAATCCCTACCTCATACCATAGAAAGATTAACTCAAAATGGATCATAGATCTAAATATAAGATCTAAAACTATAAAACTCTTAAAAAATATAGGAGTAAATCTTTATTATTTTGGGTTAGGCAAAGCCTTAGATATGACACCAAGATCACACAAATGAAAAAAGAAAAAATAGATAAGGTGGACTTTATGAATGTCCTTTAAAGCTTCAAAGAACACCATCAAGAAAGTCAAAAGATAACCTACAGAATGATAGAAAACATTTGCACATTGCATATCTAATAAGGAATTGTATCTAGAATATATAAAGAACTCTCACAATTCAAAAAGGAACTTAATCCGATTAAAAGATGAACAGTGAGTCTAAGTAGTCATTTTTCCAAAGAAGAGAAACAAATGGCCAATAAGCACGTGAAAAGATGCCCAGCATCCTTAGTTATCAGGAAAATTTTAATCAAAACCACAATGGGATATCACTCCATACACATGGGGATGGCTAGGAGAAAAAAGGTAGATAATAACAACTGTTGGTGAGGACGTGGAGAAATTGGAACCCTCATACACTGCTGGTGGGAATGTAAAATGGTGCAGCTCGTTTGGGAAACAGTCTGGCACAGAGTTACCATATAACCCAACAATTCCATTCCTAGATCTGTGCTCAAGAAAAATGAAAACATATGTCCACACAAAAACTTGTGCTTACATGTTCAAAGCAGCATTATTCATTAAAGCCAAAAAGTGGAAACAACCCAAATGTCTGTCAACCAGTGAATGGGTAAATAAAATGTGGTATATCTGTAAAATGGAGTATTATTGGACAATAAAAATGAATTTAAGTACTGACATTATTAGGAATCTTGAAAACATTTTACTAGGTGAATGAAACCAGTCACAAAAGATCACATACTATATGATTCGATTTATATGAAGTGTCCAGAATAAGCAAATCCATAGAGAAAGAAAGTAGATTAGCGGTTGCAGGGGCTGGTGCGTGGCAGCAGGGTCGGTGGGGGTATTGGGAGAAAAGGGGGAGTGACCGTAGATGTGTACGGGGTTTCTTTTTGGGGTGTTTTGAAAATGTTGTAAAATCGATTGTGGTGATAGTTGAATTGTACAGTGTAAGTGAATGAATTGCATGATATGTGAATTATAGCCCAGTAAAGCTGTTATATATTTTAAAAAGCATGAGTTTCATAGTGAGAAAATTATTCCCTTTTCAACTCTATTTTAAGTTTTCTGATTGAGTCAAGGATAGTCTCAGTTTGATACCAACAGATCTTTAACACCTCTGTACTTGTTCATAAGGAGAGAGATCAGGATTCAGGCTCAGAGTCTTAGCAGTTAGGAATATCGAGCTAGAATTTAACAAAGTTGAGTAAGGCAAAAACTGCGATGGTGGTGAAGAGAACGCTGGGGTTTGGTGCCCTTCCTGCTGGATCTGCTGGGGGCCAGTGTTGGGAGGGCAAGGCTATGTTCCCGAGCCTGTTCCTGCCCCGCTGGGAAATCTGAGCAGTAGTTTAACTTCTTTGAACCTTAGAGTCCTCTGGAAATGAAATGTTTTGCCTTAAAGAATTTTAGGGGGGGTTGAATTCACACTGTATTTGAAGGCTCCTGTAGAACACCTGGCTTACGGCGGGGACTGAAGCCCAGGGGTCACACAGGTGCCACCACGCCCCTAATTTGCAGGTCATCTGGCTCCGCTCCTCACTTTTCAGTTAAGGGGGCTGCAGCGGGAACAGGGCTGGCCCAAGACCAGGATTTGGAGCCAGGTCTCCTGGCTCTGCATCCAGTGATTGCTCCCTGTGGCCATCTCTCCCTCCACCCTGCCCTTCAAAGTGGAGTCCGGCCTTCCTTAGCACCTGGCTGAGCACAGGGCTTCATGGTTTTGAGCCTCAGAAACTGACTCTGGCCATCTTAGGGCAAAAGAGGGACTTTCTGGAGCAAAGGATCCAGAGGTCCTGAAACCAGTTCCAAGAAGGGGCAGGACCTGTCAAGTGAACTGGTCGGGGCTCTGTGGCGCTCAGGGATGACTCTGTTTGTGGTCACTCAGCTCAGTAGAACCCTGCAAGGCCCAGTTCCAACCATAGCTTCCCCTCTGAACTGGGAGGACAAGCCGTGGCCTACATACCAGGAGGAGGAATGGCTTCCCAAGAGGAAGGAGGGGTGTGGATGGCACATGGCAAGGCCCCGTGGGTCCACCAAATGAGGCAGAGAACAGGGGAGGCAAGGGCATCCATAGACAGACCGCTCCAGAAGGTGATGTTCTGGAAGGGTTAGAACAGTAGCTGACAGAGACGCAGGGGAGAAGACAAATGACTCCATGGAATTGCTGTCACTTGCTAGTGACCAGTTCCCCCCAAGAGATGGCTGGTGCTACTTTTGGAAAAGTCAATATGCAAAACATCTGCTGTGATGCTGAACTGTGAAGGAGCCCTTACTAGCTAGGATGGAGTGGCTTAAATCCGATGGGATTTCGTTCTAATGCCTATGAGGGGTCAGCGGTTGGGGTCCAGTCCCCTCCCCATCAAGCTTCCAGGGTTGCCCTTGTCTTCCCAGGGAGCTGGGAGGGGAAAGAGTGCCCAAGCAGGCTGGGTGAGATGCCCTGGAAGTGGCAGACCCCGTTTTGGCAGTGTTGCCACTACACCATCATCAGACCAGGGCTGGCCATATGGCCTCTCTCCCTGCAGGGGAGGCTGGTGCCCAACTGAATCTCATGGGTTCATTACCAAAAGGAAGAATGGAAGAAAGGATACAGTTCTCTCAGAGCTAAAATATCTCCAGGAGCAGGAATCTTACCAGATGCCAGCATTTTGGGGGAATTCCTGTGGCAAGAGTGTGTGTGTGTGTGTGTGTGTGTGTGTGCGCGCGCGCACATGCATGTGTATCAGAGCAAGGTTGAGTTTGGGGCGAATGTGAGCTGATGCAGATGCATGCTGTCTTGTCCTCTGTCAAAATCTAGATCCTTCTGTTTTTGGACCAACTTCTTTTTTTCTCTCTATTCTTGTTTGTCACTTCTGCAACCTTGACAGACACCTGACAGTCTTGGTGCCAGAGGTTGCAAGAATGACAAGGCTGAGTGACAGACCTGGTCCCCATCACACACACGCAGGTGCCTGCCACATGCTGCAGCCTGTGGCTTCCACTGAAGGAACCAGTGGGGACGGCAAACTGGGCACCTCACACATAGGAACAGGATGCACACTTGCTTGCCTGTGAGACCCCAACACTGAGAGTGTCAGTGTCTCTGGTGCTTTAAAATTCAAAGTAACAGAGGATATCTGTCAAGCCTCTTGATTCTGATAAATGTTTAACTTTTAGTTTCCATTTCTAGTGACTACTTCATCAAAAACCAAACAGCAGGGAATTCCCTGGTGGTCCAGTGGTGAGCACTTGGTGCTTTCACTGCCGGGGCCCAGGTTCAATCCCTGGTCGGGGAACTAAGATGCCACAAGCCGTGCGGTGCAGCTTAAAAAAAAAAAGTAAAAAACCAAACAGCAAAGGAACAGGGCATAGAGGAAGGAGGAGGTAGGGCAGTCATCTTATAATTCACCAAGATCTGAGAACTAGTGATTTGATTTGATGACCAAAGAACTACCAGGTTCCAGGCCCCTGTGGTGGCACCTGAGGTTCGAGAATAGAGTCCTCCCGTGAGCCTCCCTCTTGGCCAGGTTAGGCTGACAGTCACAGAGTTCAAGAGCAGAGTGGATTTCAGGTGAGAGCCAGGGTCTGGGTGTCAGCCCCTCCGTGGAACACCAGGCTGGACAGACACGGGCAGGGTCCTGATTGAATGCCCTTCATCTCAGTGTGCTTCAGAGACTTCTTTAATATTTACCAAGTGGGGAGAAGAAACTGATTCTTATTAATAAAAATTACATGTAAAACCAGATATACTTACCACTGGCAGCAGGAAAATCAAAGTCCTGGAAAAAACTCAGCAAAACATAGCCCACGTTCTGTACCTTGTCCTCTTGTCAATTTTCTTTTGCAGTTTTTCAGACAGATTATTCCTGGCATGCATACTAAAATGCTTGAAAATCAGGCAATAAAAGGAACCCTGCTTTCTTTGTGGAGAGCCCCTCACCAGGCAGTACTCTGGCCAATGGCCTTGAGGGGTGATCAGCCGCTGGGCTCAGGTGGTCATCCATTGCTCCTGGGATGGTCAGTGCTGGTCTTGAGGTGGGCAGCCTCTGGCCTCAGGGTGACCGAATGCTGGTCTGGGATGGTCATCCACTGGTCTCAAGTGGTCAGCTTCTGTTCTTGGGGCAGGTGCCATCCATGTTCATCAGTGTGACCCCCAGGTATGTTCCATAGTACTTGTCAGAGACGGGCTGATGCTGGTGAGGGATTTAACTTCTCCATGAGAGAACTCTCAGTTTGAAGTCTCTGGCTGCATGAGGAAACCTGAGTAAACTGGTGCCATACTTCCGATTTATCTCAGGGCACTTCACTGCCCTTCAGATGAGCCCTTGGGAGGGTCCCTGCCAGGCAGCTTGGCCAACTTGGGCCCTGGCTTCCTGACAACAGCAAGGTAGAGGTCAGCATCAAAGAGATCCAGTGCCCTTTCATCAGCCCAGCGGCCTTTCACCAGAAGGCCAGTCAAGGAGAAGAACCCGATTCCTGTGTACAGGGAGACTCCAAATTGTCCTGGGGTCTCTCAGGCCAGAGAGGACTGCTCCTCACCAGATTGGCTTCTGGGTCATTGTCACGCTGGGTCCCTCCAGAACAACCCCAGGATGCTGGGCCTGTGGCATAGATGGCTCTAAGCCTGGGGTACAAGTGCCCCTCCAGAAGAGGGGGCTGCGCTGCTGGACCCTGATGCCCCAGTGCCCTGCCTTAATTGTCAGGATAGGCCTGGTCTCCACCCAGGAGATAGTCATTCCATCTGGGGTCTGGGGTTTGATTCCTAGATCCCGTGTGTCCCTGGCAGGCCTTCCCGCCCCTCAGTCTCAGTTTTCTCCTTTGGAAAGCAAGCAGGTGGATGACATCACTTGGGTTGCAGAGTGCTTCCTACGTGTGCCCTGGTTCTGAGTGCCTCCCAGGCTGCATATGTTCCTGCAGCAACCACATGAGGGGAGGGAGAACCGCCCCCCTTTACAGGGGAGTAATTGGAGGCCCAGGAGCTTTGGCACCTGGGCCGAGGCAACCTGGCCAGACAGAAATGGTGCCGGGAACTCAGAACACCAGACTCCCAGACCGTTCACCTGCTGCCACCCTGCCTGCCACATGTCCTTGAATGGATTCCATTAATTAGAGGGGTTTGAGACACCAGTCTTCCCCCAAACCACAAACATGGGAAACATCAATGGCTGCATAGAGAAATGTTTGCTATTGTAAACACTCTTAACCATGTGCCAGTAGAAGGGGATGGCCCACAGTATACTCACCCTGTCATCTGTCTCTCTCTCAGAGAACACGTCCTGCAGTTTTGGGGTCATTTATTTACTCATCTTGCAAACATTTGCTCACCCTCTCCAGGCCTGGAAGGGCCCTGGGACCCAGGGATGAGTCAGAGTGTGGGGGCTTGCAGGGTTCCCATGGGTCTTTCCTCTCCTCTATCTTCCCACAGTCTGGTGACCTTGGTGTCCCAGTCTTGGCCCTCATCGCTCTGGCTCCTGCCCTTCCTCTTTGTCCTGGACCCCTTCCCCAGAAGTTCAAGATGCCTTAAACCTGTGTCCCCAGGGGTCTACAGCTCTTGCGCCTCATCCTGTGCTGTTCAGAGAATGGCCACCCACTTCATCCCACTACCCACCGGGACCATGTATTAGTTTCCTGCAGCTGCTGGAAATTACTGAAAACAACAGAAACTTTCTCTCTCACAGGTCTGGAGGCCTAAGTAGGTGCTGGCAGGGCTGTATTCCCTCTGGAGGCTCAAGGGGAGAACCCTAAAGGGGACCTCTGGCCACTGCCAGCTAAGCGGATGGACAACAGGAAATGCCGGCCTTTCTGATGTTCTGAGAGAATCTGGAAATCTGCTCATTTACGTGGAACCCTCTGATTCTTAAGTCAGAGCAACTAATTCAAGCTTTTAAAAACCCCTGAGTGAAGTCACTAAGTTGATGTGTTAGGGGACCCCAGCCTCCATCCCCCAACAAAGATGAATAATTAAACAGCTATCCATGAACAAAAACAACTCTAGGAGAGCTCAGGAGTCCACTTAAGAAACTTCAGTAACACAGTGGAACAAAAAACTTGAGAATAACTGCACAAGAAGAGAGGGAAGACAGCTTCATTCTGCCTGCATCACCCTGTCATCCCCAGCAAGAAAGAGTTTCCCTCACCAGGAAAGGGAGAGTGGGGTGAGCAACCAGTTTCCCTAGCCTCTTTGGGCACTGCACAAAGGACCCACTTTGGTTTCACCCCACCCAGAGACCAGCAAAGGTGAGATGAATAGAAACAGCTAGGAATAAGGAAGAAGGACAGGGGCTCCCACCAGCCATGTAGTGGGAGCGACCATGGTTCTTTGTGGCCTGCTCTGCAGAGGACCCCAGCAGCTTTCACCACTGAAGAAACCAATGGCCAGCACAGCTGCTGCAAACCTCCTGCAGATTTTAGAGCTGAGGTTTTGCTCTACAGGTTTTTGCATTCACAGACACCAGGCACCTGAGCCCTCTTGCTTCCTCCATCCCCACCCCCGCCCTCAACAAGGATCTGCACGGGCAACTGGCCCAGGCCTCTGCAGCTGCATAAGTGCAAAACGCCAGCCTAGACCACTATGGTTGACCCCTACCACTGTGCATACACTCAGGACTAGCCTCCAGCTGTGCACATGTATGCCATCAACCTGATTCCCATCACCAGCCTCCACTGCCATGTGTGCCCCCATGGTGAGACCCTGCAGCCCTAAGAGTGCACATCAACAGCCAGGGCTCAGGTAGCTGCTAGTGTGCCCACAGTTGACACTTGTCCTTCCTGCTGGCCCTGACCCTTGTCATGAATGTGTCTGCAACTGGACACTGCTACTACCCAGGCACCTGCAACTGGCCCCTGCAGCTGTGTATGTGCATACTACTGGTTCTGGCCACCACCACTGCATGCCCTGGTCCCTAGCTGCTGGACCTGGAGGCCCCACTGAAGACCTCAAGAGTCCTTGCAGCCATTGTGGACTCCCTGCAGCAGTTGTCACCAAGGACCACACAATTTTTGATGTCATGGATCTAGCAGCCTGAGCCAATGAGACATCACCTCTCCTCTGGACCCAGAGCCACCATACTCCCCAGACTTGGTGCTCTGCATCACTAGATCCAGTGTGCCCCTGACCCCACTGAAGGTGAAGGTCTTTCTTACTGAAGTCAGTCCATAAAATCCGGAAATGTGCAGAAAGCTATGCAAGGCACAAGGATTTTGAAGAATTGGGGAAACATCACATCATCAAAGGAACACAGTAAATTTCCAGTAACTGCCCCAAAAGAAATGAGATACATGAATTGCCTGATAAAAAAATCAAAATTATTGTTCTAAAGATGTTCAGAAAGCTACAAGATAACACAGATAAACAATTTAATGAAATCAGGAAAACAATACAAGAACAAAATGAAAATTTCAACAAAGAAATAGAAAACATAAAAAGAACCAAACAAAACTTTGGAGCTGAAGAATACAATGACTGAAGAATTCAAAAGAGAGCATCAACACCAGCTGGACCAAGCAGAAGAGAAAATCAGTGAACTAGAAGACAGATCATTTGAAATTATCTAATCAGCAGAGCAAAAAGAAAAAAGAATGAAAAGGAATGAGGAAACCTATGGGACTCATTAAGAGAAACAATCTATGCATTATTGAAGCCCAAGAAGGAGAATAGGGGGAGAAAGTGGAAAAGGTTTATTTAAAGAAACAGTAGCTGAGAACTTCCCAAACCTTGGAGAGAGATTTAGACATCTAAGTTCATGAAGCTACTAGGTCACCCTAAAATGATCTTCTCCAAGACACATTATAATAAACTATCTAAAAGCAAAGACAAAGAGATCATTTTAAAAGTAGCAAGAGAAAAAATTTCTCTCATACAAGAGAATCCCAATAAGGCCATGAGTGGATTTCTCAGCAGAAACCTTGCAGGCCAGGAGAGAGTAGAATGATATATTCAAAGTGCTGAAAGGAAAAAACTACCAACAAAGAATGCTTTACTTGGCAAAGTGTCTTTCAGAAATGAAAGCAAGATAAAGACTTTCCCAAACAAACAAAAAGAGAGTTCATTACTACTAGATCTGCTTTATGAGAAATGCTGAAAGGAGTTCTTTAAGCTGAAGCAAAATGACACTAATTAGTAATATGAAAACACATGAATATATATAACACACTGGTAAAGGTAGGTATATAGTCAAATTTAGAATACTCTAATTCTGTAATATGGTGGTGTGTTAACTACTTAACTCTAGTATACAGGTTAAAGAACCAAAGTATTACAAATAGCTATAGCTACGAAGATTTGTTAATGGATACACAATATAAAAAGATGTAAATTGTAATGTCAAAAACATAAAATGTGGAGGTGAGGAATAAAAGTACAGGGTTTTTGCATGCAATTGAAATTAAATTGTTATTAACTTAAAATAAACTGTTATATCTCTAAGATGTTTCAAGTAAGCCTCAGAGTAACCAAAAAACAAAAACCTGTATACACACAAGATATAGAGAAGGGAATCAAAGTACACCACTACAGAAAGTCATCAATTCACAAAGGAAGACAGCAAGAGAGGAAGAAAGGAATTACAAAAAAGTCAGAAAATAATTAACAAGATGGCTTTGGTAAGTCCTTACTTATCAATAATTACTTTAAATGTAAGTGGGCTAAATTCTCCGATCAAAAGATATAGAGTGGCTGAATAGATTAAAACAAACAAACAGACAAACAAAACAAAATAAAAAAACAAGACCCAACTATATGCTGCCAACAAGAGATTCACTTCAGCTTTAAGGACACACATAAGCTCAAAGTGAAGGGATGGAAAAAGATATTCCATGCAAAGGGAAACCAAAAGAGAGCAGGGGTAAGCTATACTTACATAAGACAAAACAGACTAAGTCAAAAAACTGTAAGGAGAAACAAAGAAGATCATTATACAATGATAAAGTGGTAATTCATCATGAGAATATAACAATTGTAAATATATATGCACCCAACATCAAAGCACCTAAATATATTAATCAAATAGTAATAGTTCTGAAAGGAGAAATAGACAACAATACAATAACAGTAGGAGACTTCAGTGCCCCACTTTCAGCAATGGATAGATCATCCAGACAGAAAATCAATAAGAAAACATCGGACTTGAGCTATACTGTAGGCCAAATGGACTTAACAGATATTTAACAGAACATTCCACCCAACAGTAGCAGGATACACATTTTTTCAAGGCTGCATGCAACAATTTCCAGGATAGGTCATATATTATTAGGTCAAAAAACGAGTCTTAGCAAATTTAAAAGACTGAAATCATACCAAGTAACTTTTCTGACTACAGTGGTATGAAACTAGAAATCAGTAACAGGAGGAAAACTGGAAAATTCACAATACACAGAAATTAATACACTCCTGAACAACCACTGGGTCAAAGAAGAAATCAAAATGGGATAAAGAAAATATCTTGAAACAAACAAAAATGGAAACACAGCATACCAAAACTTATGTGACACAGCAAAAGCAGTTCTGAGAGGAAAGTTTATAGCAATAAATGCCTACAATAAAAAAGAAAGATCTCAAATAAACAACCTAACTTTATATCTCAAGGAACTAGGAAAAGATGAACAAACTAAGCCCAAAGTTAGCAGAAGGAAGGAGGTAACAAAGATCAAAGTAGCAATAAGTGAAATAGAAAATAGAAAAACAGTGAAAAATATAAACAAAACTAAGATTTGGTTTTTTTGAAAAAATAAAATTGACAAACCTTTAGCTAGACTTACCAAGAAAAAGAGAAGACTCATAATAAATGAAAGAGGAGACATTACAGCTGATATTACAGAAATATAAAGGATCATAAGAGACTACTATGAATACGTATACACCAACAAATTGACCAACCTAGAAGAAATGGATAAATTACTAGAATCATACAACCTACCAAGACTGAATCATGAAGAAATAGATAATCTGAACAGACCAATAATGAGTAAGGAGATTGAATCAGTAATCAAAAATCTCCAAACAAGGAAAAGCCCAAGACTACATGATTTCACGGGTAAATTCTACCAAACCTTTACTGAAGAATTAATGTCAACCCTTCTCAAACTCTTCCAAAAATTTAAAGAGGAGGGAACACTCCTAAACTCAATTTTTTGTGAGGCCAGCATTATCCTAATACCAAAGCCAGATAAGGACACTATAAGAAAAGAAAACTACAGGCGAATATCCCTGATGAATATAGATGAAAAAATTCTTGACAAAATATTAGCAAACCGAATTCAACAGCACGTTAAAAAGATTATACACCATGATCAAGTGGGATTCATCCCTGGGATGCAAGGTTGGTTCGACATATGCAAATCAATAGATGTGATATACCACATTAATAGAATGAAAAATAAAATTTATATGAACATTTCAATAGGTGCAGAAAAAGCACTTGACAAAATTCAACATCTTTCATGATAAAAACTCTAAACAAATTAAGTATAGAAGGAACATATCTCAACATAATAAAGACCATATGTGGCAGCCCATAGCTAATATCATACTCAGTGGTGAATAGTTGAAAGCTTTCTCTCTAAGATCATGAATAAGACAAGGGTGCCCATTCTCACCACTCCTATTCAAAATAGTACTGGAACTTGCTTTCTTGCCAGAGCAAGAAAAAGAAATAAAAGACATCCAAATAGGAAAAGAAGTAGTAAAATTATCCCTGTTTCCTTATGACATGATCCTGTATGTAGAAAATTCTAAAGACTCCACCAAAAGAACTGTTAGAACTAATTAACAAATTCAGTAAAGTTTTAGGATACAGAATCAACATACAAAAATCAGTTGCATTTCTATACACTAATAGTGAACTATCTGAAAAAAAAATAAAGGAAACATTTCCATTTACAATAGCATCTAATATAGTAAAATACTTAGGGATAAATTTACCCAAAGAAGTGAAAGATCTGTGCACCGAAAACTATAAGATACTGATTAAAGATATTGAAGAAGACACAAATAAATGGAAAGATATACTGTGTTCATGGATCAGAAGAGTTAATATTGTTAAAATATCCATAGTGCCCCCAACCATTTGTAGATTCAATGCAGTCCCTATCAAAATTACAAATTCCAATAGAAAAAGCAATCCTAAAATTTTTATGGAACCACAAAAGACCTCAAATAGCCAAAGCAATCTTGAGACAGAACAAAGTTGGAGGCATCACACTTCCTGATTTCAAACTATATTACAAAGCTATAGTAATCAAAACAGTATGGTCCTGACATAAAAACAGATACATAGACCAAGGGAACAGAATCAAGACCCCAGAAATAATCCTATGCATATACAGTCAACTTATATTTGACAAGGGAGCCAAGAATAATTAATGTGAAAAGATGGTCTTTTCAATAAATGGTGCTGGGAAAACTGAATATTCACATGCAAAAGAATGAAATTGGACCCCTGTCCTACATCACTCACAAAAATTAACTGGATTAATTTGGAAATGGATTAAAGACTTAAACCTAAGACCTGAGACCATAAAACTCTTAGAAGAATACATAGGGGAAAAGCTCCTTGGCATTGGTCTTGCCAATGATTTTTTGGCTATTACACCAAAGCATAAGCAATAAAAGCAAAAATCAACAAGTGGGACTACATCACACTATAAAACTTCTGCATAGCAAAGGAACTATCAACAACATGAAAAGGCAACCTAGAGAATGAGAGAAAATATTTGCAAACCTCTTATTGGATAAGGGATTAATATCCAAAATATAGAAGGAACTCATACAACTCAAAAGCCATATATATATATATAAATTTAAAGTGGGCAAAGGACCCAAACAAACATTTTTCCAAAGAAGACATACAAATGGGCAATAAGTATGTAAAAAAGGTGCTCAACATTACTAATCATCAGGGAAACACAAGTTAAAACCACAATGAGATATCATGCCACATCTGTTAGAATAGTTATCAAAAAGACAAGAGATAACAAGTGTTGGTGAGGATGTGGAGAAAGGGAACCCTTGTGCACTGTTGATGGGAATGAAAATTGGTTTAGTCACTATGGAAACCAATATGGAAGTTCCTCAAAAAATTAAAAATAGAACTACCATGTGACCAACAATCCCACTTCTGGCAATGTGCCCAAAGAAAATGAAAACAGGATACTGAAGAGATATCTGTACTCCCATGTTTATTACAGCATTATTCACAATGGACATGGAAACAACCCAAATGTCTATCTGTGGATGACAAATGGATAAAGAAATGTGGTACATATGTACAATGGAATATTATTCAGCCTTTATAAAGAAGGAGATCCTGCCATTTGCGACAAAATGGCTGAAACTGGAGGATATTATGCTAAGTGAAATAAACTAGACACAGAAAGACAAATACTGCAAGATCTCACTTACGTGTAGAATCTAGAATGGTCAAACTCATAGAAGTAGAGTGTCAGATGGTGATTGCCAGGGGCTGGAGGGAGGAGGAAATGGGAGGTGATTGTCAAAGAGTACAGAATTTCAGTTATGCAAGATAAGTAAGTTCTGGAGATCTTTTATATAGCACAGTGCCTATAACTAACAATATTCTATCAAAAAAATGTCACATACTTAAAATTTGCTAAGATGGTTGATATTACATGTAGCGTTCTTACCACAAAAAAATGATAACAATAAAAAGGGTGGGAGGATACTGTGAGAGGTGATGGATATGTTTATGGCCTTCATGGTGGTGATGGTTTCATGAATGTATACTCATTCCCAAACTCACTGAGTTGTATATATTAACTATGTACATCTTTTTACATGTCAGTCATGCCTCAAAAAAGTGGTTTTAAAAAACCCCTAAACCCCGAGTGGGTCATAAGTGTGTGATCTAAAGGAAATACATCTGCAGGTTGACACAGTGGGGACTCCTAGTGTAAGACTATTGGTTTATGGATAATGGACCAAAAAATCAAAAGTGTGGGAGCTGGATGGGGCAGTGATGGCAGGATGGCCTCAAGGGGAAGGCAGGGCCATGTACCTGCAGTTGGGGCATGGCATTTGGTGGATCTGAGCCAAGCACTGAAGGGAGAATTAGAGTTTACCGGATGGCCAAGGCTGGGGGCAGGAGCAGGGCCTTCCAAGCTGAGGGCTTCCTGGGTTCAGGAGCCTGAAGGCCAGGCAGTGTGCACTGTATTGGAAGGACAGGACTGTTTCAGCGACTGGTGTGAGGTGTGTGAGCTGGGGGCAAAGAGGACAGTGGCAGACTGAGAGCCTTGGATGCCAGAGTACAGAGTAGCCTGAATCCTGATGGGGACAAGGGTTCATCGAGGGCTTTGCAGCATGGAAGAGCCATAGCCAGTTTTGGGGGAGGCTTCAGTTGCTGTAGAGTCTGGGCTGGTGACTGTTGTGGATACAAGGATAGACGGTGGGGACTGTGGCCAGCTGCAGTGGTGCGTGCTCCATCCGTGGTGTCCACTGCTGGGTGCCATGCACTGTGGTCAGAGCCTGCATTTTCCAAGGAAAGATGGAATTCCATTTTTGAAACATGAAATCTCATCATTTTGAGTGTCGGGTTCAGAACTTTGAAAACACTCTTTGGGTCTAACTGAACATATCTGTGGCAGATTCAGTCCCCGGCTGACAGCTTTGGCCTTTGTCTTGGCCTTTGGGCTCCTGGGGGTGAAGGTGGGGGATAACCCAGGCAAGAACCCCTTCCTCAGACAGGGTTCATCACCCCTAAATGGCTCTGGCCTTGGTGGCTGGAAGTGGAGCCTCTGGAATGATGGGGCCTCTAGGGCCACCTGTTTGTGCCCTTCCCAGCCTGGGGTTCAAGGCTAGCACCTAGCTGGGGTGCTGGGCAGGGTTCACTGGGCCCTGCTCAGCCAGGTTGGAGGCTCTGCTCTCTGCGGCCCTCCTCACTGCTTCTCCTCGTTGGTCTGCTGTGCGCTGGGAATTTGAACAGTTTCATCTTTGCCCTGCAGGCTGGCCTGATCCGTATGGAGGAGGAGGAGTTTTTTATCGAGCCCCTGGAGAAGGGTCTGGCGGCAAACGAGGCTGAGCAGGGCCGTGTGCATGTGGTGTATCGCCGGCTGCCCACCTCCAGACCCCCTCCTCTGGGGGGGCCACAGGCCCTGGACACAGGTAAGGCTGCTGCCGGTGGGAGGGTTGCATGGTGGACACTGAATGACCCCCCTGGGGAATGCAGGCACCCTTTCTGTAGCTCTGGTCCCAGGCCAAGGCTGAGACCCACCCTTGCTGACCGCATAGCACAGTGGGCGTGCTGGGATGCTGGGTCAGGGACCTCTGCTTTGGGTGTATGTGGGCCATAAGCTTGTAGGTCTGAGGCCTCCACAGCAGGCAGTAAAGGCTGCCTGAGGGTCTAACCTTTGGCTGCCTGAGGGCTGGCAAGTGTCAGGGAGGAGGCAAGACCCAGACCAGGCCTGTACCCCGGCCTGAGTCCCGCGCCCGTGTCTCTGAGCCTATGCCTCTGAAGAAGATGTCTGCCGCCCCCTCACCCCCATCCCCAGCCTCTTTCCCCTGCCTCTGTGCTGTGCTTTCCCTGCAGTGGTGACCACACCTCCCTGGCTGCTCACAGAGAAAGGCCCTGAGTGCTTCTTTGGCCCCAATTGGACCCTGCTCCCTCTGGGAGACAACTCAGATGCCAGGAGGGGAGGGAAGTGCTCCACAAAGACCCCAGAGGTGCTCCCAGCAGCCTCAGCAACCTATGCACAGACTCATGTGGTTTTATCTTTTTCAGCTTAGAATCAAAGTGTGCTCTGGGCCCAGGAGCGTGGAAGGAGCTACTGGGCAGGCGGTGCAGCCTCTCAGAGCCCTCCAGGAGGACACACCTACCCTCAGCCCAAACCTCCCCAGCATTCTCAGGATCTCAGGTCCCGGGCTTCAGTGAGGCCAGGTTGGGGTCTGGCTGTGGTCCTGGCCGTGCCCAGGATCTGTGCTTGGCTCTTGCAGGGTGGGCTTAGCCCTCAGTTTCGGGTTCTAGATTCCTGGCTGCGCTCGCCCATGGCCAGGGCAGGTGGCAGCAGGCAGGGCACTGAGGCCTGGGTCTTGAGTCAGGCTCATCTGCATGTTTACAGTGAGCCCCGGAGGACCTACTGGGCCAGCCCAGCCGTGCTGTGATTAGCTGAGACACCCCCATTGCCCCAAGCAGCCTTGGCTCATTTAATTTAGGTCTCTCTGAGTTCCCAGCTGACAGATCAATTGGGTGCAGCCTGGCAAGGCACCATTCTAATTTCAAGGAATGGTATCAGATACTTTTGCAAAGGAATTGTCCCATCAGGAATCCCAGTGCTCTCTAGAGCCGATCAATACTTCCAGCTGCCCCTTCTTCCCAGATGATGAATTGTAGGTCTCCTGCCAACAGTGGAGGGGGCACCCCAGGCGCTGCCTGTCTGGCCTTCCCCAGCTTCGGCCCCTCCTACCTCTTTCCCACCCTTGGGCTTCTCTGCATGGGGGGGAATGGAGAGTAATCCCATTGGGTGAGGGCAGGAGTGGAAATGGGGCAGGGGAAGTGCCCCAGACCAGGGATCAGGGCCCTGGTGTTGCTCCTCGCTGGCTGTCTGCCCTTGGGCAAGTTTGGGCCTCTGGCCTCTGCCTTCTCATCTGTCCTGTGGGATTAGAAATGCCTGTGTCTCATAGAGCTGAGGACCTGGCCACTTTGGGCTTGGTGCTTCTGGGCTGGCCTCTACCGGAAGATTCAGGGGGTTCCCTGGGGGCCCACTTAGGCTGGGTGAGGTGGAGCCTGCACAGTGAGGCTGCCAGGTGCCCTGGGCCAGGGTGCCAATCCCAAATTCAATGTGGTACCTATCTCCTGAACATGACAGCCCTCCTTCATGGCCTGACCGGCCTTGCCTTATTTCCTGGGCTTCTGTTGGCCTTTTGGCATCTTCTCTTGAATCCTTGCCCCAACCTTCTCATCCGGCTATCTCTCGTGAGAGCTTGGAACTCAGAACACAGGAAAGGAATTTCAAACTCAGAATAAGCCCAGAAACCATTGACCTTAGAAGAGGGAAGGCCAATTGCATGGGTCTGGGGCTGAGGCTGCACTGAAATGGGGTGGGGTGAGCTCTAGACCTCAGCCCGGGGCTGTGGGTGTGTAGGCTGAAGGCTGTGGGCCGAGGGCAGTAAGTCTCGGCCACAGGCCCAGAGTCTGGCGCCAGACCCCCTTTCCTTGATGTCCCTGCCCAGTGTCAGCGTGACCCTGTGTGGGTGACTTGTCCACAGAGAGCACATTTCTCCCTGCATGTGCCTGATTGTTTCCACTGGGCCCAGGGCTGAGGCCCACTCACTGACTGGAGGTGGTCCAGATACATTTTATGCTGGAGCTGGTCTGAGGGCCCACAGTGACCCCCGACAGTCTTGCTCTCCGTCAGCCCCAGGCCTTGTCAGGGCCCACGGTGGCAGCTGGGAGATATGTAAAAGGAGTGTCCTTGGCTGAGCATGTTTGCTCCGTGCTCTTTCCTGCAAGAGGACATGGCCTACTGGGCACAGAACACCAGGACCTCCATGCAAAGGCTTTCAGGATGTGAGTGTGAGTGAGTGTGTATAAGGCTAAGAGACCCTTTCTTCTGGTGAATTCTGATGGGAACCCTGATGTGTCAATGTGGCTTTGGCCAAAGAAGGCAGGAGGTACTGACTGGAAGCTTCCTCCTGCCCCCGCAGGGCAACTTCTGGAAGCAGGTTTGAAATACCCTGGCCATTTATCAATGGACAATGGATATAATGGGTCCTCGGAGGAAGGGGAAGGGGAAACACCTGTCCTGGGCCTCCTGGTCTGGGAGGTTAGCATCTGGCTGGGTGTGGGTGTGCGAGTTGGGGTGGGGGTGCCTGTGGAGGGTGGTGAGGGTATGGGTGAGGGGGCCTGTGGGGTGGGGTGTTTGTGGGAGCGTGTGTTGTACACAGCTCTTCCAGAGCATTGAGACACGCTGCCATTGCCCTGTTTTCCCTGAGCAGCCAACAGGCTTCCTGGGGTGGTCTCAGGGGCTCCCGGACCCTCAGAGCATCATTGTTACTAACGGTCTCCATCATCTTAGGTCAGCTACTGGGTTGCAGACTGCCCAGGGAAAGGATGGAAAATGATGCTTTTAGCGCGTCTTCCAGGACTCAGGCCACGGTTGGAGGTTGCACTGGGCAGCTTAGCCCACAACAATGTCACCCTCAGGCCCTGGAGGAGGGTACCGGGGTGGGCAAGGGACTGAAGGAGACCAGGATGACTTTTTTTCCCTCACTGGACTCACAGGTGTTGCAGAAGTGTCTCTGCTTGGCTCTGCTGGGCCTGGGAGCCTGGCTGGGCCAGAAGGGCAGGGCTCCAAGGCCAGGGTGCCAGTGTGGCCTTTTGGGGAGAGGAGGTTCAGGCATCTCCAGGCCTCTGCTGGACCGGACCTTTCCCCAGCACCCTGAGTCCCTTTCTCAGCCTTCCCCAGAGCCAGCCCTGTGCCCAGGGCCGTATGTTGGGAGGTGTGCTGTGTAAAATTGGCCTCCCTGGTGTTTTCACGTGTGTGCATGCATGCGTGTTTGCATTTGTATACAAGCATGGAGAGAGCCTCACTCCCAGTTCTAGGCCACTGCCTGAGCACCGCCCTGGCTGCCATCTGTTGACACTGTCTGGGGTTGTTGAGGGGGAGCCAGGGCCAGTGGGTACAGGATAAGGAGCACAGCCCAGCCTGGAAGCCCTGCTCACAGCTTGCACTGGGTGATCCTGGCATGTCATGCCCCTCTGAGTCTCAGGCTGCTATGACACATTACCACCAACTGGGCAGCTTAAAACAACAGCACTTCATTCTCTCGTAGTTTGGGAGGGCAGAAGTCTGAAGTCGGTCAGTGTCACTGGGCTGAAATCAAGGTGTCAGCAGGGCTGGTTCCCTCTGGAGGCTCTAAGGCAAATCTGTTCGTTGCCTCTCCCAGCTTCTGGTGGCTGCTGGCATTCCTTGGCTTGTGGCTGCATCACTCCAATCTCTGCCTTCGTGGTCACATCACCTCCTCCTCTTCTGTGTGATATCAATCTCCCTCTGCCTCCCTCTTATAAAGGATGCAGGTAATGGCATTGGGATTCACCCTGATAATCAGAATGATCTCCACCTCTCAAGATCCGTAATCTAATAACATCTACAAAGTCCTTTTTTGCCATATAAGATAGCATTCACAGGTCCTAGTGATTAGAACCTGGTATCTTTGGGGGCCACCATTCAGCTTATACAGGAAGCAAATCAGCCTCCCTTTCAAGGCTGGCTATGCAATGAATGGGGTGCACATCCGTGGAGGAGCGACACTGCAGGTATCCTTCACTCCTTCTCAGGGGACAGTGCTCAGGCACAGCCCAGGCAGACCCCTTGCCCCTCTTCTGCCTCTGCTGGACCCTAGTGCCATCTCAGCCAGACTGTGGGGCCTGGTGTGCTATGGCTGGTCTGACCGTAAGACCAAGTGCGCGGAGATGCGGCCTTGCTGGTCACACCAAGGGGGGCTGAACTTGGGACTCTGGGAAAGTCCCCACTGGGTGGGAAAGACCCCTGGGTCACATACTGGGCATGTGGTCTCTCTGTCAGGCACATTTACAAGAAGTCCTGCCATCCCAAGACAAGGGCTGCAAACTCAAGAGACCTGCAGCGCCCAGCAGGCAATGCCAATGAGGACAATGGCAGAGGGTAAGAAAAAGAATTACACCCACCCTTGGCTTGGCGTTAATTTTCCTGCTTTTGATATAAACACGGACACAGAGAGAATGTCTCTGCTAAAATGGAAACGGCAATGTGAGTGCAGTGGCACATGGCATTTGGCCCTGGCCTCACCGTGGGCACAGCACAGATGACAGACTTCGTCCACAGGGGCAGACCCTCCTCAGCTCCCCTGACCAAGACCTGGTGGGACTGTGGGCCTGGGGCAGCCAATCCTCTTACTGTCAAGAGAATCCAGACATTAGAACTTTTATTTGAACCCTCCTGATTTTAAATTGTTGCTTCAAATTTCTGAAAAGCACCATATGGGCCAAATAAAACATGACCCCCATTGGCCACATGTGCTTTATGAGAGGCAGAGGTGGACGTGTCCTTTGCCCTCCACCACAGGCCTCCTGCAGTCCCTGGGCATGGCCTTGGGACCAAGGAAGGGCTGTGAGCTCCTGCTAGGCAGGTGGTACCCCGTCCCACGAGCTGCTGCTGGGCTGCAGTGTCTCCCACCCTGCCTTGCACTTGGCCCTGGGCTGAAGGAAGAGAAGCCAGACAGCTCAGTGTCTGTGACCTTGGCTGCCTCCTTCTCGGAAACAGCCAGTGCCAAGCCTTTGCCCGCTGCTGTCAGGCTGTGGCGTCCTCCCTGGCGGGCAGAGGAGGCATGCTGCCCTCAGGAGCGCTCTGCCCTGCTGCTGCCAAGGAAAGCCTGTGAGGAGGGAAGGGCAGGGTGCCAGTGCTGCCGTGGCTTCTCCACGTGGCCAAGCGTGGCCAACCCGCACAGTCTCCACCCGGCGGCCCGCAGCCCTTCCTCCCCTCCTGACCTGCTGCGTGTCTCTGCCCTGTCCCATTGCCTTGAGCCACATAGTTTTCTGGGCTGCTGAGGAACCAGGAGTGAAGCTCATGTAGGCCCTCAGGGCAGGAGCCAGAGGGCTAGAGCTGATGCTGGGAGCTCGCAGAGGCTGTGTGATGTCCTGCAGGCAGCCCCAGCAGGGAAGGGGCCTGACAGATAGTGCTGTATTTCAGCCAGCCTGCTGCGGTCCAGGCTGGAGGCAGGGAGGCCAGAGCGATGGTGCAGGGAGAGAGCAGCCCTGTCAGGACAGGCCATGGGTGGGAAGTGGGCAAGGCTCCACTTGGTGGTAGTGGGTTGCCAGGCGTACCTTGGTGATGCAGTGTGTATGAGTCATAAGGGAGAGGGCCCAGTCAAGGGTGAGGCCTGGTGGTGGGTGAGGGGTGGATAACGGGGTAGGCGATGTGGAGGGGGCACTAACTTGCTGGAAACCAGATTCGGGAGGCTTTCTGTGCTATAGCGGTTTATGTCTTAGTGTCCTGTTGGCACTGTAACAAGTTACCATAAACTCAGTGGCTTAAAAAAACACAGATTTATTCTCTTACAGTTCTGGAGGTTAGAAGTCCAAAATGGATCTTAAGGGGCTAAAATCAAGGTGTCAACAGGGCTGGTTCCCTCTGGAGGCTCGAGAGGGGAATCTGTTCCTTGCCTCTCCCAGCTTCTGGTGGCTGCCGGCATTCCTTGGCTTGTGGCTGCATCACTCCAACCTCTGCTCTGTGGTCACAGTGTCCTCTAATCTGTAGTAAGTTTCTCTCCATTTCCCTTTTATAAAGACACTTGTGATTACATTTGGCTCACCGGGATAATCCAGGAGAATTTTCTCATTTCAAGATCCTTACCTGCATCACATCTCTTGATGTGATGCAGTTAAAAAAAACAAGAGTCTCTTTTTTTTTTTTTACTTATAACAGATGTAACAAAAGTTTAATATCCTAACTATATAAAGAGCTCCCAGAGATCAATATAAAGAATTACAAATTATCTGAAAAAACAACTGAGCCACAGATATTAAGAGGCAAATAGGAAATGCATTAACAGAGGGAAACACAGATCGTTAATAAACATCTGCAGAGTCTCTTTAGCCATATAAGGCTATACTCACTGGTTCTGGGGATTAGGATGTGACATCCCAGGGGCCATGATTCAGCCTACGTGATATCAAAGTGTTGAAGGCTGAGGTCCTGGCAGAAGTGGAAGAGAGGCCCTCGGCAGGCTTTGCACCCTGAGTCCCAGATCTGGCCAGAGTCCAAGTGCTGGGACCTCTCTCTGTGTCCCCAACCCAGGTACTTCCTGAGCCATTTGCAGGAGCCTGGGGCCTGGCCTGGCACTTTCAGGTGGTGACCCAGGGGCTCTCCCACTGGACTTGACCCGTGCCCTGCCCAGCCGGCCATTGCCAGCTCACTGAATTGCAGCTAAAAGTCTGGGCACCTCAGTGCTAGATGCCCAGGGCCTTCTCAGTTCCTCCTCCTCATTCCACCCCTGAGCTGTGCCTACAGCTTGGGGATGAGAGGAAACCCAAAGAGAAGCACCGATTGTGAAACCCGAGGCAGTTGGCCCGACAACTGCCGGGGGGCGTGTTTCAGAGCTGAGTGCATCCTTGGCAGAGGCCTCGGTGCTCCTGCTGCTTGCGGCCGGCCCCCTGCACAGCTGTTGGAGATGCCAGTGTGGTGATGTGGCCACATGCCGGGGAGGTGGGCGGGGGGCCAGCGCTGGGACAGCCGAGGCTGCACATTCTCTGAGGCCTGATGCTGTCTGGGGTCAGACTTAGGAGACCACTCCAGAGCTGTCGGCTGAGCTGGGGGACTTTCTGACTGGGGTCTGCGGCCTGGGGGCTCTGCCCAGGGGCTGTGAAGGCAGAGGTGATGCCTGCAACCAGGCAAGGGCTTGGGCCCACCTCATCCTGCAGTGGAGACTTGCCTGGTGTGCCCCCCTCCTCCCTGCTGCCCCGATGCAGTCTGTGACGATACTCGACCTGGCTGGCACAGACAGCCCACGAGCTCAGCTCCTCTCCTCAGACACAATTCACTGATACGCTTTCTTTCTTCCCCTTGGATTGTGTAGTGAATGTCCCCCAAAGAGCTTTCTGTCGGCACGTGGTAACCATGCCTGGCTTCCAGATAACACAGCGTCTCAGGAGCAAAGCTGTGCTCTGCTCTGGGTGCGTCTGGAGTTTAATTAGCAAGAGTGGTGTGCCTGGTTGTCACATCGGCCGTGGGCTCTGCGGGTCTGCTCTTTGCAGGTCCCCAGCACAGCAGACCGGGATGTTTCAGGGAGAGACATGATGTCTCCAGTGGCAACTTTACATGTCTGTGGCATTTGTGCTTCACATGTGTCGGCCGGCCTGCCAGGGTGGGAGCAGCTGGGCCCGAACATCCATCGGGACCCTGACAAGGCTCCCTCCACAGCCCATGGGACAATTGTGAAAGAGAGCTGGGCTTTCTGCATGCTGTATCTACAAGATGGGGGACAGAGGGACAGGTGTCCCACAATGGGTCCCTGGACAGAGGCCTCTTGGAGACGCGGTGGGCCCTGATGACAGGTGAGAGGCGCTGGGTCCCAGCGTAAGAGGGATCGGGCTGCGGAGACAGCTCTAGGGACGTATGGAGGGGAGAGAAGCCCCTTCCCCAGAAACAGTGAGGCCAGGCATAGCTCAGAAGCTGGGTTTGGGCCCGAGGTCCAAACTCTGCCAGTTTGTACCAGTCGGAGACCTCTGACCAAGGCCTGTTTCTTCTAAGAATTCTCTGCAGGTTGGCAAACACTTCAGCCAGCTCCAAGCCTGAAGTGTTTTCTATAAAAATTTCCAACTTTCCTTGACCTATTTCTCTTTCAGATTAATACCAAGCAGCGCTGTGCACTTGGCCCTGAAGGAACTCTGAGCTGGGAAAAGGTCATGCAATTAGACGGAAGTGTTGGTGTCTGGCTCTCTCTCCCTCCCCAGCTCAGGCTTTATTCTTCTCTCCCTCAGTCTGGCCCTCTCTTTCGCCCACACATACTCACGCGCACACGTTTGGAACTTGGGCTGGATTCTTGAGTTGGGATGTTTCTCCCAGAGCTCTTGACCTGGCTCCACTGGCCTGGGCTCAGTCTTGGGGTGTGGGCTTCACCTTGACCTGGAGCAAGGGCGCAGGCAGTATGACTGAAGCTCATGGGGGAGCCTGGTGGCAGAGTCCAGCTGGGGTACCTTTCGAGGGGTGTCCAGGCAAGATGAAGGTGCACACTTGGTATGAGGTCAGGGCTCAGGTGATAGCTTGTAGGATGGCACAGGATTCAGGGGAGTCCAGGGCCAGGACCTGGTGGAGGAGGTGGCCTGGGAGCTGGGCTTGCATGGGGAGGAGGGTGGGGCTGACCTGGACTGGAAGGGACCAGGCGCCTAGTGATGTTCCCAGTCGTGGGGGGAACAATAAGAGTAACAGTAGTACTCCTTGATGGGGCACTCAGGCTCAGGGCAGGCACCCTGCCCACTGCTGCAGAGAGGGGTAAAGCCGTGAACAAAGCAAAAGCCAGGAAAGGGTAGACTGAGTCGGGGGGAGGTTTTCTGGGTCAGAGACAAGATGCTCCTGGCTGGTGGGAGGGCCCAGCCTGCGAGACTGATCCAGACAGAGGGGACAGAAACACTTGGCACTCTCTGAGGCAGGAGTCACCCCAGTGTGGCCGAGGGGCAGAAAGAGGGCCACATGCCTGGCACTGAGGGATTAATGGGGAGAGAAGAAGGGCTGGGCCTGGAGAGGTGGGGAGGGCTGGATTGTGTCCAGTCATGGAGGAGGTGAGGTCTTATTCTCCTCGCAGTGGGGAGCCTTTGGAGGACTCTCAGTGGGGAGAGTGGCCACAGGAAGGTCCGTGGGGAGTCCTGGGTGGTCCTGGTGGCCGATGACAGATGGCCAGGTAGATGATTTCAGGATGCTTTTGGAGGTAGGGCTCACAGGACGTGGGTGTGAGGGAAGGATCGAGGATGGCTCCTGGCTTTTGAAAGGCCTGAGCTACTGGGAGGATGGTGGATGGTTGTGACACAGCCTGAGGTGGGGATGCTGGGGGAGGAGAGGCAGGTCAGGCGGCCCGGCCAAGTGCAGAAGCCAGAATTGGGGCCCAATCCTCAGACTTCAGAGCTGTGCCCCTCCTGCTGTTCCTTGCTGCCCTGGCTCAGAGGAAGGGATTTCCCAGGAGAGGTAGTGCTGGCCATGGGCCAAGCCCATTTGGCTTCCAGACTCTCGTGGAAGGGGACAGGGATCCCAGACTTGACCCCATACAGGTGGACAGGCTCTGGGGTGTGCTCACAGCTGCTCTTGCCCCGGGAGTCAGAGGCCCTGCTCTGTGGGACGGGGTAGCTGGGCATAGTGTAAAGTCTAGGGTCCCTTGGACGTGCATGTGTCCTGGCCTCTTTGGTAGTCCAGGTCCTCCTTCCCAGCCTGCCACTTTGGCGAGGGGGCCTGGACCTGCTGGGGTGGATGGAAGCTTGTGAGAGTGGGCATGATGGGCTGTGTGCCTGTTTCTCAGGCCCTCCAGGCAGAGGTCTGCTGTCCACCCAGTGGGCTGGGGGCACTGCTGACCAGCTGCTCACACAGCCTGGATGGTAGTAATGACCCTGCCCTTTGTGCATCCTCTCTTGGAATTTGAATTTGGGGACCTCCTGGCCAGGGGGCCTCAGTTCTTCTCCTGTGAATAGGTGTCTGTTGCTGACCCTGCAGGGTACGGCCTGAGCCAGCCCGGACACCCTAGAGCCCTGGCTGTAAACAGGGAGTACTTGCTGTGTGACCGAAATAATTATGGGATCCAAGCGCGACAGACTCACAGTTCTGGGGCAGAGCCAGACTGGTTTCCCACCGCAGCTCCCAGAGACACTAAGTCCTTACCAGCACAGGGGCTTTGCTGGCTGATACTTTGCTGATCCAGCAGTGAAGCAGTGCTGCTTTTTGCTTTAATTTGTGCTGCTTTGATGGTTGGCAAGGATGAATGATCTCCCCGCATTTGATTACTTTGTATGTCTCCTCTTCCTGTTTAAGTCCTTTGCCTGTTCATCTCCTGGGGTCCTTTATATCGGGATAAGCCCTTTATCTGCTTTAGATATCGACTTTCTGTCATGTTTGATACAAGCCTTTTCCCCAGGCTGTATTTCCCTTTTCCTTTTCAGTTTTGTTAGTTTTTGTTGCACAAAAGCCAGTGTTTCCATAGCCCAGTCTGTGGGTGAGTCTTTTCCCCCATTGGAGCCGGTCGGTCGTTTGGGGACATGTACCTTTATTGAGGGCCTGTGTGAGGACAGGCGCTCTGCATCTGTGTGTCATTTAATCTGTATGGCAGCCCTGGGAGCAGGCAGAGAAGCGGGCCCAGGAGCACTGCTGTGTGAGCAATAATGAGAGTACCAGGCAGAGGAGAACGCAGCATTGGTGGAGCTCACCTGTGCAGGTGTCCCCAGAGCGCTGCAGGCACATCATCTCATGGATTCTTGTAATGACTCCATGGGCTTGGTTGATGCCATCATTGTGCTCACGTTATAGATGAGGAAACTGAGGTGCTGACTGTCACAGCTCATGAGTTGTAGAGCCACAGTTGAAGCCAGGCTGTCCACTCTTGTGTGGGCAGGGAGGAGCAGGCTGGGAGCCAGGACTGCCTGGCCCCCTGTGCAGCATCTCCTGTCCACCCCCCAAAGCCTGGGCCCCACCTGAAGGCTGGCCATCTTTGGGACACCTGGGGCTTTCCGAGCCCTGAGTCTCTGCCTACTGGCTGCAGGAACTGAGGCCCAGAGAGGGTGAGTGAGGAAGTGTCTCAGGTCATTTAGCACATCAGCTGTGGGGAGAATCTTTTGCTTGCTGCAAAATTCCCAGCATTGGGTGGGTTGCCTGGCACATAGTTGGTGCTTAAATATCCATGAAAAGAAAGAAGGAACTCGGCTGCCTGGAAAGCCTGGCCACACGTTTGTCATTCCTGAGGAAGCTGTTGTCCCTGGCAGGCATTTGAGGGCTTGCCACTGAAGCCCACTTTTATTGTTCCAATAGCTCTTACACTCCTGGCTTTGGATTCTTGGGTTTGTGCAGGTGGGACGTTGCTGGGGCCTCAGGCCCCCTGGGATGTCATGTGGTTGTGCGCCTTCACTGCTGCACTGGGGAGATGAGCCGGGCAACAGTGCCTGGGGGCCAGGGGAAGGTCAGCCTCACTGCGCCCAGCACACTCTGGCTACCATTCAAAGACCATGCTGTTGTCTTTCCACATATGCCCCATGGAAAACCATATCCATGTACTCATTTGTTCAATTCATTCAACTGATATTTACTTATGGCCCACACAGGGCCTGGCACTGGGCCAGGCACTGAACCCTGGGAACCAGACAGACACAGCATCCCCAAGCCCAGCGTCATACAGCTCATGGTGAACTGGTGGGTCTGCAAATGCCTGCACAGTTAGAAACAGTGGGAGATGCCACAAAGTGACCACACAGTAACTGGAGGCTGGAGTTGAGATCTGAAGTGTGGATTGCAGTTCACTAGGAGAGGAGGGGGGTGGGGGCAGCAGGGGCGAGTGTCCTGAGGGCAGTGGACTTAGCCTGTTTGGGGGTCCAGCAGGAGGGACTGGTGAGGGCAGAGGGGTCCGAGGTGGGCTGTCTTGGTGTGGAGGGGTGGTCCTCTGCTGTAAGTAGAGAAGCAGCGTGGCCTGGTTACTTTGGAGGAGGGTGAGAGGAGAAGAGGCACGAAGCCAGGAGGAGGCTGCCGCCATGAGCCCGGAGAGAGACTGTGGCCTGGGCAGGGTGGCCCTGGGAGTGGAGAGGGATGGCCAGATGCAACATGGAGCGATAGAGCAGCAAGGGTCTTGGGGGTCCTGTTAGGTATTCCCCATGGTGGTCAGAGGGGGTTGCTGCCCACTGGGCAGAACCACATTCCTATCCAGGCTCGCAGGGTCCTCCCAGGATCAGGGAGGAGCCAGAACCACAGCTCCCAGCCAGGCCCCTCCCATCCCTACCTCTGCCCCACCCTGGCCCTGCAGATCCAGGTTGGTGATGCTTGCCAGAATCATCTTTGCTGAGGTCCAGGCCTGGGAAGGTCTTTGTGTTTCTGGGCTTTTTTTTTTTTTTTTTAAGGCTTCTATCCAGATCTCTCTGAACTCATGTTTGGGACGAGTAAAAATGCCATCTGCAGATTCCTGGCTGAGGAGAAATGCTGCCTTGGGCCTGGAGCTTTTCTTTGGCCAACTGCAGGGACTCTGTGGGGTGTGCCACAGGGGCCAGTATCACCCTCTTTATTCTCAGTGCTTTGGTGGTTCGTGGGCCGGGGCCAGGGCTGGACAGGCATAGGGAGACAAGTAGGCTTGGCAGGTGATGGAGTCAGGGAAACAAAGAGCCGGGGCACCAGGCCAGTCTGCTGATGTCCAACAGAGTGAGGGACCAAGGGCTGCCCTGGGATCCCCAGAGCCCCCAGGTGCGAGCCCCTAGTGGCCTGTGGGAAGTGGGATTCAGGGGGTCAAGTTGACTGAAGTTCAGTACAGATTGTTTGGGTCCGGGGGCTCAAGCGGGCTCAGGTTGGGGACAAGGGGAGTGATGGCTTGCTCGACCCCACCCACCCAACCCAGAGCCACAGTTGTGGGCAGCCACAGGCTGGAGTGCAGGCATAGTGTGCCCAGTGCCCAGGCTCAGGAGGGGTGGGCTGGGTTGGCAGCGACACGGACCCCGGATGGGCCAGAACCCCCAAGGACAAGAGCTCATCTCCTTGCCACCTTGCGCAGAGCCTGGGGTCAGGTATCTGTGGAGGGCAGCGAGGGGCATATTTCTGCAGGGGTCTCCAATGCCAGCATCGCTGGGGTGCAGGCCAATGTGGAGTCAGTCGCAGGAGGGATTCCGGTTTCTCAGGAGTAGCCAGAAATTGTGATTTTATGTAAAACATTTTCATTTTCAAATGTTGGCAGCTAATTCAAAATTTTCAAAAGCTGTGTGTGAGCCAAGCAGGCCCCTGGCAGCAGCATGGGTGAGAGGGTCACAGGATGGCTTCAGTGCCTGGGAACCCAAGCCCACGGTGGCCCTGCGTGGCTGGGACCAAGCTCTCGATGTGGCGGGTGATGCCACGGAGTTGAAATGCACTTCAGAGGAATTTTTATTTTCCTTTCGGGAACGTTGCGAGAGACCTTTCCAGCGGTTCCGTTTCTGTGAGGAGAGATCTGCTGTCGTTGTGTTTTTCTTGGAGGCCGCTGGGGAAGCCCATCTGCAGAGCATTAGTGGGAAGGGCGTGTGGCTGGGGAGGCTCCATCCCAGGCCTCCAGACAGAGTCTGGGCGGGGGGGGAGGGGTTTGGTTGGGATCAGACCCCAGACCCCTGGAGATGGGCCCCCTGCCCATCAGGTGCTGGGGCCGCCCCGCCCCACTGGCCAGGCCACATGGGGCTGAGGGGACAGACCCTGTGCTCATTGCATCTTGGTGCCGAGTTCCAGGGGCCTGAGGTTCTGCTTCCCCAGCATGCTCGTCCCTTCTCAGGGTCCCTGCAGCTTGGGGAGCAAAGATCAGTTGTAGGTGCTAGAGGACTCTGGTCGGGGACTTCCCTGGTGGTCCAGTGGTTAAGAATCCACCTTCCAATGCAGGGGACGCGGGTTCGATCCCTGGTCAGGGAACTATGATCCCACATGCCGCGGGGCAACTAAGCCCTCACATCGCAACTACTGAGCCCACATGCCACAACTACTGAGCCTTCGTACTCTGGACCCCACACGACACAACTAGAGAGAAACCTGCCTGCCGCAACAAAAGACCCCACATGCCACAATGGAGACCCCACATGTCACAACTAAGACCTGACGCAGCCACATAAATAAATAAATAAATAAATAAATAAAGGACTCTGGTCAAATGACTGAGCTCCTCTCTTCTGGGCTGTGTCCCAGAAGCTACTTACATTCTTGGCAAAGTCACCAGTAGGACAAAACAGGGCTTGTCCTTGTCCTGGGACCTTGGACTGGGAAGGACACAAGGTCTTCACATGCCGAGAAGAGAACCCACCTTGGGCTACCTCAGAAAACTCAGTTTGGGCCCTTGGTGACAGAGACAGCAGGCGCCAGGGCCCGAGTCCCCCTCTCTTGGTGTCTTCAGTTCCTGGAACGTGTGGGTGCTCCCCAAGGGCTATGGTGGCCCAGAGGGAGTGAGGGAGCCGAGGGGCTCAGCATGACCCTGGCTTGTTGGTCCCTGCTCTGGCCCAACCTCAGTTTCCCCATTTATAAAATCAGGGGCATTGGACCAAAGCCAGGCTCATCTGTTAGCTTATAGGCTGTATCCCCGTAACCTACCCCCCTCCCCGCATGTGTTATTTGATTTACACAATGTCTTCAAAAACTGTGAGAGTACACTTAAAAGTCAGGAGGTTTCACATTAAATTCTCAATTTTCAGTTTCTCAGAAAGATCAGAAGGCCCAGCAACCCTGGGCCTGTTCCTGAAGACAGTATTTAGAGGGCGGTGCCAGACCTCTTCTCCCCAGTTTTTCCTGTCTGGCCGCCTGCCTCACGTTGGCCCCACCTGCCCTCGTTGGCAAAGGAGAGAGACTCCAGGACAAAGATGACCTCTGGTGGGTAGTTATACACTCACAAACTCTCTGTCTCTCACACACACATGTACACACAGAAGTGTACATATGCACACACGTGTGCACACACATGCACACGTGTGTGCACACACATGCACAGCTCAGACACATCTACATCTTCATGGAATGAACCTTGGGACCCTGAGGGGTTTCCCAGGTCCTTTTCCCTTTGGGCACCCAAGACCCAAGTGAGGGGTCACAGGACTAGACAACCTGGGGCATAGGGACTCCCTGTGCCCTGGGCCGAGCTGGCTGTTGGACCTCAGCCTGAGCGAGAGGCACCTGTGCTCCCACCTGAAGGGGACGTGGGGCTGCAGTACTCTGAGGGCAGAACAAGACCCTCCAGGTCTCTGCAGGAAGAAGGACAGCCTCTGAGGGCACTCACCATGGTGGGCACAGGCCAAGCTGTGGGAGGCACTGGGGGACAGTGACGGGGAACTGATGGGGTGATTTGCCAAAGCTTATGTGTGGGGACGTAGGCAGCTCCTGGGCCTGCCAGATTGGCCTGGGAGCTTCTGTGCACAGGGGCTTTCTGGGGCTGGTGGCCTGGTGGGTAGAGGACGATTGTGCCCGCGTGTTCCAGGCCCTGGCAGCCTGGCCCCGCATCTGCTTCTGCAGAATCACCTGCTCCCCTTGGATGCTGGCAGCAGGAGAGAGGGAGATTCTGGCTTCTTGTGTAATTCGTGTTTGTGTCACGTGTGGCTCCCGCAGTGGCCGAAGGCCAATTCCCTGGGAACACAGTGGTTTTCCCACCTGCTGTGCCTTGAGAGGAGGCAGAACGGGTCCCAGTTGCACTGTCTTTGGGAGCCAGCCCTGCCTCAGGGATTTGCCAGCCTGCTCTGAGCTGGGACCTGGCTGGCTCTCAGGAGAGGAAGCAGTAGTGGGGGGACGTGGATGGAGGGAAGGTGGGGGAGAAGGTTGATCTAAATCCAGCCAACTCTCAGACCCAGAGGCCACATCAGCTGCTCCAGCCCTGTCCCGTCTCCCCAGCCTCAGACCCACACCCCAGAGCCCTCCTGGAGGTTTTGGCCAGGAGGCTGTGATGCCCCAGTCTTGAGTCAGACACCCCCAGGCCCAAATCCAAGCCCCAGTTCTGAGCCATTGAGCAGTCCTCTGCTCCCTCCTCAGGCTCTGGCTGCTTTGAGTTACTGTGGATTCCAATTTCAGGGATGGAGAGCCCTGCAGGCCTGGCCTAAACTGAGTGCACAGCAGCTGAATTCAAGTGTGAATCTCCCCTCCCTGATGGGCAGGCTCCTTCTCCTGTCCAGCTTCAGTGACTGCCTTGGCATTGCTGATCCCCAAAGAAGGTGTCCTGGGCTATTATCTTCAGCCCCTCCCTCACCCTCTGGAGCTAATCTGTGAACAAGCCTAACCAGTTCTACCCGTAAAATGCCTAGAAATCGCACTGCCACCATTTCTGCCCCTGACTTTGTTCCCTGATTCAGTTGTCATGGACGCAAAGAATTCACTTTCCAGTGTCAGAGTCCATTCATTCACTTGCTCATTCACTCATTCACTCATCCATTCATTCACTCATTCATTTACTCACTAATTCATTCACTCACTCATTAGTTTATTCACTCACTCATCCATCCATTTGTCCGTCCATCCATCCATCCAACAAGTGTTTGCAAGCACCCCTGTGCCAGCCCTGTGCTGAGCATTGCACATGCACAATCTGGTCTCTGCTTCTGAGGAGTCCTGGTTTAGAGGAGAGGCAGAGAAGGGGATGAACCATGACAAGTGCCGCTAACACGCTGTAGAGGCCCAGGGCACGAGCAGCTAATGTTACCCTGGTGGGGTGAGCTCCAGGAAGCTCATCGGAGCGTGGCTGCCAGGCCCCAAGGCCAAGTGGCTGTGCTAGGGCTCCAGAGACAAGAGCAGGGTGTGCTAGCTCAAAGCACAGACTCTGAGGTCTTGCTACCTGGTTTAAATCCTGGCTTCTCCCTCCACCTCTGTGCCTCTGTTTCCTCATCAGAAAAATGGAGGTAGGGGATTTCCACCTGGTAGGGTTGTTGGGAGGATTAGTCCCCATCAAATTTGTGAAGAGCCCAGTGTGGGCCTGGTGTGTGCTGAGCACTGAAGTGTTGCCTTGAGCAGAAGGGAAGCCCCACACCAGACCGTCAGGCTCCTTCTCAGGTTGCCACCCACACTACATTTTTTCAGCAGATGGTTGCTGGACTGCTGTCCCGTGCCCATTTCAGGCAGGCTCTGGGTGGGGCAGTCTTGGGCCAGACCATTTTGCCCTCCTGCCTTGTCAGGTCAGGTGAGGGGAGCAGGTGCAGTGCGGGGCCATGGGTCCTGATGCAGAGGGGGCACTGAGGCCCTGGGGGAGTGTTGGGGGGCGTCATTGACTCTGCCTGCTGCACCAAGACAGGCTTCCTGGAGAATGTGGCACTGGGTAGTCCTGAAACATGGTAGAACCTCTCATCAGAGCCTTCCCCGTGCACCCAGGACCTTATACACTGAGCGGAAAATGCGAACTGCCAGCCATACGGCTTGTCGGACCCTGTGGTATGTTTGTCACAGTGACACACAATAAACTGAACAAACTGAACTAATATTTAAGAGGATTTATATACACATACGGATTTCCAGCTTTCCATGAGAGATCAGGACCCCTGGCAGCACCGGGCCTGCACTACCCTCCCTTGTGTCTCCAGTGGGTGGGTGCTGAGGGCCCCTGGGTGGGGGAACGTGTGCTCCTTTCCCAGTCCCCACCATTTCCACTGACTCCCTGGCCTGGAGTCTGGGGCTCGGGATCCTTCATCATCGTGCCCTGTTGTCTTTTGGTTTTTTTAGTCAAAATATATTTCTCTGGGCCTTCGATGCTATCACAAGTTGATATAGGACAGCCAAGCAGAGAGGGCCTGTGAGAGGCAGTGTGTGCGAGACCTGTTGGCGTAGAGAGTATTCTTAGGGCTTGATTTGCAGCCTTCCCGCTGGTGTCACTCATTTCTGTCTCCCCTGGACTCCTGTTAACATTTGAGTTGCTCCCCCTGGGCTTTATTTTTTTGTGACATAAAATTCATGAAACATAGGATGCAACATTTTAACCATTTAAAAATGTATATAGTCCAGTGTCTTTTAGAAGATTCACAACGTTGTGCAACTATCAGTACCATTTAGTTCCAGAACATTTTCATCCCCCCAGATGGAAACCCTGTACCCACTCCCACTAGCAGTCACTCCCCCTCCCCCCTCCCCTCAGCCTCTGGCAACTATTAATTGACTTCCTGTCTCTATGGATCTGCCTATTCTGGACACTTCATTTAAATGAACTCACACAATATGTGGCCTTCTGGGTCTGGCTTTACTCCTGGCCTTTTAAAATAACCTGTTTTGCTGGTGTGCAAGCCCATGGTTTACCCCATGCCGTGCCAGCTCGATCTTGTCCCTTGTGGGTCTCTGATGCCCTTGCCCGTGCCCTGGCTCTTCTGGGCAGGTGGTCGTGCTGTGTCTTCTAGAGCCTCATGCCTGTGACACTGACCACTCTTCAGGCTCCTGGCAGGGGCAGTGGACCAGCCTCCTGGCTCTTTCTTCTGACTTGCCTATGACTATAACCACTTCTCTATTGATTCCAAGTACTCTCCAGAAACAGGCATGAAGGAGCTTTACTTATTTCTTCAGAAAACATTGAGTTTAAGGCTCTGTCACATACATTTTATAAGCCAGTCCCCAGGGAGGGTGTGTAGTTCCAGGGCCCCTCTTCATGGGAGTATAAGGTGCCCAGTGACATGAATGTAAAATGCTACTACTGCTGCTGTTCTTTGAATCCACAAAGTAGCACTCAGCGGCAGAAGGAAGACCCTGCTGGGGCAGGGTTCAGGGCCTGCCTGCATCTCACATGCCTAAAATAGGCAGCAACGTGCTTTTATGAAGCCCAGGGGCATGACACAGTAGGGAGCAGTGGGGACTGTGGTAAAAAAAAAAAATCCAGCACATTTCCATCGAAGGAGTGGCCTCCTCCACACTCCTGAAATGAGTTCTGTGTTGACTCTGAAGTGGCCCTTGAGGTTCCTGCCAAGATGACATGCTCGCACTGGCACGGATCAGCTCTGGACAAGCTCTAAACCGGGAAACGTGGAATCTGAGAAATAACACCACCAACCCCCACTACACCCCCATTCCCAAAGAGAAAATACCAAAACTATGACAGCCCCCCCACGGAGGCCAACCTGGTGCTGGTATTCAGATCTGGAGCTGGTGTGGACGTTGTGTGTCTGTGTGTGCACATGTATGCACATGTCCATGGGCTGCAGTCTGGGCCTGGCCAGCCAGCATAGCCATGCAAGGGTGTGTTAGAGAAAAGGGGGTATCATTTTTTAAAGAAGAGTTAGAAAGGAGAACAGGGAAGCCAAAACAATGAGACAGAATAATAGAGGAATATGGGAGAAACAAATCTAAATTGATCAGTTATCAGAGTAAATGTAAATGGATTAAACTCACCTGTTCAAAGACAGATGTTGTCATATTAGAGAAACAAAATCAAACCAAAACCCAAAATCTAAAATCCAGCTCTGTGCTATCACCAGAGCTACGAGTGCAAAGGCAGGAAAAGGTTGAAAGGAAAAGAAAGGAAAATATCAGGCAACCAAAGGCAGGCTGTCACATCAATCTCAGACTCCATGGACTCGAGGCATTTTCAGGGAAGGATGGGTCACGATCTAATGAGGACAGGTTCATTTCCCCAAGGCGACAGAATAGTTTTAAAGGTTCACTCATTCAATAAAGCAGCCTCAATGTATTTGATGTAAACTTTGTTAGAAATAGAGGAATTGACGAATCTATCATCATTTTGGGAGATTTCAGCCATTTTTTTCCAATTAGTGTTGGATTAAGTCGACAGAAAATCAGCAAAGACAAGAAAGTTCTGAATAACACAAATAACGAGCTTGATTTAATGGAAGTAGATAGATTTTACATCTGATGAGTAGAGGTCCCTTATTCTTCTCAAGCACATGTATAACTCCCATGAAAAAAAATTGATCAATTAAGTGCAAGTCTCATGAAAATTAAAAGAATAATTATGATGCAGGTCCTGTTCCCTCACCATCATGCCTGTAAGCTAGAAATTAATAACCCCCCAAATAAAAATCCCCATTATTTGGAAATAAAAAAATTCAAGTAATTCATGGATCAAAGAAGGAATAATAATGAAACTTCAAGGATACTTAAAACTGAATGATAATAAAAGCACTAAGTATCAAAACTTGGATGGAAATTTACATTAGAAAAGAAAAAAACTGCAAATTAAAGAAATAAATTTCCAATATAAGAAGTTAGAAAAAAGCAAAAGTTACCCAAAGGAAGTGGAAGGGGAAAGATAATACAAGATAAGATCAGAAATCAATGAACCAGAAAACCTCTCTGTTCTGATGATCGTTGCTGTTACAAGGATGCAGGGTCAGTGTTGCCAGATCTTTTGGTTTTTCAAGAGAAGTCAGAAATTTGCAATTCTGCAAGAAATTTCTGCATTAAAAAAATATGATGTGGGCCATTCAAAACATGTCGGTAGCCTAAATTGGGCCTGTGCCCCTCTTTTATGAGCCCTGCCTTCTTTTAAACAGCCCTTGGAGGGGTCTTTCACCTCATTTAACGGGGGATGACAAAGGTGACTCGGGGAGAATGGCCAACCTGATTCTGGGCAGGAACTGAGCCTCAGCCCCAGGCCCTGTTCCCAGGGACCGGGGAGCCACCTCTGCACACAATACCTCCCCCGGGGCTGTTTTCTCCTCTATGAGTTTTTGTGTTGACATATATTTTCATTACTATTGGGTACAAACCTAGAATTGCTGGGTCATATGGTAACTCTACTTTTATCCTTTTGAGAAAAGTGCCAGACTGTTTTCCAACGTGTCCTGAGCATGATGTCCCCTTTCCTGGGGATTGGTGGGGGGTGATGTCAGGGCCGGTTACCATCCTCAAAACATTTCTAGGTCTATGGATGTGTGCTCAGCTCACTGTGAGTTCTCAGACTTCATCTCAGGGCTCCTGTGTGGATGCCTGAGAAGGCCTGCTGCTTATTCCTCATTAACAGGAACCAGCCTCTCCTTGTGCAGGTTTCTGTCTCTCGTCTGAGGACGTGATGTTCTCAGGCCCTGGCCTGTTGGTTTTATCCAGAAACTGGGGAGGCGGCGGAGAGGGTTTGAGTTCTGCTTCTTTTGGCTGGAGAATAATTTCCGCATTGGGTCTGTGTTGAAGTGAATCCCTAATTGGCAGAAATACAATTCCTGAGGCTTTTCTGGGATAGCAAGCTCAAACCTTCCCTGGCTGCCGAGATTTTACACAGCTTTACTTCCAGTATCATGTGGATGTTCTTTTCACATAACACAGTTCACGATGTTTCACAAGGGCCTGGAGAGATGGGAAGGACCCCATAAATGGGTTGGAAATGGGAGGCTCAGAGATGGCACTTGAAGGAGCTGGGACTTGAACCTAGGCCTGTCTGATGCAGAAAGTGGGCTCTTTCTGCTACACTAGCTTTAGGTACTTCCTGAGCCCCCAGGAGTTGATGAGAGAGAGGACAAGCTGATGAGGTCTTTGCCTGTCCCCCTGGAGAACCCTGGATATCTCTGGGTCTTTCTTGTTCAGTCAGCCAGGACCCCTCTGGCAGAAGCCACCTGTGAGGGCAGAATGGAAGGTGCCCATGGGATGACTGCAGCTGTTGGAACACAAGCAGAAGCTGTTTGTATGAGGGAGTTAGTATGGTGAGGAAGAGTGTACTTGTCTCTCACCAGAAGGACTCACCCCCCTTTGTGGTGAGAACTCAACTAACCCAGTGGCCTCCCACGACTTTGCACTGTGCAGCACTGAACAGCCACAAAGAAGGACCAAGAGGCCTCATTAGCTGGTGCTTGAAGTGTGGGTGGTCATGTGGGTCACCACCAAGTATCACCTGGGGTCTGGTCCTGACTGGGAATGTCTCAGAGAAATCGGAGGTCAAGGGGCAGGTTATTCTTTTACTTTTTCTTTATAATAGGCTTATTGAGATATGATTCATATGCTATAATTCACCCATTCTAAGTATACAATTCTATGAGTTTTGGGGTAGTCACAGAGTTGTGCAACCATCATCACAGTCAACTACTGAACATTTTCATTGCCCCCCAAAGAAACCTCTTACTCAGCACTTATTTCCCATTTCCCCTCAAGAAGTTTTACTTTCTTCCTTTCCAGTTAGATACCTTTTATTTCTTTTTCGTGCCTAATTGCTCTGGCTAGAACTTCTAGTATTATGTTGAATAGCAGTAGCAAAAGTGGGCTTCCTTGTCTGCTTCCTGATCTTAGAGGAAAAGCTTTCAGTCTTTTACCATTGAGTATGATGTTAGTTGTGGGTTTTAGCATGCCTTTTGTCATGTTGAGGGAGTTCCCTACTATTCCTAGTCTATTAAGTGTTTTTATCATGAAGGGTGTTAGATTTTGCCAAATGCTTTTTCTGCATCAATTGAGATGATCATTTGTTTTATTTTCCTCCATTCTGTTAATGTGGTGTATTACGTTGATTGATTTTTGTATTTTGAACCACTCTTTCATTCCTGGAATAAATCTCACATGGTCGTGGTGAGATTTTTTGGAAGAGTTTGACAAGGATTGGTGTTAATTCTTCTTTAAATGATTGGTAGAATTTACCAGTGAAGCAGTCCGGTCCTGGGTTTTCTTTATTGGGGATTTTTCAATACTAATTTTGTCTCTTCTGTTATAGATCTGTTCACATCTTCTATTAATCCTTGAGTTGATTTTGGTGATTTGTGTGTTTCCAGGGATTATTTTCATTTCATCTAGGTTATCTAATTTGTTACTATATAATTGTTCATAGTATTCTCTTATAATTCTTTTTATTTCTATAAAGTCAGTAGTAATGTCCCCGCTTTTGTTTCTGATTTTAGTAATTTGAGCCTTCTCTCTCTTTATCTTGGTCAGTCTAGCTAAATTTTGTCAATTTCAAAGAACCAACTTTTGGTTCCATTGATTCTTCCTATTGTTTTTCTATTCTATATTTTGTTTATGTCTGTTTTAATCTATATTATTTCCTTTCTTCTGCCAGCCTTGGTTTTAGTTTGCTCTCCTTCTTCTAGTTCCTTAAGCTGTAAGTTAGTTATTGATTTGAGATCTTTATTTTTTTAATGTAGGAGTTTACAGCTATAGATTTTCTGATGAGTACTGCATTTGCTATATCCCATAAGCTTTGGGTATGTTGTATTTCTCTCAAGATATTTTCTAATTCCCTTGGTAATTTCTTATTTGACCCACTGGTTGTTTAAGAGTGTGTTGCTTAATTTACATATGTTTGTGAATTCTTCCAGTTTTTGTTGTTACTGATTTCTAATTTTATTCCATTGTGGCTGGAGAAGATACTTCATTTAAATTCAGTCTTTCAAACTTTATTGAGACTTATTTTGTGGCCTAACATATGGTCTTTTGGAGAAAGTTCCATTGTATATGAGAAGGATGTATAGCCTGCTGTTTTGGGGTGGGGTGCTCTGTGTATGTCTGTTAGGTCTAGTTGGTTTATAGTGTTGTTCAAGTCCTCTATTTTCTTACTGATTTTCTGGATGGTTGTTCTATCCATTATTGAAAGTGGAGTGTGTTTATAAAAACTATAAATGGAGCATAACCTTTAAAAATTGTGAATCACTATATTGTACATTTGTAACATATAATATTGTACATCAACTATAGTCCAATTTAAAAAAAAAGAAAGTGGGGCTTCCCTGGTGAAGCAGTGGTTGAGAATCTGCCTGCCAATGCAGGGACACGGGTTCGAGCCTTGGTCTGGGAAGATCCCACATGCCATGGAGCAACTAGGCCCGTGAGCCACAACTACTGAGCCTGCGCGTCTGGAGCCCGTGCTCCGCAACAAGAGAGGCCGCGATAGTGAGAGGCCCACGAACCGCGATGAAGAATGGCCCCCGCTTGCCGCAACTGGAGAAAGCCCTCGCACAGAAATGAAGACCCAACACACCTAAAAATAAATAAATAAATAAATTTATATTAAAAAAAAAAAATTAAGCACTAACCTTTTAAAAAAAAAAAAGTGGAGTATTGAAGTCTTCTCCAACTATTAATGTAGAACTGTCTATTTCTCCCTTCAATTCTGTCATTGTTTTCTTCGTATATTTTGGAACTTTGTTGTTAGATGCATATGTGTTTATCATTTTTATACCTTCTTGATGGATTGGTCCTTTCGTCAATATATGATGTTCTTCTTTGTTATAAACATTTTTTACTAAAAGTCTATTTTGTCTGATATTAGTATAGCTACCCCAGATCTCTTTTTGCTTTCTATTTGCATGAAATTTGTTCTTCCAACCTTTCACTTTGACCTATTTGTGTATTTGGATCAAAATTGGGTCTCTTATAGACAGCATGTAGCTGGATCGTGGTTTTTTAAAATATCCATTTTGCCAGTCTCTGCCTTTTAATTGAAGAGTTTAATTCATTTACCTTTGAAGTAATTACTGATAAGGAAGGGCTTACTTCTGCCATTTGCTATTTGTTTTCTATATGTCATATCTTTTTGTTCCTCAGTTCCACCAGTAGTGCTTTTTTGTGTTTAATTTATTTTTTCTATTGTACTGTTGTGTGTCTCTTCTGTTTCCTTATCTGTATATTTTTAAGTCATTTTCTTAGTGGTAACCCTGGGGATTATAATTATTATCTTAAATGTATAACAATTTAGTTTGAATGAATACCAACTTAGTTTCAACAATATACAAAAACTATGCTCCTATACACCTTGGTCTCCCCCACCTTTTATGATATTATTGTCACAAATTACATCTTTATATATTGCATGCCCTTTAACATAGATAACTGTTGTTTTATGCATTTGTCTGTTAAATAACATAGGAAAAAAAGAGGAGTTACAAACCAAGAATATGTTGTTCTTTATTTTTCATATAGATTGGAGTTATTGTCTAGTGCCCATTTATTTTAACTGGAAAGACTTCCTTCAACATTTCTTGGATGGCAGGCTGATTAGTAATAGACTCCCTCAGTTTTTGTTTATCTGGTAATGTCTTAATTTCTCCTTCATTTTTGAAGAATAGTTTTGCTGGATATAGAATTCTTGCTTGACAATGTTTTTCTTTCAGCACTTTAAATATCAATATGTCATCCCACTGTTTCTATCATCCCTCCATAGTTTCTGATGAGAAATAAGCTGTTAATCTCATTGAAGATCCCTTGTAAGTGTGGAGTTGCTTCTCTCTTGTTGCTGTTAATATTCTCTTTTTGACTTTGATTTTTGACAATTTGATTATAATGTGTCTCAGAATGTATCTCTTTGAGTTTATCCAACTTGGAGATCCTTAGCTGTGTAGATTCATGTTTTATCAAATTTGGGAAATTTTTGACCATTATTTCTTTAAATATTCTTTCTGTCCTTTCTCTCTTGCCTCTCTTTCTGGGACTCCCATTAAGTGTATGTTGGTGCACATGGGGGTTTCCCACAGGTCTCCTAGATTCTGTTCACTTTTCTTCATTCTTTTTTCCTTCTGCTCCTCATACTGGGTAAGTGGCCTATCTTTAAGTTTACAGATTTGCTCACATCTGTTGTTGAACCTATCTAGTGAATTTTTCATTTTAGTTATTACACTTTTCAACTTCAGAATTTCTTTTGGTACTTTTTCTAATTTCTACCTCTATATTGACATTCTCTATTTGGTGAGACATCTTTCTCCTGGTTTGCTTTAGGTCTTTGTCCATGGTTTCCTTTAGCTATTTGAGCATATTTAAGATGGTTGATTTAAAGTTAAGTCCAGTGTCTGGACTTCCTCAGGGAAAGTTTCTCTTAATTTCTTTTTTTCCTGAGAATGGGCCATACTTTCTTGTTTCTTTGCATGCCTCATAAGTTTTTGCTGGAAACTGAACATTTTGAGTATTATAATGTGGCAACTCTGGAAATCAGATTTGCCTCCCTCCCCAGGGTTTGTTGTGGCTTGTTGTGGGTTTTTGTTGTTTGCCTAGTGACTTTTCTAAACTATTTTTTTAAAAGTCTGTACCCTTTGTTGTGTGTGGCCATTGAAATCTCTGTCCTGTTAGCTAGTGGTTTGACAGATTTCGGTAAATACCCTGGGCCAAAGGAGAAATAATACTCTTTCAGTCTTTCCAGATGGGCTCTGTGTGGCAGCACTCCTTCAATGCTTAGCCTATTTAACTATTTAAACTCTGTCTTAACCTTCATTTCCTACTGCATGGAACATAAGGGTCAACCAGAGGTGAAAGCTTTGGGTCTTCTCAGGGCTGTTTGGGCATGTGTCTAGCCCTAGGTATGTGTGTGGCCTTCCAGATTCCTTGGTATATGTGGGAGTTTTCCAAAGACCTTATTTCTCCAAGTATCTCCTTCCCCAGCCTCTTCCTTCCCAGGCTCTTTGATTTGTGTATTGCTTGCATTGCCCTGACTGTTGTCCCTTGTCCCAAGTGGCTGTGGCTAATACATTTGCCTTTAAATGCTTTCAACAAACACTACCCAGGAATCCACTTCAGCCCTGGGGAAGCTCCAAAGCAGGAGAAACAAAAGCAAGCCCTTGAGCTGATCTTTCAAGGAACCACCAGATAGGTCAAAACACAAAATCACAATTCTTTGGGAATAAGGTTCATATTGCTCTCACTGGTACCAACAACCTGCCCCAGGAATGTGGGCTGCCTTCTTCATGGCCAGCTTTGAGGTGGGGAGTAGGGGATGGTAAGTGGGTAAATTAAAATGCCACAGCACTCTCTTACTGAAATTCAGCAGTGTCTTTCTTCATTAAGCATTTCCCTTGTAAATTTTTTATCAAATTCTGGAGTTCCAAAAAAGTTGATTCTGACAGATTTTACCAGGTTATTTATTGCTTTTGTGGAGGGACAGATTTTTGGAGTTCCCTACTCTGCTATTTTAGTGATGTCCTCTCCCTTACTATATACATCTTATCAGAATGGACTTCAGATTTATGTTAACTTAATTCCAGTGAGCTATGAAATGTTACTCCTATGTAGCTCTATTTCTCCTTACCCTCTTTGAACTATTGTTCCTATACATCTTATATTAATTTTCTTTCTTTCCTTTTTTTTAAAATTAATTTATTTTTTGGCTGCATTGGGTCTTCATTGCTGTGCATGGGCTTTCTCTAGTTGCGGCAACCGGGATCTACTCTTTGTTGTGGTGCGTGAGCTTCTCACTGTGGTGGCTTCTCTGTTGCGGAGCATGGGCTCTAGGCATGCAGGCTTCAGTAGTTGTGGCACGTGGGCTCAGTAGTTGTGGATCGTGGGCTCTAGAGCATGGGCTCAGTAGTTGTGACGCACGGGCTTAGTTGCTCCGCGGCATGTGGGATCTTCCCGGACCAAGGCTCGAACCTGTGTCCTCTGCATTGGCAGGTGGATTCTTAACCACTGCGCCACCGGGGAAGTCCCTATATTAGTTTTCTATTGCTGCTCTAACAAATTACCACAAATTTAGTGGCTTAAATAATACAGTCTTATTGACTTACAGTTCTGGAGGTCAGAAGTCTGAAATGAGTCTCACTGGGCTAAAATCAAGATATTGGCAGGGCTTTGTTCCTTCTAGAGACTTTAGGGGAGAATCTGTTTACTTGCCCCTTCCAGCTTCCGGAGGCCACCTGCATTCCTTGGCTTATGTCCCCTTGCCTCCAACTTCAAGCCAGTAACATCAGGCCAAGTACTTCTCATGCTGTCATTTCTCTGGTTCTCTCTCTTCTGCCTCTCTCTTCCACCTTTAAGGACCCTTGTTATTACATTGGGCTCACCTGGCTAATCCAGGAAAATTTCACTATCTTAAAGTCATCTGATTTGCAACCTTAATTTCCCTTTACCGTATAACCTTACATATACATAGGTTCTGGGAATTACACATGGGCATCTTTCAAGGGCCGTAATTCTTCCTACCACACATTTGTATATTTTACACATAAAATATACACATCTGTATATTTTACAAACCCAACAACACGTTGTTATAATTATTATTTTATATAATTTTATGCTTGAAGAAGCTGAGAAAAGAAAGGAGAACAAGTATATATATTTATAGTTTGTTACATTAACCATTTTATTTACCATTTCTTACTCTTTTCATTTTGCTGCTGTGGATTCAAGTTGCCATATGGTATCATTTCCTTACTTCAGCATGACTTTGTTCCCATCTACCTTCTTTGTGCTCTTATTGTCAAATTACATTTCTATATGACACAGACCCAACAATACAATTATATGCATATTGTTTTATAAAATTGCTTTTTAAGTCAGTTAAGGGAAGAAAGAAGAAATATACATTTATACTGTCTTTATAATTGTATAGTTACCTTTACCAGTGCTCTTTGGTTTTTTGTGAGAATTTGAATCAATATCTGGAGTCACTTACTTTCAGCCTGAAGAACTTCCTTTAAGATGTCTTGTAAGTACTTACAACAAGTTCGCTCAGTTTTTGTTTACCTGGGACTGCCTATATTTCATGACTTCATTTTATGAAAGATAGCTTTGCTGGGTGTGTTTCTTGATTGATGGATATTTTTCTTTCAGCACTTTGAATATGCCACTCCTCTTCCCTTCTGGTTTCCATTACTTCTGATGAGAAGTCAACTGTGAATCCTACTGGGGCTCCCTTATGCGTGGCAAGTTGTTTCTCTTGCTGCTTTCACATTTTTCTCTTTGTCATTGTATTTCAGCATTTTCACTATGATGTCTCTGGGTGTGGATCTCTTTGCATTTGTCCTACTTGGAGTTTTTTGGGGTTTTTGGCTAGATAGATAATATTTTCCATCAAATTTAGGAATTTTTCAGCCACTATTTCTTCTATTTTCTTCCATGCCTTTCTCTCTGTCTTCTCCTTTTGGTACTTCCATTATGCATGTAGTGTCCTTAACAATGTTCCCCCTTTCTCTTAGGTTCTATTCACTTTTCTTCATTCTTTTTCTCTCTGTCCTTCAATTCACATAAATGTCTTCTGCCAGTTCAAATATACTCTTGTGCCCTTTGCTAATTGTACTTTTCAACTCCAGAATTCCCATTTGGTTCTTTTTTTATCATTTCTATCTCTCTGTTTTCTAAAAAATATTTATTTATTTATTTAGCTGTACTGGGTCTTAGTTGCGGCATGTGGGATCTTGTTGCAGCATGTGAGATCTTCAGTTGCAGCCTGTGGGATCTTTAGTTGTGGTGTGTGGGATCTTTAGTTGCAGCCTGCAGAATCTTTAGTTGTGGCATGTGGGATCTTTAGTTGCGGCATGTGGGATCTTTAGTTGCGGCATGCGGTATCTTTTAGTTGCGACATGCAGGCTCTTAGTCGTGACATGCGGGATCTAGTTTCCTGACCAGGGATTGAACCCTGGCCCTGTGCATTGGGAACGTAGAGTCTTATCCGCTGGACCACCAGGGAAGTCCCTATAATTTCTATCTCTTTATTGACATTCTTTAGTTGATGAGACATTGTCATAATACGTAGCTCCTTTACTTCTGTACGCTTGATTTCCTTTAGTTTTTTAAATGTATTTAAAATGGCTCCCTTGAAATCTTTGTTAAATCTAACATCTGGGCCCTCTCACAGGCAGTTTCTGTTGCCCACTTTTTGTTCCTGTATTTGGATCACACTTTCTCTTTTCTTTGCATTTCTCTCCTTCTCTCTCTCTCTCTCTCTCTCTGGTTTTTAAAAACTGGACATTTTAGGTAATGCATTATAACAACTCTGGATGCTGATTCTCCTCCCCTACTCTGGGGCTTATTCTGGTTGATGTTTGCTTGTTTGTTTCTTGACCTGGCTAGACTATTGTAGTGAAGTCTAGTTCCCCGGCAGTATGAAGCCTCTGATGTTGCTCCTCAGAGGGCACAGCCTTGAGCATGTGCACAGTCACCCTGGGACAATAGTGGCTTTAGCGGGGCTCTTTGACACACACTCTCTCTCTCTCTCTCTCATCTCTCTGTTGGCTCTCTGCCTCATTTGGTATCACCCCCAGCTGTTAGGCTCCACTAATTGATGCCTGATTATTATTTTTGACAATGCCTGGGAACAATAAATTGCTTTATAGTCTGGTCCAATTGAATTTTAGTAGGGCTAGTTTTTGAGACAAGTCTTTGAGATCTCTTCTACCTGTAGGAGGAGGCTTCATAACTGTCTATTTTCCTGATTCTCTTTAGAAAATTATCGGGCTTACGTTTAGCTTGTTGCTCTCATAGAGCTACCAGCCTCATCTTATATGCTTACCACCAAAATCTGTATTGTTGTTGAGAGCATGCTCAGGCTTGAACTTGTCCACACCCTGATTCAAATAAAGTCAGCCTTTTGGGGAGAGTTTCAGAGTGTTCTGTTCTTAGGAACTGTCTTTCTCCAGTGAAAATCTGTGAGCCACTGCCCCCATGCTAGGCAGGGGAAGTAGCCTCCGAGCTTCTTAGTTTGCCTTTCCCAACATGGAATCTTTTTCCTACAAACAAGCTGGGGTGAGGATTGGGACCCCAGTATTATCACTTTGCTGCACCTGTAGTAGAGCCTCTTCCCTTTGAGTGAGGGTTGAGTGGAGGAAGGGAGCCACTGACCTTTCAGCCAGACTCACCAGGAATTTTGCCTCTGCCACTTGGAGTTGGTGGCCAGCCTATTCCAGTGAGATACTGTATCCGTTGACTGGAATCTGATGGGAGAGGAAGCTCTGTCTTCTTGGCCACATCCACCCATCATGGTGGAGCTTCCCTTTGATTTGGTGAGGATGGGATGGGGTGGGGAGAGTAGGGAGTGGGTTATGGTTCAAGTGCCACAGACTCTTGCTGTTCTTACTGAGTTTTTTTTTTAAAACCAAGATTCAGTAGATTTCTTGAATAAATGATGTTTCTTCATTTGCTCTATGCCCTTAGGACAATTTCCAGAGACTTTAGATTATTGTTGTTGGTTTTCTTTTTAACTAGTTTCACCAGTTATTGTTGTTTTGCTGAGAAATGGGTCCATGGGATTTCTCACACCACCATTCTAGAAGTGGAATTTGGGACAGGTCATTCTTAATCTTTCTTAGGGCCACAGCAGTGAGGAAGATAGAGGACCCTGCATCTGTCGGGGTCCTTCAAAGTGTAAGTGACGGAGACACAAATCTAATTAAGCCAAAAAAGGAAATGTACTGGCACACAAGATTGAGACGGTGTGCACAGCTGGCCCAAAGGACGCTGCCAAGGCTCTGTCTCTCCCTCTGTTTCCTGACTTGGCTGTCTTCTGCACAGACATTCCCTCAAGTTGGCTTTCCACATAAGCAGCCCCAGGCTTGTGCTGTGAACTTCCTGACCCAGGAAGGGGCTCTTCCCCCAACAGAAAGAGGGGTGCTGGCTTGAAAAATTAACAAATAGCCTCTAGTTGCCTCTTTTAAAAAATGCACACAGACAGGTACACACACAATTTTGTGTACAATTAATTTTCACCTGCTGTAAATCTCTTTCACATACTCAGAACTTAAAAACAAACTTTTTGAGAGTTATAGCTCCTTTAACTGCACTTTTCATGCAAGATGATTGGTCACTTCCTGAAACACTGAAACAAATGCAAATTGCACAAGTAAAAGAAAGAGCAAACTTAAATCTCGCCCCAAAGCAAACTTCTCTAAGAGGCTGCTATCATTCGACTTTAATAAATTAAAATTACAGAATGGCCTTTGACACAGCAATTTTCACGTTATTTTGGACATGATATTGATTTTGATCTGTTTTGATGGCAATAAGACTGAAAACTCTGACTCACAAAAGTGCAGTATAACAGACCGATCCCCCCCTGGCTCTGCTGGAGGAGGGGATGCCTCGCTGGGCTGATTTGCTGTGGCCTCACTTTCCACGAGTGTGAGGTCATCTCTGGCAGGCGTGCCTCACGGAGGCTGCCTGGGGCGCAAGCACTGGTCTCTGGTTGGGGTCACATAGGAGGGCTGCCTGGGACGAGGAAGTGTCCACACTGTCCTAAGGAGTTTCCGAGTGTCTGCACACTGTCTTGGTTGACATGGTGATGAGACTTGCTGCTCAGCCCAGCCTGCAGCGGCCTGGCCTCCGCCTCTGGAGGGTTCACACCCTCTCACACTTTTCCTCTCACACTTCAGTTTCTTCTTGGCCAAGGGACATCATTGTTCTCCAGCAGCTCCCGCAAAGGGCCTGGGTTTACCTCATCGATACAGCCAAGTCCATCTGTCAGCAAAACCAAGACTCAAGCTAAGTCATCCCACCCAATTCTGCTGAGAATTGGGTTTGCTCCTCCTTCACCGAACCTGAGACCCCCCTTCCAACTTGGGCTGCGTGCATCCGAGTTGTGCTCTGGGAAGTCTATCAAGTAGTGCCAGGAGTTCCACTTCCCTTTCTGGACAAAAAGCCCCAGAAGAGATGGGACGTGAGCTCTAAATTTGAGACTGTTTATAGTTTCCACAGCAGTGACCAAGGCTTGTGTCAGTGCCTCTCACAGCAGTGGCTGCCGGGTGGAGGGCAGCAAGGCACAGGGAGCTGGAGCTTCTGCCTCACAGTGCGACAAACCCGCACCATCACGGGAGCTCATTTGACAGAGGGTCGAGTTCTGCAAAACTTCCCACCGGTTCTCTGATGCCTTCAGACATGGTCTTTACCATCACCCACCCTGGGTGATCTGGCCCCCTTGCCTCTCTGATCCTATTTTCCTCCTGGCCTCCCTGCCCGGCACAGGCTCTCCCTCCTTCCTGGATGCTCTTTCATCAGATGCTCCCATGACTCCCTCCCTCCCTTCATTCAGGTCTTTGCCCACGTGCCCTCTTTCAGTGAGAGCTACCTTGACCACTAGAATATTTTGTAACCTACCTACCCCCACCCCCACCTTCTTGGCCCTGGCACTCCCAATCTCTCTGCCCTCCATTTTCTTTCTCTCCCGGGGCAGCTGCTCCCCCTACCAGAGTCAAGCCAACCCTGGGCAGAGGGCTGGGCAGGATGCAAGGACCAGTGATACCTGGAAGCTAGGGTGTGGAAGGGGGGCTTCATGGCTGAGCACCATTTCAGGGCTGGGGGCAGAGGCTTTTCCTGTCTGATCAGTGCAGCTGGAACAGGAGGGCAGCTGGGACCAGGACTAGGGCTGGTGGGCACAGAGGTGACAGGAGGCAGGGCTGAGGCTGAAAGATGTCTGAGAAGGGCTGAACCAGATGAGGGGCGATGTGTGCCATGGTGGGTGGGGAGCACTGTTGGAGCAATCCTGGTGCAGAGGGATCTACTCTAGGATTTACTAGGGACTACTATTGGGACTAGTAAGACCTCTGCCTGGACTCACACGGTTCATGCGGTTGGGTGGGGGGGGGGGTCCAGAAATAGACAAGACCAAACTGGTGGGCGTCAGTACTGGATTCTTCTTTTTTTTTTTTTTTAGTTTACTTTTGGCTGTCTTGGGTCTTCGTTGCTGCACGCGGGCTTTCTCTAGTTGCAGCGAGCAGGGGCTACTCTTCGCTGCGGTGTGTGTGCTTCTCATTGCAGTTGCTTCTCTTGTTGCAGAGCACGGGCTCTAGGCGCGCGGGCTCAGGAGTTGTGGTGAGTGGGCCCAATAGTCGTGGTGAGCGGGGTCAGTAGTTGTGGCACACGGGTTTAGTTGCTCCGCGGCATGTGGGATCTTCCCGGACCAGGGCTCGAACCCGTGTCCCCTGCATTGGCAGGCGGATTCTTAACCACTGCGCCACAAGAGAAGTCCCAGGACTGGATTCTATCTGAGGTTTGGGAAGAGGTGGTCCACCCTTCTTCCTGCTTCCCTTCCCCCTCCCCTTTCCCTGCCAAGGCAAGGCCTGGCACCCGAGCCCTTCCAGTGGCCCTGGGTGGACACCTGGGCTCAGGATGGGAAGCAGGCCCTCTCCTCCGTTACCTAGAACTTTGGGCAGCACCAACCCCAACAGGCTGAGACAAAGGGCAGGTGAATTTCTTTAAGGCCTCCCAGCTGATTCTCTTTGGTGTCCATCTGATTTGCACTTGGCCTGGGCCAGTCACAGTTGGCAGAACTTGGACACACACAGAGAGATGGGCACTTGGTTCCATAGGCACGAGGGACCTCTCTCTGTTTCACACACCCTGAGCATTTCATGGTGTCCCGTGACATGAGGGCAGGCTCTTTTTCTTGCTCTTTGTTGATTCCTTCATCCTGTCATGCATAAGCCTTCACTGAGATCTTCCTCTCGGCTAGCTCTGGTGGTCCAGAGATGAATCCAACACATGCTTTTCCTTCAGGAGCTCGTGAATTTAACAATTCCTTGTGATCAGTGTTTTAACAGAGGAAAGTGCAGGGAACTATGAGAGTCTAGAAACGGGAGTGACTTTCTCTGTTTGCAGGGGCGATGAACTGATCATGGGGCTGGATTTTAAAGACTGAATAGGAGTCTGCCAGAAAAGGCAGGGGTGGACATTCCAGGCAGAGTAAGCAGTGTTTTCTAGGACCCACGGCTGTAAATGCATTGCAGGGCCCTCAGCTGGAGACCAGCATAATCGGTGACAGGGTGGCAGGGGCTGGCACAGCGTCAGGCCCGTCAGCAGTCCCTGGCCAGTGAGGCTCCCACTCCTGGGGGGTCTGGGTTGCCCGGGAACCACTGCAGGGCCTACAGAGGTGGTCAGGTCTGTGTAGAGGCTGCTGCCAACCAGGTAGAGGTAATGAGGCGTGACCTCACCCCCCCGAGGAGGAGAAGGGGCAGATTTCGAGGAACAGAGGGGAAAGGTGCCAGGGATGTGATGAGTTCTTGGTTGTGGAGGGAAGATGGGCAATGAGCGGCATCTGCCAGGATTGGGGTAGGAGAGGCGCCAGTTCTCCTGGGGCTTGTTGACGTGGAGGTGCTCAGGGGCAGTTGCAGGCAGCTAGGTAGCGGGACTGGAGCCCGAGGGCAGTGCAGGCTGCAGATGGGCAGGCACCTTCAGCCTTCACATGGTCCTGTAGGTGGAGGCAGCAGGCAGGAAGGAGGGGAGCGGAGAGTGAGTGTAAAGCTCAGAGGATGCGCAGCCCTCCGTGGTGAACAGATCCGGGCGTGGGGGGCCAGAGTCACCCGAACTCTGTCTCCTGTGGGGATCCAGCTTCACTCCCTCTCTGAGTTTAGCCATGCAGAGCTGGCAGATTTCACCCAGGACTTCCTACCTGGGAGATGAGATGCAGCACGTGCAGAATTCCCTATAGAGTGGGGGTTAAGTCCCAAGGTGCCTGGGCTGTAGGGAAGTGATGTCTCTGGGGGCCTGCTGTGGACGCCTGTTCAGCAGGGAGGTTTTCTGGTGGCAGACAGCATGAATGGAGTCTGACTGCCCTGGGAGAATGAGACACCCCCAGAATCAGTGGGGAGCCAGGGGGCCAGGCTGGAGAAGGACCTGGGAGCCAGGCAGCTTGGGTCCTCACTGCAGGAGGGGCTCGACAGCTATGAGCCCTTTTTGGTGACTCCACAGCTTTTTTGTCTCCTGACCCGCCTGGCTCAAGAGGGTGTCCAGTGAGAGAGGGACGCCCTTCTAGAGGAAGGCTGTATGCACATGAGGGACCAGGGATTCCTGGGAACAAAATTAGGGTGCTGCTCCAGGAAAGGGGAGATGCTGATCAGTCCCCCAAACCTTGGTGTCTGGTCCATGGCACCTGCTCAGCACCCAGGGGTCTCCGCGTGAGGAAGGACATGTGTGTGCAAGAGTGTGGGTCCATGCACAGGGTACGTGGCTATGGACTGGGATGTGCCTGACTCCCTTTCATTTTTTGAAAGCCCCACTGTATTAAAAGGTGAAGAAGTGCCACAGAGGTACATTTTAAGTGTGTGCATGAAATAAAGGAAGTCTTGTACCAGATGCAAACACACTGCCAGGCACCAGTGCCAACCAAGTCCATGGTCTCCAACAGGCAGGGGTTCCAGAGAAGGGACCCCAGGTCTTCCCCTCCAAACCCCACCCTCTCTGTGCACCTGTATGCACAGCCTCCTGGCATAACGTCACAGGTGTATATTTGATGTGTATCTGATTCCAGGTCTCCCTCTGGCCTCTGCAGGAGCAGGCCCTGGATAGATCCTCGTGTACATGCCTCAAGACCTGCCCGTGCTTGTCACAGCAGAGCCCAGGGGAGCATTTTAGGGTCCATGCCTTGTGAGTATCTGGTTGAGCACTCGTGATGCCCACTGGCCCAGAGAGGGCCAGGCCGTACTTTCTAGTCCCTCCACCTGCCCACCTTGCCTGCTAGCCGGCCCCGCCTGCCCACCTGGACCTCCTCTTGCTGAACCACTTAATCCTGCAGTGTATTTCCTCCGACAGGCCAGCCCATCGATTGGAACTCTCAGGGACTTGATTACAGTGCTTTCTAACAAAGTCAAAAGCAAATTTCCACAAGAGGTTTATAGTTAAGTAATTATGGTGCTTGGTGTATGTGTTCCAAGGCACAGGAATGTGTGGGGCAAGCATGTCAAGAGAAATGGTCAGAAAATTAAACGAGAAAGAAAGAAGGTGAGCATTAGTGAGAGAGCCTGGCAGGCAGGCAGGGGCTCCCAGCAGCCTGGAAAAGGGTGAGAAAGGGGAGTTGTAAAAACGAGCCATTTCACACTTAATTACAATTTCCCATAAAGTACCTAAAGACTGATGATATGCATTGAACTTGGACAATTAATGTAATTAAACATTCGTGGTGCCTGCGGCCCATTTCCTGCCTGGGGATGTCTTTGGAAGCAGAAGTGATTCTTCTTGGAGGTGATTTCAAGAGCAGCCTGGGAAGGAGGGTTTCCTGGAGGGATGGACCTAGGGGGATGCTGCCCCTGAGCCCCACTTGGGGGCAGGACCCCTCAAAAGAGCTTTTGCTGGCAGCAATTGGAGGCCCAGGCCAGGCTGGATACCACTGACCGGTGGAGGAAGAAACAGGGGTCTGATGTTTGTGACCAATTCCCATATTTTGCTCAGTTCCAAACCATTTGAATCTGACTCTCTGGCTGTCGCCTTCTTTCCCTCAATTCTCTGACAGAGGGCCTTTAAGGCCCCCTCACTTTCCCTGAGCCTCAGCTGTTTTATGTGCATTGAACATGTACTCTGTGGGCTGTTGCCAAGATCATTATGCCTATTTTTCAGATGGGGAAACCTAGGCCCAGAGAGGGTGTGGCTTAGCCACGTCTCACAGCTGGGAGGTGGCCTTGCTGGGATTGGAACCCAGGGTGCCTCTCAGGTGTGGGCAGGGAGCACGGGGTCTCGCTGGACTGGCAGAGTTTGTCTGGCCAGGGTCAGTGCTCACTGCTAAGACTTCCATCCAGACTATGAGACCCAGTGCTCACCTTGGACGGGGTACAAGGTTGAGTGGTTGTAGACCTTGAACCAGGTAACAGGTGTGAAGGCACCACCTCTGGGGTCTCCTGGAGATGCTCAGGATCAGCCTGGCAGTGCAGTGAACACCACCTGGGTTTGGTTGGTTGGGATCCTGCTGGTGCCAAGGGCGGGGCTGGCAGACCCAGACATGTCTGGTGGGTGCTTCAGCCATGGGCACACTTGCTGCTCTGAGAGGCATCAGATAGCCAGATGCAAGGAAGCAGCCACGCTGGGCTGAGAGCCGGGACCTGTGGCAGGGACTCCTTCCATCTCACACCCAGGCTGGCCTTGGACCGTGGTGGGTAGAGGGAGCCCCTGCCCGGCCCGTGCTGCTGGAGGCGTGCACTGTGGTGAGGCGGCCCCCATCTGGGCCCCCAGGCTGGAGAGGACAGGACAGCGGGCTGGTGCCCAGACAGGATCCTGGGGAGTGGGCAGGAGTCAGTAATGATGCTCCTCACTCTCTGTCTGCCTGTTTGCAGTCACTTTCATGTCCTTCCGCTTATGCATCCCGGAAGCCAAACCCCGTGGCTTACATACACCCAGAACCCCAGACCACCGTCCAGCCCAGCCCTCTTTCTGTGCCCCAGACCCCTCATACTCAAGTGCTTAGTGGACATCTGTCTTTGGGGCCCTTCAGGAGCCTCAGGCCCAACATGCCCCAACTGGCCTCCCCTCTTCCACGTGACTCCTCCCAAGGTTCCCCCTGCTGCAAAGGGCTTCCCAGGGTAGCGGGGCGCCCAGTTCAGTCCCCCGCTCCCTGAATCACATCGCAGCAGTGATGCTGCCTCTCAGCCCTCTGTGTGCTTGTCCACATGCCGTATCCACCCGCTGCCCCATTCCACCTCCTACAGAAGCTGCCACTTCTCTTGCCATGTCCTCCAGATGAGGCCCGGCTCCTTCACATAGTGGCCTTTCTGATGGCTTCTGCCCCTCCGCCTTCCTCCCTGGCTTCACCCCTCCTTGGCTTTCCATGCCACACCCTGCTTATGGCTTCCCTCACTCACCACACCGAGATATATTTCTACCAACACGTGCCCCTGATCCACACATTTTAATTTTGGCAATCTGAGCAGGTATTTCTTTTATTAAGGGTGAGGTTGGACATCTTTTCATATAGTTAAAAGCTGCTTGATTTTCTTTTCTGAGCTGTCCATTCATACCACTTGCCCATGTTCCTTTTGGATTGCTGGGCTGCTTCTTGTTGACTTGAAAGAGCACTTTACTTTTTAAGGACATCAAGCCTTTGTGTGTAGTGCACGTGATGTTGGGTGATTCCTTGGCTGTGTGTGGGACTGAGCCAAGACCCCTGAGAGAGGAACAGCCTGGGGCACACTGAGTGTTTGTTGCTGTGTGGATAACCAGCGGGTGTATATTGAGTCCTTGTGTGAAGATCCCACAACAAATCACAGCCACCAGAACCCGGCTTCAAGGAGAAAGGGACTCTGGTAAACAGTGGGTGAAGCTTTGGGCCATGAAGTTTCACCCACCGTGAGGCTGCGGACCGTAGACTCAGTCTGGCTTATTAGACCCTGACCATCCCACAGCCTTCCCAGGCAGGTAGGAGGGGCTCCTAGGAAATGGGCGTGCCTGTTGTGGAGCTGAGGTCGCAGACTGACGTGGGAGCCCAGCTTTGGCTGGTTTCATCAGGCAGTGCAGGGCTCACATTGTTTTTAATTGCCTTTTGATATCTAAAGAACAGAGACTTCACATGCAAATCCAGATTTCAGACTTCTTTATAAACATAAGGGCCAGTAACACAGACCTACACTCTCCTAGCCACTGCCTTCTGGCCATTCCACCCCCCCACCTCCCCCACCCCTCCCTGCCCCCGCTGTGCCCCCTCATACCTGGCCCAAGGCGGCACTCCCACCTGGCTTCTCTTAGGGGAGCAATATTTCGCAGTTAAGAGTGAAAAAAACAAGAGATAAGCCAAGAGGTCCCCCTGTTTCCAGGAAAAATGGGAGAACATATTTCTTTCTGGAAATACAGACCATTTCTCTCTGTTCAATATGTAAACAAGGTGTGTCTTGGTCAAAGAGAGAAAGGGGACATTGTGACATGCCCAGCCTAGCCACCTGCCGGCCCTGCAGGCACCAAATCCTTGCCGCTGGCACAGCGGGGACCCTGAGGGCTGGGGAGCCCCAGTGAGGATCACTTTGGAGTGACGTGTGGCCCGTGGCTGGGGCCGGCGGTATGTTCTCAGATGGCTCCTGCAGGCTGTCGAGATGTGCCAGCAGCCATGGCAGTGGCTCTCCCAGGAGAAGAGGGAAGGTCAGTAACAGCAGCACCCACTGCACGGCCAAGCTGGCGTGAACGTATAGCACCTATCAGCCCCTAACCTCCCGGCCGCCCCCGTTCTTTACTCCCATAAACCATGGCCAGGAAAGAAGTAGACGCACCTCCCTTCAAGGTGCTGCCTGCAACTGCTCCTACCAAGGAAATGCTGGCTGTGGCTTCTTCCATGCCTGCAGCCCCTCGGGCTCTCCCAGCCTCAGTTGCTCAGACATAGCGTAAGAGAGACAGTCGTTTTCCATGTATCCAACAGTGGTTTTGGCCCCCGGCTTATTGATTTGTTTTTGCTGAGCCCCTAGGGGTGTCTGGAGACCCGGAGAGAGGTCAAAGGGGGCCTCAGTCTTCCAGGAATTCCCCACAGAGTGTGTGTGTGTGTTGTGAATGAACATGTGTGCGTGTGTGTGTGTGAGTGCGTGTGTGCACCTGTGTGCACGTGTGTGAATGTGTGTGTGTCAGGGAACAAGTGAGAGCAAGTCAGCAAGTCTGTGAAGGTGACGTAGCCCCAGAGGGCTTTAGTGGAGGTGATTCTTCAGGTAAAAGGGGCCTGGCAGATCACTGGGACTGAAATACTGGAGGAGTGAATGAACCAATGAATGAATGAATGAAAACGTAGGTTTGGGGGGCCAGGGAAGAAGCCACTAACTCAGCCTGGTGGAGGGCATAGGGAGGGGCAGCCAGTCAGGAACTTCCCAAACAGGAGGAAGGCTGGCGCTGGACCTTCAGGGAGGAGCAGGATTTGCCAGGCAGACAGTGGTAGCTGGGTCTGGCACTCTGGCTGTTTCTGCCCCAGGGAGCAGCGTGTGCAAGCTTTAGGGGTGGGAGAAGCCAGCAAGTGGAGACGGGCAGGTGGGCCGGGGTGGGGTCATATAGGACCTTCCTGTCCTACTTGGAGCTGCAGGAGATGGGAGCAGCAGGCCCCAGCAGCCCTCTTGGTATCTGCGTGCTGCACTGGCTGGGTGCCCTGTGCAGTCCACAACACACACAGCTGTGATGGTGGCCCCGGTGCCCTGCAGGGCCAGGCAGGAGCACTGTGGTCCAGGAGCTGACTTGCACAGACCCTGGCTGGGTCACATCTGCTTTTAAATCAGGAAAGGAAACCCCAGACGTTTTAAACTAGAACGTGATGTTTCTTGTAGTCTCTGCACGCCCAGCCACCGGCCTGTTCTCTGGAGCCCTTGGGGTGTCCAGGGCAACCAGGGGCCTGGTGAACTGGCCCTGCGCCATCCTGTCTGCAGAAAGGGCAGCCCTTGGTGGCCACGGGACTCGAAATTGGAGTGCATCCCCCGCTCCTCCCAGTCTGTTAGGAAAGGCCCATGTGAGGCTGCATCATGGATTAAATTTACAGTGTGCAGCACTTGCTCTGATTTCTCATTTCCTCCCTTCTTTAGATGGGACTGATCAAATTAAGCCCTGTCGACACCGTTGTCTGACAGGAGGCTTGGCACTGTGTAGGGAGCACGGGGAGTGTCCCTCCATGACCACCATGGAAGCACGGCAGTCCCAGGTCTCCAGGGAGTTCCTCCTCAGTGACCGCAGGCTGTGGCCTTTCAAGGCAGGGAGCTTCACGGGAGAGGGGCATGTGGGGTCCATCAGGGCTAATCAGTGTTCCCTCCCCAGCCCCACAGACTTCTGAACCCACCGAGCTCACGCAGGAAGACAACAGGAGGAAAACCCAGTATCTGCAGGCCTGGGTGATATGGCTGGGGCCCACGGCCGGCTGAACCGGGGGCCTCTCAGTGCCATCTCTTCAGTCTCTGCACCTTGGGATTTACCCATGGCAGAGGTGGGTCTCTTGCTGGTGGAGGATAGAGAAAGGCCAGAAAGATAGAGAGGAAGGCCGAGCCTGCCTGGGGAGGGAGGGCCGACATATCCCTGGCACTCGCTGGGAGGCTGGGGGCTGCAGGCTCCCAGTTCCTGGGCCAGCAGCGTGCAAGAAAGGATGAGCACCAGCCCTCTGCGGACTGCTTTTCTGGGCAGACCCAAGGTGCCCACTCCTCCAGGTCCCTTGCCCACCTAGAGGCCGAGGGCGTGGAGAGTCCCATGGATCTCCCCGAATGTCAGTCAAAAGGCCTCACCCTCCAGGGCTGCCCCACTGTCCTTCTGGCCCCAGGCATGAGGGTGGCAGGGGCAGTCCCTGGTCACTGGCTCTGCTCTCTGAGCAGGCCCTGGACAGGAATGGACACGAGGAACCTCAGGCAGCAGACCATCTCTCCTGTCAGAAATCCCTGCTCCCTCAGCCTTGCCCAACCTGGGATCTTTGGAATCATTCTGTCCATTTTCCTGCTCAGTACACGGAAAGATTTTTTTTTTTTTTTTTGGTCGCGCGGCATGCAGGATCTTAGTTCCCCGACCAGGGATCGAACTTGTGCCCCCTGCAGTGGAAGCACGGAGTCATAACCACTGGACCGCCAGGGAAGTCCACTGAAAGGTTTTAAAGCAGTGGGGCCCCATGCTTGTGCACCCACCGAGCATGCACTTATGAGCGGAGTCCATGCGAAGGGCAGCCTCACCCCCAGAATTGTGCAGGGCACCACTGAGTGTGGTGGTCCTGAATATGGGCCCTCGGCGTCTCCCTCCTACCGTCCAGCACACACTCTCCTTTAAAACATCTAAAAGTTCCAGTTCAGAGCAAAACTCCAACAATACAAAGAGTGAGGCGGGCAGGGATGCTGAGCAGCTAAGGCTACTTTATGCTGCCAAGGAAACGCCGTCCTGCCTCTCGGTCCTTGTTAGAGCCCCATACCTCAGGGCTGTGAGTGGACACGGTGAGGCGGAGTGTGGGTCTTTGTGCTACAGGGTCATGGTGGGTGTGGCTGTGGGACGAGGTCTCCAGCTTGGCGGGGTACCCCTGGAGCTTTCAGCTGCCTCTTGTCTACCAGCCCCAGTGCAGCTGGCTCTGAGTGGTGCTGTCCGGGGTTCAGGTGCAGTGGGCTGGATTCTGGGGTCAGACACCTTACCTGCCGCCCTTGATGCCATGAGGCGGTGGCTGGAGCATGACCTTCCTGGGCTTGTCCCTCCATCTGCATAGGAGGAAGTCCAGCCCGGCTCCACGGGGCTGCTGTGAAGAATAAATAAGGGATGTCCGTAAAGCCCCGATGTTGCCGATGACATCTTCATCGTCAACAGTGGGAGGCCTTTTCCCATCACGCTGCTGATGGGGGTGTCTGGAGAATTCTCCCTCCTGGAAGGTGGCTTGGTGCTACAGTGTGGCTCATCCTGCATTGCCACCCTGAGTCCCAACATCAGCTGGGGGGAGCCGTTTGTCCTGGCCCCAGCCCCTCTGTGTGACAGGCTCCAGGTTGGGCCAGGAGGGGTACAGCAGGTGGCAGGGAACAGGAGACAATGCCCCGGGCTGGGGGTGGGGGCATGGACAGGCTGCTGAGAGTTCCTGCATCCACGATCCTGGTCTGGCAGGAGAGGGCCTTGAGCAGGGCTCTGCAGCACCCTGCACCTGCTGCATCTGTTGGCACCAGGCCCCTCTCAAAGCACCAGGAGCACCACCCTGCAGTGTCGTTGCCCACCCTGCATGACATGGGGCTCAATATCTGAAAAGATGAAGGGCCCAATAGGAGAAACAGGTTGGCAGCTGGAGAGAAATGCCTTGGAACTTGGATTTGGAGAATCCAAAGACTGAGTAGCTGGTTCCTGGTGGAGGCATGAACTAGGGCAATGACAGAGGGATGGGGGTGGGGGCAGGTTCAGAGACCCTTAGGATGAGGATGGAGCCGACTGTGTGGGTTCGGGAGAGGCAGTCCCTGATCCTGGTGTGGGCCTGGTGCCCTGCAGGTGCCATGGCCCCAGGTGGGCACTGCAACTGAAGGGGTGGGGTGGGGCGTGGAGGAGGCATTCAGTCCTGGAATTCTGAATGTGGGGTGCCTGAGGGCCTTCCAGGGAGCGATGCCTAGGAGGTCGCTGAATGTCCAAATCTAGGACTCTGGGATGCGTGTGGGGCTGGCGACAGGGATTTCCCTGTCAGTGACGCACTTGTACAAGCTGTGCCTGGACACAGAAACTATGAGGACCGTGGCCCCTCGACGTTGGCCATCAGCGCCCCGCTTGCCAGCCTCTCACTTCCCCTACATTCAAAGCGAAATCCCAGGGAATCCTCCCTTCTGTTGGGACCTGTGGGTGTCTGTGTTTTGTTCTGAAGTTCACAGTAAATATTTTCATTAAACGATCTGCCAGCCTCTCCATTGTATCCCGCCATCTGGCTGCTGAGTGCTGGTGAGAGGCAGTATAGAGGTAACTCGGGGGCAGTTTCCCTTCCCTCAGCCGACTGCCGCAGAAAGGACTTTGGTGCCCTGGAGGCTGAGGCTGGTTTTAGGGACCTGCCTGCCTTGGCCGTGTGCAAGAGCTCACCAGGGAAGGACTCTTAGTCCCCGGACCCCAGGGGCCTGGTTGCTGAAGGAGGCCTCATGTGTCCCTGGGGCTGGGTGGGCTTCAGAAGGTGACTGGAGCATGATTCGGGGGGGGCGAGCAGGTGCAGAGGAGCCTAGGCCATTCAGCTGGTGCGGGAGTGTAGAGCAGGCCAGGGCTGTGTGAGGGCTGAGGATGGCAGGCCCCGGGCCCTGCTGCAAGGAGCTCCTGGCCATTCAGGCGGCTCCGCCGGTTTGGGCCTAACCTCAGTGGCCTCAACACTTCTGCAGGCACCCTCACTTCCCAAGGATACGTATCTGTGGAGGGCTGAACCGGATCCTGGCCCCTTTCTCTCGACCACATACCTTAAATTCACAGTGGACTTTCTCTGCCCCATCTACACTGGGGTCACTCTAAAAGTAGGAGGTGCAACAGGGCAGCACCATGTGATACTAACAGTCTGAGGGCACTCTGGCTACAAAACCAAAAGATGGTGTCTAGCTTAGGCCAGTGCATGTGATGTGTGTGTGTGGGGGCGGGCGGGGTATGTCAGGACTCTTGTGGTTTCAAGACAGAAATCCAAATGAATCGACTCAAAGAGCTGGAGAGTCCAGGGGTATATCAGCTTCAGGTACAGCTGAAATAGGGACCTAAAGAGTAGCACCTGTTCCCTTCATCTCTCAGCTCTGCTTCTCCTGGGAGGAAGCAGTGCCCAGCAGCCCCTGTCCCACTTTGTACACCTCAGCAATCCCAGCAGAGAGAAAGGAGAGGGTGTCTTCCCAGATACTCCAACAAATGCTTGGCATTGGGGTTCATTGGCCAGTCTGGGCCATGTGGGCGCTCCTGGACCTGGGGGTACAGCGGGGTTGGCTCCCCCTGAGCCATGTGGACTGGGAGGGGGAGTGGTTCACCAAAGGAAAATCAGGGAGCAGCACCCAGAGAAGGGGTGGGTCACCATGCAGCACAGCTCTAGATGGCTCTGTTCACCTCCAGCAAGGCAGGGGGGTGCTGGGCAGGCCAGGTGGGTTTTTTTTTGTTTTATTTATTTATTTATTTATGGCTGTGTTGGGTCTTCGTTTCTGTGCGAGGGCTTTCTCTAGTTGTGTCAAGCGGGGGCCACTCTTCATCGCAGTGCGCGGGCCTCTCACTATCGCGGCCTCTCTTGTTGCAGAGCACAGGCTCCAGACGCGCAGGCTCAGCAATTGTGGCTCACGGGCCTAGTCGCTCTGCGGCATGTGGGATCTTCCCAGACCAGGGCTCGAACCCGGGCTCGAACCCGTGTCCCCTGCATTGGCAGGCAGATTCTCAACCACTGCGCCACCAGGGAAGCCCAGGCCAGGTGTTTTATGTCCACCACCGAGGAGCATCATTGCCCCATTCCTGGGAGGGCATGCCCTGGGGGCAGTTTCCCTTCTCAAGAGCTCCCATTTCCCCTTGGAGGTGCTAGAAGGGTAAGCAAGCCTGGACTCCAGACAATTTATGCATCTTCCAGCTCTTGTCTCAGATTCGGTGCAGCTGTTACTGGTGTGGCCCTGATGGACAAGTGCCGAGGGGCTGGCCTGGCCCCAGCAGCCCTCCCCCTCCTCCTCTCCACCTCGAGTCATAAAAATGATACTGGCTGCCAGAGTTGCAAAAATTAATTCCGATTTGGTAATAAAGTTAGAAAGGGCTGGGATGAAATAATCCTAATGAGCTTCTTTTAATAAAGCTCACCAGTGGGGCTCTGTGCTGATGGCCCCCGTGGGGCTGAGTCTCTTTCTGCTCCCAGAGCCTCCAAAGAGCCAGCTTGCTTCCAAACAGGGCTTTTGCTGTGTCCTAATTATGCTTCTATGTAAACATATTTTATCTTAATGATCATCTTTAGGGGAATTTGCAGTCACAGAGGGCTTGTCTCTCTGTCATTAATAAATAGAGAGGATGACTTTCCTGCAGATGACCTCCCCTAGGTGGAGGTGCCAGTGTACTCCTCTGGGCTGCTGGTGCCCAGGACCCTGGGCCCGGTCCACTGCCCCTGCAGGGGCCTGCACTGGTTGTGGAAGGAGAGCTGGGCTTGCCTCTGACCCTGGTCTAGTTCCATAAGTGTCACTCTCGCCTTCTTCACAATGCGGCAGTTTCTGCTCTGCAGGGCGGTTGTAGGGATTCGAGCTTCAGGGGTGCCTGAGCGAGCACTGGGGAAGGGAGAGTGATTTGTTCTCATCCACATAGCAGGGCCCTCAGCAAGCCCACCCATCCACCCATGTGCTTGTCCAGCAGAGGCCACGGGTGTGAAAACTGCTCATGGGCAATGGGCAGTCGTAGGGGGACCTGGAAAGTGTACCGGCCTTGGAGTTCACAGCCTGCCTAACACGGAGATCATAAAAAAGCATTTAGCTGAACTTTCTTCCAGCAATTTTATGACTTCATTTTCATCATCCCAGGTCACCAATCGGCCAGGAACTGGTTTTCGCTTAAGGTGTGAAGCCAGGGTTTGATCTTTTCCTCCTTTATCTAACCAGTTGTCCCAACATCATTAAAAAAAAAGTAACCATTTATCTCCACAACCAGCTTTCTCTCCTTTTCCCTTGCAATGAGCAACCATTCTAAGGTGATCAAAAGGTATCCTTTTGTTAGTGTATATTTTTGCAAACTCAGTGTTGGTCTTTGACAGTGTTTTTAATTGACAAATGGTGCTGCATTGTATCTCATTCTGACTGTTTCTAAGATCCATCTGTCTATGTGGATGTCAAACTTCAAACCTCTGCGTGGCACTGTGTGGAGTGCACATGCCGCGTTTGCCTCTCTCGCCCACTGATGACACCCAGGTTGCCTCCAACTCCCCCCAACATACCCAGACAACATTGCCATGAACAGCTCTCAGTTGCCGCCTGAGAGACCTGTGTGAGCTTGACCATCTGCGTGCCTAGTCCAGGGGAGAGAAAAATTGCCCATGGGGCAAGGGTAAGTCCAGGGAGGGGACTGGGATGTCCTAAGGACACCCTATGTCTTTAGGACGTAGAGTGAAATTATTGGGCTATCAGGTTCTTACACATTGTTGAGTAAGTATTGCCAGATTGCCAGGATGTCCACACCGGCTCCACTTCCACCATTTACCAAGTCATCCAGTTTACTCACTATTTTATTATTTGATCAGCTATTTAAAATTTACATATAAATGAATATCAAAGGTGATTAATATTCTTTCACATCTTTATTGGAGTATAATTGCTTTCCAATGTTGTGTTAGTTTCTGCTGTACAGCAAAGTGAATCAGCTGTATGTATACATATATCCCCATATCCCCTCCCTCTTGAGCCTCCCTCCCACCCTCCCTATCCCACCCTTCTAGGTGGTCACAAAGCACCGAGCTGATCTCCCTGTGCTATGTAGCAGCTTCCCACTAGCCATCCATTTTACATTTGGTAGTGTATATATGTCAATGCTACTCTCTCACTTCGTCCCAACTTACCCTTCCCCCTCCCTGTGTCCTCAAGTCCGTTCTCTATGTCTGCGTCTTTATTTCTGCCCTGCCACTAGGTTCATCAGTACCGCTTTTTAAAATTCCATATATATGCGTTAGCATACGGTATTTGTTTTTCTCTTTCTGACTTACTTCACTCTGTATGACAGATTCTCTGTCCATCCACCTCACTACAAATAACTCAATTTCATGCCTTTTTATGGCTCAGTAATATTCCATTGTATATATGTGCCACATCTTTATCCAGTCATCTATTGATGGACATTTAGGTTGCTTCCATGTCCTGGCTATTGTAAATAGTGCTGAAATGAACATTGTGGTACATGTCTCTTTTTGAATTATGGTTTTCTCAGGGTATATGCCCAGTAGTGGGATTGCTGGGTCGTATGGTAGTTCTATTCTTAGTTTTTTAAGGAACCTCCAAACTGTTCTCCATAGTGGCTATATCAATTTACATTCCCACCAACAGTGCAGGAGGGTTCCCTTTTCTCCACACCCTCTCCAGCATTTACTGTTTGTAGATTTTTTAATGATGGCCATTCTTACCAGTGTGAGGTGATACCTCATTGTGGTTTTGATTTGCATTTCTCTAATGATTAGTGACGTTGAGCATCGTTTCATATGTTTGTTGGCAATCTGTATGTCTTCTTTGGAGAAAAGTCTATTTAGGTCTTCTGCCCATTTTTGGATTGGGTTGTTTGTTTTTGTGATATTGAGCTGCATGAGCTGCTTGTATATTTTGGAGATTAATCCTTTGTTAGTTGCTTCATTTGCAAATATTTTCTCCCATTCTGAGGGTTGTCTTTTCATCTTGTTTATGGTTTCCCTTGCTGTGCAAAAGCTTTTAAGTTTCATTAGGTCCCATTCGTTTATTTTTGTTTTTATTTCCCTTACTCTAGGAGGTGGGTAAAAAAGGATCTTGCTGTGATTTATGTCATACAATGTTCTGCCTATGTTTTCCAACTAAGAGTTTTATAGTGTCTGGCCTTACATTTAGGTCTTTAATCCATTTTGAGTTTATTTTTTGTGTATGGTGTTAGGGTGTGTTCTAATTTCATTCTTTTACATGTAGCGGTCCATTTTTCCCAGCACCACTTATTGAAGAGGCTGTCTTTTCTCCATTGTATATTCTTGCCTCCTTTATCAAAGATAAAGTGACCATATGTGTGTGGGTTTATCTCTGGGCTTTCTATCTTGTTCCACTGATCTATATTTCTGTTTCTGTGCCAGTACCATAGTGTCTTGATTACTGTAGCTTTGTAGTATAGTCTGAAGTCAGGGAACCTGATTCCTCCAGCTCCGTTTTTCTTTCTCAAGATTGCTTTGGCTATTTGGGATCTTTTGTGTTTCCATACAAATTGTAAAATTTCTTGTTCTAGTTCTATGAAAAATGCCATTGGTAATTTGATAGGGATTGCATTGAACCTGTAGATTGCTTTGGGTAGTATAGTCATTTTCACAATATTGACTCTTCCAATCCAGGAGCCTGGTATATCTCTCCATCTGTTTATATTATCTTTGATTTCTTTCATCAGTGTTTTATAGTTTTCTGAGTACAGGTCTTTTGCCTCCTTAGGTAGGTTTGTTCCTAGGTATTTTATTCTTATTGTTGCGATGGTAAATGGGATTGTTTCCTTAATTTCTCTTTCTGATCTTTTGTTGTTAGTGTATAGGAATGCAAGAGATATCTGTGCATTAATTTTGTACCCTGCAACCTTACCAAATTCATTGATTAGTTCTAGTAGTTTTCTGGTGGCATCTTTAGGATGTTCTATGTATACTATCATGTCATTGGCAAACAGTGACAGTTTCACTTCTTTTCCAATTTGTATTCCTTTTATTTCTTTTTCTTCTCTGATTTCTGTGGCTAGGACTTGCAATACTGTGTTGAATAATAGTGGCGAGAGTGGACATCCTTGTCTTCTTCCTGATCTTAGAGGAAATGCTTTCAGTTTTTCACCATTGAGAATGATGTTTGCTGTGGGTTTGTCATATATGGCCTTTATTATGTTGAGGTAGGTTCCCTCTATGCCCACTTTCTGGAGAGTTTTTACCATAAATGGATGTTGAATTTTGTCAAAGCTTTTTCGGCATCTATTGAGATGACCATATGGTTTTTATTTTTTAATTTGTTAATATGGTGTGTCACATTGATTGTTTTGCATATATTGAAGAATCCTTGCATCCTTGGTATTAATCCCACTTGATCATGGTGTACGATCCTTTTAATGTGCTGTTGGATTCTGTTTGCTAGTATTTTGTTGAGGATTTTTTCATCTATGTTCATCACTGATGTTGGTCTATAATTTTCTTTTTTTGTGATATCTTTGTCTGGTTTTGGTATCAGGGTGGTGGTGGCCTTGTAGAATGAGTTTGGGAGTGTTCCTCCCTCTGCAATTTTTTGGAAGAGTTTGAGAAGGATAGGTGTGAACTCTTCTCTAAATGTTTGATAGAATTAGCCTGTGAATCCATCTGGTCCTGGACTTTTGTTTGTTGGAAGATTTTTAATTACAGTTTTGATTTCATTACCTGTGATTGGTCTATTTATATTTTCTAATTCTTCCTGGTTCAGTCTTGGAAGGTTGTACTTTTCCAGGAATTTGTCCATTTCTTTCATGTTGTCCATTTTTTTGGCATATAGTTGCTTGTAGCAGTCTCTTATGATCTTTTGTATTTCTGTGGTGTCAGTTGTAATCTCTCCTTTTTCATTTCTAATTTTATGCATTTCTGTCCTCTCCCTTTTTTTCTTCATGAGTCTGGCTAAAGGTTTATCAATTTTGTTTATCTTCTCAAAGAACCAGCTTTTAGTTTTATTGACCTTTGCTAGTGTTTTCTTTGTTTCTATTTCATTTATTTCTGCTCTGATCTTTATGATTTCTTTCCTTCTACTAATTTTGGGTTTTCTTTGTTCTTCTTTTTCTAGTTGCTTTAGGTGTAAGGTTAGATTGTTTATTTGAGATTTTTCTTGTTTCTTTAAGTGAGCTTGATTTGCTATGAACTTCCCTCTTAGAACGGCTTTTGCTGCATCCCATATGTTTTGGATCGTCGTGTTTTCATTGTCATTTGTTTCTAGGTACTTTTTGATTTCCTCTCTGATTTCTTCAGTGATCTCTTGGTTATTTAGCTGTGCACTGTTTAGCCTCCATGTATTTGTTTTTTACTGTTTTTTTCCTGTAATTGATTTCTAATCTCATAGCGTTGTGGTCAAAAAAGATTCTTGATACAACTTCAATTTCTTAAATTTTCCAAGGTTTGATTTGTGACCCAAAATGTGGTCTATTCTGGAGAACGTTCTGTGTGCACTTGAGAAGAAAGTGTATTCTTCCACTTTCGGGTGGAATGTCCTAAAAATATCAGTTAAGTCTATCTGGTCTATTGTGTCATTTAAAGCTTGTGTTTCCTTATTTATTTTCTGCCTGGATGATCTGTCTATTGGTGTAAGTGGGGTGTTAAAGTCCCCCACTATTATTGTGTTACTGTCAATTTCTCCTTTTATGGCTGTTAGCATTTGCCTTATGTATTGAGGTGCTCCTATGTTAGGTGCATACATATTTATAATTGTTATGTTTTCTTCTTGGATCGATCCCTTGATCATTATGTGGTGTCCTTCCTTATCTCTTTTAACAGACTTTATTTTAAAGTCTATTTTATCTGATATGAGTATTGCTACTCCAGCTTTCTTGTGATTTCCATTTGCATGGGATATCTTTTTCCATCCCCTCACTTTCAGTCTATATGTGTCCCTAGGTCTGAAGTGGGTCTCTTGTAGACAGCATATATAAAGGTCTTGCTTTTGTATCCATTCAGCCAGTCTGTGTCTTTTGGTTGGAGCATTTAATCTATTTACATTCAAGGTGATTATCACTATGTGCATTCCTATTACCATTTTCTTAATTGATTTGGGTTTGTTTTTGTGGGTCTTTTTCTTCTCTTGTGTTTTCTGCTTAGAGAAATTCCTTTAGCATTTGTTGTAAAGCTGGTTTGGTGGTGCTGAATTCTCTTAGCTTTTGCTTGTCTGTAAAGCTTTTGATTTCTCCATCGAATCTGAATGAGATCCTTGCTGGGTAGAGTAATCTTGGCTGTAGGTTTTCCCCTTTCATCCCTTTAAATGTGTCCTGCCACTTCCTTCTGGATTGCAGAGTTTTTGCTGAAAGATCAGCTGTTAACCTTATGGGGATTCCCTTGTATTTTATTTGTTGCTTTTCCCTTGCTGCTTTTAATGTTTTTTTCTTTGTATTTAATTTTTGATAGTTTGATTAATACGTGTCTCGGCAGGTTTGTCTTTGGGTTTATCCTGTATGGGACTCTCTGTGCTTCCTGGACTTGATTGACTATTTCCTTTCCCATGTTAGGGAAGTTTTCGACTATAATCTCTTCAAATATTTTCTCAGACCCTTTCTTTTTCTCTTCTTCTTCTGGGACCCCTATAATTTTAATGTTGGTGCATTTAATGTTGTCCCAGATGTCTCTGAGACTGTCCTCAATTCTTTCTTTTTAAAATTTATTTATTAATTTATTAAAAAAATTGTTTTTTTGGCTGCATTGGGTCTTCATTGCTGCACGAGGGCTTTCTCTAGTTGTGGCGAGTGGGGGCTACTCTTCCTCGCGGTATGTAGCCTTCTCATTGTGGTGGCTTCTCTTGTTGCAGAGCACAGGCTCTAGAGCGCAGCCTCAGTAGTCGTGATGCATGGGCTTAGTTGCTCTGTGGCATGTGGGATCTTCCCGGACCAGGGCTCAAACCCATGTCCCCTGCATTGGCAGATTCTTAACCACTGTGCCACCAGGCAAGTCCCTGTCCTCAATTCTTTTCATTCTTTTTTCTTTATTCTGCTCCCTGGCAGTTATTTCCACCATTTTATCTTCCAGCTCACTTATCCATTCTTCTGCCTCAGTTATTCTGCTATTGATTCCTTCTAGAGTGTTTTTAATTTCAGTTATTGTGTTGTTCATTGCTGTTTGTTTGCTCTTTTGTTCTTCTAGATCCTTGTTGAATGTTTCTTGTATTTTCTCCATTTTGTTTCCAAGATTTTGGATCATCTTTACTATCATTACTCTGAATTCTTTTTCAGGTAGGTTGCTTATCTCATCTTCATTTATTTGGTCTTGTAGGTTTTTACCTTGCTCCTTTGTCTGTAACATATTTTTTTTTTTTTGATGGGTGGGCTGTATTCCTGTCTTACTGGTTGTTTGGCCTGAGGCATCCAGCACTGGAGTTTGCAGGCAGTTGGATAGAACTGGGTCTTGGTTGCTGAGATGAGGACCTCTGGGAGGCCTCACTCCGATTAATATTTCCTGGGGTCTGAGGCTCTCAGTTAGTCCAGCGGTTTGGGCTCGGAGCTCCTACCACAGGAGCTCGGGCCCGACCTCCGGCTTGGGAACCAAGATCCCACAAGCTGTGTGGCATTGCAAAAAAAAAAAGAAAAGAAAAAAAAAGGAGCAATACAATAACAAAGAATAAAAAACAAAATAAAATTAGAAAGATAAAAAATATATTAGGAAAAATAAAAATATAATTGAAACAACTGCAAAAAGGTAAAATAAAACCACAACAGAAAAAAGAAAAAATAAGGGGGGGGGGGAACAAGCCAAAAGGAGCAGAACAATAACAAAGTATAAAGAATAAAATAAAATTAGAAAAATAAAAGATTTATTAGAAATATAAAAATATAAATGAATCAACAAGGTAAAACAGAACCCCAATCTAAAAGAGGAAAAAAGAAGAAAAAAAAAAAAGCCTTGGCTATGGGAGGTGGCGTTTAGGTGGGGGTGGAACTTAGGCAGGGGGGTGACATTTGAGTGTGGGGCGGGGCCTAGGCTCAGGACCCAACCAGCAGGAAAAGGCCTTGGGGGCGGGGCCTAGGTGGGTGATGTTCAAGCATGGGGCAGCGCCTCTGCTTAGGACCTGTGTGGAAGGGGAGAGGCAGCAGCTCCAAAGGACGGCCTCCTGAGTGTGGAGTTCTGGAGTTTGGAGGTAAGGCCCTGGGTGAGGGTGTGTGGGTGGGGTTTGGGCCCAGCGTGTTGGAGGGGGTCTCAGAAGGGGTCTCCCAGTGTAGAGGTAGGGCCCTGGTAGGGGTGTAGGGGCGGGGCTTGGGCTCTGCATGGCAGGAGGGAGGCTCTGAGGGCAGAGGTTTAGGCCCCGGAGCCCAAGAGGCTCCCTGGTGCCTAAGTGGATGGGGAAAGCGCTGGCCACGTTCCCTTCTGTTCCTCCGCCCCCCCCATGGTCTCCCCCAGGGTCTCCCTCATCCCTGCTCTACCCCTAACCATGGCTGGGTCCCGCTGGGTCCCGCTGGGTATAGGAACTCCTTCCCTCCCCCAGCCGCCCCCAGGGGTGCCAGTCCTGCCAGGTCCGGCCTTTACTTTTGCTCCCCTTTCCCTCCCTCCCACTCCTTCAGAACCCACACGGCTGGAGGGGGCCTAGGTGGGCAGAGGATCAGGGCCAGGATCTCAGCAGGCTCCCGGGACCCAAGTGGGCAGGGGAAATCTGGCCACGCTCCCTTTTGATCCTCTGCCCTCCCAGTGTTCCCCCAATTTCCCCATTCAGGTGTGGGATCCCTTCCCCTCCCCCAGCCACCCCTCAGGGGCGCCAGTCCCATCCCGACTCCACTTCTCCTCCCCCACTACCCAGCACGGCCCACGTCCTACCCGGCCACTGGGGGTTCCTCCCATCCCCTTAGGTGTCCATGGTCCCCCACTGGTGCCTGGTAGGTGCCCTAGTTGTGCAGAGACATGAATTCCACTATCTTGTCCGCTATCTTGACTCCGCCCCCCAAAGGTGATTAATATTAAAACTAAGGGCAAGCACACACCAGCCATGCCAGGAGCGGGCAGCACTGTCCCCGCTGGGCAGAGGCTCCAGGAGGAGGTGAGTGGAGCAGTCTTGGGTCTTGGTCTGACTTCCGCTTCTCTGGGAGGTGACAAGGCCCTTTCTGGGGAACTCACGAGCAAGGTCACAAGTGAGTCTTGGAAAACACTGGGCTCTCCAAAGTCGGGTGCCTGGCAAGGCTGAGGTATAGACCAGGTGCTGGACATGCAGCAGAAGTCCGGTCAGTGAGAGTGGGCTGCTCTGTCCTTTCTATATCTGAGCCCACCGTGGTCTACCTCCTGCTCTCAGGGAAAAGCTGGAAACTTCTGTGAGTGATATGTGTGTCCTCAGCAGAGCTTGAGGGGAGAGACCCTCATTAGCACATGGTCAAGACAAGCCAAGTACTGATGAGAAGCTGGCCCAGGTTCTCCTGGGCGTTCTGTCCTCGGGTTAAGAAGATGGCCTGATGGAAGGGGGGTCTTGGTGATGACAGTCCATGTGCCAGGTCACACTGCTGCAGTGTGGCTCAGTTGCCCTCCACAGCTGCTGCAGAGCTGCCACCTTGGGATCACCTTTCACCATCCTCCAGGGGATTCCCTCCTCCTCTCTCGTGTTGGGTTTCCTGTATCTCTAGTCTTCCACTTTCTTGGTTACCTCTTTTGTTTTGAAGGAGCACATCCTTCAGTACCTTCAAAGGGGTGCTGGACAGATAAAACTTTAGACAACTTACTTGTCTGGAAATATCTATCATACTTGTTGAGAACTTGTCTGGGTATAGAAATTTTGAAGGCTTTGCTCTATTGTTTTCCTGCTTCTAATGCTGGTTTGGGGCAGTCTACAGCCATTCTGCTTCCAATCCTTTGTGACCTCTTCTGTAACTGCTTCCCCCGGCCCCCTCTTATTCTCTGTGAAAGTTTGTAGACTCTTCCTTGTGTTCTGAAATTTCATGATGATGTGCCATGGTGCTGGTCTGTTTTCATCTACTGTGTTGGGTGCTAACTGGGCCCTTTCAGTCTGGGAGCACCTTTTAGTTGTAGGAAATTTTCTTGAGTAATTTCATTAATTCTTTCCTTTCTGTTTTCTCCTTTTTTAAAAAAAATTAATTCATTAATTTATTTATTTTTGGCTGCATTGGGTCTTCGTTGCTGTGCGCAGGCTTTTTCTAGTTGCAGCGAGCGGGGGCTACTCTTCGTTGCGGTGCATGGGCTTCTCATTGCGGTGGCTTCTCTTGTTGCAGAGCACGGGCTGTAGGCGCGGGGGCTTCAGTAGTTGTGGCACATGGGCTCTAGACCGCAGGCTCAGTAGTTGTGGTGCATGGGCTTAGTTGCTCCACAGCACGTGGGATCTTCCCGGACCAGGTCTCGAACCCGTGTGCCCTGCATTGGCGGGTGGATTCTTAACCTCTGCACCACCAGGGAAGTCCCTCTCCTTTCTTTATGGAGCTTCTATTATATGGATGATACACCTCTGGTCTGGTCCTCCAATTTTCTTATCTTTTTTCCTGATGGTTCAAGTCTCTTGGTCTTACTGTTTTACTTTCTGGGAGATTTTTCAACTTTGTCTTCCTAATCCTTTCATTAAGATTTTTTATTTCTGCTGAAATGTTTTTAATTTCAAAGAACCCTTTTGATTGTTCTCATTTTGTTCTTGTTTAGTGAATGTGATATTTCCTTCTAGCTCTCAGGGGTCACTAATTATAGATTTCCCCACCTTCCTAGGTAGTCTCTTTTTCCTCCATTTTCTTCATTTTGATTGTTGTGCTGTTGGTCTCCATCTGTCGAGTCTGGGGCTTATCCCAGAGAGCTGGAGATCCTTGGCTGGCTGCTCCTGTGTAAGGTTGGGCAACAAAAGAGGTGACTGGGACCTTGATGCAGGTAGTTGGGGGAACCATGGACAGTAATATTGCCTTTTGGTCTTTGGTCAGATTCCCTAGAGAAGCCTCCTCCCAACTTCCTGCCTGAGGGGTAAAGGCTTGACTACCAACATTCTGGGAGTGGATTGTGGAAGTGGGCTAGTGTCTCAGCATTCATTTCATTTTCCTGTTCTTAGCATGGTACCTGTGCTCTCAACTACACCTGGTGCCTGCAGCCCAGAAACCTTCTTTTCCACCTTTTTGAGAGAGAATGAGCTTCCAGACCAATGCAGTGTTAGTTATTGGGCTGTTACTGGGACACAGGGTGTGGGGAGGGGATTTGGCATTAGCCATCAACTAGTCCTTATTTCAATCCACCCATCATCCCACTTCCAGGGGTACTTGGTGCCTTTGGAGGATTCTGCGGTACAGACTGGAAGAGTCTTGGCCAGCTTCTCAGATATACTAAGTCCATCGCCACGTGGCCACCCGCTTTCCAGCTTACAACAGTTCTGTTATTTTCTTCCTCTCCTGCTCCCCCTGTCCTTGTAGGCCTGTGATTAAAAAAAAAAAATCATCCCTTTTCTAAAGTTGTAATGGGGTTCCAGGGAGGAGCAAAATTAGATGTATGTGTTCAATGCACCATATTTACTCAAGGTCCCTCCTATGCTTGGATTTGTGTTTAGACACTGTATTCAGTTCCAAAATCTGTCTTTTCATGACACTCGTACCACTATGATCTAATTAATGTTATTTTGTAGTGTCTTCTGAAAATTTGAAAGGTAAATACCTCCTTGTTATTATTCTTTTTTAATATTTTTTCTGGCTATTCTCTCATATGTAGTCTTCCAGTTGAACTTCGGAATTATTCTGTTGGATTTTAACAGTTTTTTGATGGAGATTGTGTTAAATTTATAGATTAATTTGGAGGAGAATCAACCTGCAATCCAGGATAGTGTCATTGTGTCTCCAGTTACTGAGGTCTTCTTTTGTTTTTGGGGAGAGCTTTGACTATATTGTATTACTCTCTGTGTAGTCTTCATACATTCCTTATTTTTGTTTATACAAAATATCTAGATATTTTGTGGGGTTTGTTCCTATAGTCAATAAACCTCTTTTCCCATTCTCTTTCCTAGCTGGTCACTGTTATGTACAAGAAAGGTATTGATCTTTGCATACTGATTCTATGTAAGATGAGAATTAACTATTTCTTGTAGGTTTGGTAAAACTCTTCTATAAAACCTTCTGGGCTTTTCTTTGACTGCTTTTTTCCATTTCTTCTAAGGTTTATTCAAGTTTTCTACTTGAGCCAACAGTTAGAGTGTATATTCTCTATTTAGTCTAGGCTTATTAGAACTGTGTTTTTAATTTCTGGTGTTTAGGGTTTGAGGGTCTTCCTTCTTGTTTTCTCTGATTTTGCTCTACAGTAGCGGCTGTGGACATGATTTTTGAGTTTCCTTTTTGTCCTAACGTACAGTCAAATTTGGAACTTGTTCTGCATGTGCTTGAACAGGACACATTTTCTGGTTGTTGGGCTTAAACATTAGGTTGTTTTAGTAATTCAAATCTTCTACAGTAATGCAAATCCTGCCTAATGTTTTATCTAATTCATCTGTTTTTTTCTGGAATAAATGTATTAAAATGCACATAGAACTGTGGCTTTGCCTATTTCTCTTTGTATCAGGTTGAAGCTCTGTTAGGTGAAAAAAGTTCATATCTTTTATATCTTCTCAATGAATTGTTTATCAGTTTGTCCCTTTAATGTCTTGGATTATATTTTATCTCATGAATATCGTTACGCCCGGTTGCTTTTTGTTGGCAATTACATGGTAACTCTCTCTTCACCCCGTTTGTTTGAACTCCTCCTGGGTAATTTTGTTTTAGTTACACCTTGTATAAGTAATTTACAGCAGGATTTTGTGCTAGCTCCTGCTCCTTTGCCAGCCACCTTACTTTTGCTCCTGCTGCCCACCCACCTCCGCCGCCCCCAGCCTGGGCTTCCTGGCCCTGCTGTACCTGCCTCTCCTTCCAGCCCAGCTCCCAGCTCCCAAGGGCACCCCCCCGCCTCCCCACTGCTGGCCCTGTGCTCCCTCCCATTGTATCTCTGCACTGGCTCCTACCCCTCACAGCCCTGCAATTATCTGTGAGGCTCCGAGGCATACAAGACCCTTGGCCCCTGTCTTCCGAGGGGTCCTCCACTCAAGTGGAGAAGACAGATAATGCCCAAGTAAATTCACAAATGACATTCGAACTGCAAATGGTGGTATGTTCCATGAAGGAAGACACGGGGGTAAGGGAGAGCCTGTTTTAATTTAGGATGAAATAAGGCAAGTTGCCCTGAAGAGGGGACATTTCAGCTGACACCTGGAGGATGAGAGGGAGTAAGCCCAGTGAGGAATGAGGGGAAGATCATTCCATGGAGAGGGGACAGCAGTCTTTCCCATCACTGAGCAGTGGCGTCTCAAGGCTCCGTGCCCCTCCTCCCCTTGTCGATGTGCAGCTGGCCCTGAGCGGGGAGGCAGAGGGGGACCAACACATCTGAGTCCACTGCAGGAGGCGATGGGTCCCTGGCACCAAGGGCTGCGGATCCCCTTCCCTCTAGACCTTTTGGGGGGGGCTTATGCTGGACCTGATAGTGTTGCAGGAAGGGGGACCCCTTCCAGGGCCCGAGAGTGGGCTCTTGTCTAACACTCGGAAATGAATTGTCCGACGAGACACACATGCTGACAAAGCAAGAGACTTTATTGGGAAGGGGCAGCCCGGTGGAGAGCAGGAGGGTAAGGGAACCCAGGAGAACTGCTCTGCCATGTGGCTCGCAGTCTCAGGTTTTACGGTGATGGAATTAGTTTCTGGGTCGTCTCTGGCCAATCATTCTGACTCAAGGTCCTTCCTGGTGGCCCACGCATCACTCAGCCAAGATGGATTCCAGCGAGGAGGAATCTGAGAGGTTGGTAGGACATATGGACTGGCATCTCCTTTTGACCTTTCCCGAATTCTTCCAGTTGGTGGTGGCTTGTTAGTTCCGTGTTTCTTACCGGGACCTCCTGTCGTAAAACATCTCATGCAAATGGGTACCTGGCCAGGGTGGGCAGTTCTGGTCAGTGGTTCCCCTAGCAATAGGAAGGCTAAATTTGGGTAGCAGCAGCAGCAGCAGCAGAAAGGACATCCTAGGAGAGGCCAGTGCAGCAAAGGCCTGGGCGTGGGATTTGCACAGGGACAGCAAACACCCAGGCACCCTTGAACCTACAGAGCCAGCACTTGCTGCATGATGCTCCCCTGGCATTTACAGACTCAGGTCCCTGGGGTTTCTCTTCTCGGGAATAAACATGCTTCTTTCCATCAGTTTCAGTTTTCCCACACCATCCCTTGGTGCTGGTGAAGTACACAGGTCACTCTGGGGCACATTAACAACTTTGGATGACATGACTTGGGCTGGGTTCCAGCCCCTTCTCTGTGGTGTGACTTGTCTGAGTCACTTAATCTTCCTGGGGTTCCTTGATGCTAAAATGGGGACAGTAATGAGGATGGTGAGGAGCCTCGCATTTGCTGTGAGGATCAGATGGCTGCTGGACATAGTGGAGGTTTGTTACTGTGAGGGGCTGTGCACATGCCCCACCCTGCCACCAGATGCAGGGGTGTGTGATCCAGGGGCTGTGGCTGCTGTGACCCACTTGTTGCCCTGGAGGGCAGGCACTTCAGGATGCCCTGGATGCAATTCTGCTTCCCCTATTCCGTCCTCTCCACAGACTGTTATTGACTCTTTGAGGAATTCTGTCCAACCCACTGTAGAGACTCTAAAACGAGGGACAGCTTTTGGAAGCTTCCTGTTGTGTCATCCTTTGCCTGAGACATGAACCGTCCAGAAAGGTCTCCCCAGCACAGGGAATTCCAGGAACTAAAATCCCTGCGGTTACCCATTGAGAAGATAGGGTCCTGCCATAGACACCTCCGCTCAGGGAAGCCTTGGCCTGCCAGGGTCCAGTCTTCTCCCATCTACCATGGATCAGCCACCCAGGGGGAACCAGCGGCTTCTCCTTGTGGGGAGGCTGTGCACAGAGGGCGATTGAGTCAGGAGCCAGGGCAGCACCGTCCTCCCACCTCAGCAGGAGATGGGCAGTGCCGACTGCTCGTCAGTGGGCCAGTTACAAACATGCAAGAGCTCCAGGGGGAGGAGGGGAGGGTGACAGAGTGGTCTGAGGGACTGAGAGGAGTGGAGGCCTTTAGACCAAGTAGGCAACTCAGTGCAGGTGGGCAGGCCCTGAAGGCCGAGATTGGTTTCAGGGAGTCACTAGGCAGCCAGCTGAGGGCCTAAGCAGGACTCAGCCTGAGGGATAGGCCCGCTAGAACCAGAGTGTGGTTGGGATCTCTGCGTGGCCTACTTAGCCTTTAGGATGGGGCCCATTGTAGGCAAACTGAGGAGACATCCAAGAATGACAAGGTGGAACGTCAGCCTGGCTGCTGGGTCCCATCAACACTCATGTGGCCCCATGTCTGGGCGCCTGGCAGACCCTGCTGACCTTGGAGCTGTTCCCTACGTCCTGCCAGGCCTGAGCAGGGCTGGGGCTTCCAGGGACCCGACTGCAGGGTGGGGCTGTCACCTTCGAGGTGCCCCGAGAGGGCCTGTCTTCCTCCCTTCATCTGCACTTTACTTTGGATTTGGGCACATCTCTACTGGGGCTGGGCCTTGGAGGGGTGTTCTAGAGCGTAATGTCCAAGCCACCCTCTAAGATTATCATGATCGAGATAATAATGGTAACAATAATTATGCTTGTGGTGAAATTAACATTTCTAATGCATTCTTAGAAAACATTGCTGTTTTTAATGGGCCTGTAACATACAATTTAGTTAAAAACTGAGCTTCCTCAGCAGAAGCAGCTACAAGATGTACCCCAGCCAGCCCTGGCTTGATGGCAGCCCCATTCCCTCCCCCAGAAAATGTCAGGAGGAGTCACTGCACGGTGACTTCTTGGGTTAGGGTTGGGGGCACACTCTGATGCCTTCAGAGGTTAAGTGGGCAGCAAGGGCGGCAGGCCAGGCGGCGGACCCCTGTGTCCTGTTTCCAGGCATGGTCGTCACTCCACAGCTCAGTGTAAACTCCCCTCCCCCTCTACAGTGACTCCATTTCTTAATTTCTCAGACAAGCTGGCTATTCCAGGTTTTAACATGAAATCTCCAAATTTTGAAATACTGTCAACCAAATAAGGTATTTAAAAAACACCACATGGCCCTAACAGGCACCCCCATGGTCTGGTTTTGCTCAGGGACCACCTGTCAGTGACCCCTGGCTTGACAGGGGCAGAGGGTAACATCCAGCCTTTTCCCTGGGAAGAGTTTTTTATGGAAATTACCATCTTTCTGCTTCCCAAGGTGGTTCTGAAGGTGAGCTGTCCCTGCTTGTTGAAAATGCAAAGAAATAAATGTGTAAAAATAGAGTAGCAATTCCTCAAACCCACTGTCAGGTTTAAGTAGCTGATGTCTCCCCTGGGAGCAGCAAGGATGGCCCTGAATCATCTCCAGACAGCCCAGCAGAAGTGCGAGCTCTGCACTGGCGCTCTCCCTGGAGTGGCCCTGGGCAGTGCCTGCCGTGTGCATGTGTGTGCGTGTGTGTGGAGTGTGTGTGTGCCTGTGCATACTGGGGGGACTTGGGGGACTACAGGGCTGGGGCGGGGGCACAAGGACCCCAGGAGGTAAGGAATGCCAGCAGACGCTCAGCGCTGGCCCTAGCCCGTTCCTCTTTTCTGTGCAGCCCTTCCCCCTCTGCTGCTCCTTCACCTCCTCTTTTCCTTCCGTAGCCAGGTTGCAGGTTTGTGCCTGAAACCTAACAGACAGCAGGGGTAAAGAAGAGAGCTTCTGGCTGGCTGGGGGGCTCTCTCAGTCTTCTGGTCTGTAAAATGGAGGCAATAATGCACATCAAAGAGGCCTGTTGTCAGCACTGGGTGAGGAGACATATTCGGAGGGCCTGGCTGCCTCACTGTGCCTCCAGAGGAGGCTGTGGACAAGAGCTTAGGGGACAAGTGAGAAGAATTGTTCTGGAAGACTCTTTGGTGATGTCATGATAACCTGACGTCCTAGGTCCTTCCCAGGGCAAGAGTCTCTGAGACACACCTGTTCCTCCCCCCACCAGGAGTGCCAAGGAGGGGCAGACCCTGGGGTCAAGGACCTGGCGTGGACACAGAGACCAGTGCAGGGTTGTGAGGGGCTTCCAGAGGCTTTGGCACTGGGACTAATTGGACAGTGTGGTCTGTGGCTGCCAGCGATGCTGAAGGTCAGCCTGGCCAGCTCAGCTGCAGTCCTGAGAGGTAGGGGTCAGGTCTCTGGTCCATGGTGGGCTCCAGGCCCAGTGGGAAAGTAGAAGGGGATTGAGACAGATGCTGCAGCTCTGCAGATGGTGCAATGGCATCCTGGGGTCCTGGGCCCCTCAGCTGCGGCCCCTAAGGCCCCATGCCCCAGATGGTCTGCCCCGCTCTGAGCCAGGTGTTTAGCCTGTGGGGGACGGAGTGAGCCCCTGCCAGGCAGACTGTGGGGGAGTTGTCATAAGAGGGGCTCATCCTGGTTCTTGCATGATTCAGTCAGGCAACCTTTCATCTCTTTGGCACTTGGCATCAGGGGCAGGCACAGTTCTGGGGTCGGGGGGCACCCATGCCTTGGCCCCAATCCAGGAGTTGAGTGGGCAGGCCTGGCACGGAGATGAGGGACCTAGCTCCAGCCAGGGACTGAGCAGAAAGTTCCAGAAGGGGAGCTGTCTGAAAAGACACTGTGAAACACATACCACCTGGGCTGGGCCTCAGTTTCCCCGGTTATAAATGGGGAGACCAGCCTGGGAGACCAGCTCTTTGGCACTGGGTGGCCCTTTGGGAGTGTGCGAGAGTGTGAATGGGTGAAAAGAGTCCACCCTGCCCATCCAGCTTCCCACTCTCTCTGTTCATTGCTGGGTGCCGAACCTGGCCTCTGTGATGGCCGAGCTGTGGGTTTGCATGCTGCTGGGTCTGAGCTGACTTGGTACATCACTGCTGCCCTCTCTGAACCTCAGTTTGTGAAATGGGGACAGAAATGCCCTCGGTTAGGGTGCTGTGATGATGACAAGTTGATGGCCAAGCTGGCACCTGGCAGGTGCCGAGTTGCGTCTGAGTAGGGTTTTGTCCTGCTGCAGTGTCCCTGGTGAGCCTGGGCTGCTGCTACAGGCTGTGTCCTCTCTCCTTCCAGGGACCTCCCTGAGCAGCCTGGACAGCCTCAGCCATGCCCTGGGCATCCTGGAGGAGCGAGTCAACAGCTCCAGGCAGAGGGTGCGCAGGCATGCTGCCGACGACGACTACAACATCGAGGTCCTGCTGGGTGTGGACGACTCTGTGGTCCAGTTCCACGGGAAGGAGCATGTGCAGAAGTACCTGCTCACCCTCATGAACATTGTGAGTGGGGGTGGGGTGGCAGGGGCAGGGCACTGGGGGCGGGGCTGGGAGGCTAGGGGTGCAGGCGGGCCAGGGCAACTGTGCTTGCCACGGTTTCCTGGTGGAGCTGCGGGATGAGTGACATGGTCACAGGGAGGCTGTCTGGGTCTATAGGTGAGAAAAGGTGACCCTCCCATCTATTTTGTTGAAGCTCAGTTTTCTCCTCTGCAAAGGGCGGGTGGAGGGGGCTGGTTCTGACTTGGCAAGGCTATTTACATGCTAAGGCAGTTTTCCAGAAACTCGTCATCTGTGTACCAGTTTTCTTAATTTTTCATCATACCCACATGGTATAGGCTGTGTATTTTCCTGTAAATCAACTGACTTTTTTTAAAACTTAAAATTATTTACAAAGGCAACCTTGCTTTATTGTAAAGGTAACCTAGAAGTAAAATGTAAAGCAATGTTATTCAAATCCAGCTAGACAGTCCTGCCTTCTGCCGGGTCTGCACCACAGCCCACGATGTTCAAATGGGAGATTAGTGTGTGTTAGAGAGGAGGACAGACAGACCGACACCCATCCGAGGTTTCTCCTTGAGGTAGTTAGAGGAAGTGAAGATGGAAGAGAGCATCCGTTTCTCCCTGTGAGGTTGGGCTCCTTAACTGGGTGACTGGGTGCCACCTAAGCCTCCTGTGGCACCACGGGACACCTGCGCTGTCTACCCAATCCTGAGAGATTAAGCTGTTACCCTCCCCTCATTCCAGCCCCTTCCACCCCAGAAGGTATAGGATGCTGACCTTGTAGAAAATGCAGTTCCTGCCTCTGCCCGGGGTGGTGTGGAGGTCCTGCCCCTCATTGGCTGGTGCCTCAGTTGAGCCCTGCTGGGAGAATATTAAGGGTTGGAGGGAGATGCAGTGGGCCTGCAACCAGGACACGCTGTGGGCCGAGCATTGTGGGAGGAGTGGATTTGTGGAAGGAAGCCTGGGCTTGCAGGGGGCTGGAGGTGGGCAGGGAAGCCCAGGGGATAGGGAGCTCTAAAGCAGCAGGGCTGCTCCCCAGCCTGTCAGTGAACTGGGTCCTCCAGAGGTCCAGCTGGTGGCGAGCAGTAAGGGGGCAGGACATTTACTCCTGGCCTGGTTCTCAGCTCTGCTTCCTGGGCCATGGTGAGCCCCTGGGAACTCAGCTGGTCCTTGGGCAAGACCTCCCAGAGCCCTAGTGAAGAGATAGGTCAGGGGCAAGAAGGAGGATATGAGTGAGCTGGTCACTGGACCAGGAGACCCCTGCCTGCCGGCCTGTCTTCCTCTCCACCTGCCTTAGGTAAGTCATTGACCCTCTGGAATGCAGCCATCTCATCTGCAAAGCAGGGCCGAAGTCTGTTAACGTTTGCAGATGTTATTTTATTTTGGAGAGTGTTGTCACACTTAATCTCACTTATTTTTGAAAAGTACCTTTAATATAATAATAGTAATAATAATACCATGATGACTACAAATATTGAGCTCTTAATATGTGACTCTGTGTGCCAGGCTTGTGCTAGTGACTTACCATGCATTATCTTTGGAAATCTTCACACTAACTCTATAAAATTGGTAGATATAAAATCTTGTCTGCCTTCAAAATATATGTCTTTCCCCAAGTATTATACTGCCCTCCAACCCAGTGGACAAAAGGACTGGTTGTGGAATTCGAGAGTCCTGAATCCTGGTAAAGGAAAACTACTTGTTTCTTCACACTGGAATTAGCATACACCCCACAGAGTAAGAGCTCAGTCTCATAAGATGGGCCCCACTTCAAATGCCGAGCTCAACTCCCAGGTTGTCAGCTGTGCTTCTTACCAACCAGCTCCTCAGGTTCAATAATTTGCTAGAACAGTTCACAGAACTCAGGAAACCACTTTACTTACTATCATCGGTTTATTATAAAGCACACAACTGAGGAACAGCCAAATGGAAGAATGCATAGGGCAAGGCATGCGGAAGGTGCATGGAGCTTCCATGGCCTCTCTGGATGCACCACCATCCCAGCAACTCGATGTGTTCACCAACCTGGAAGCTCTCCGAACTTCATTGTTTAGGGTTTTTATGGAGGTTTTATTTTGCAGGCATGATTGGTGAAATCACTGGCCATGGGTGATTGAACTCAATCTCCAGCTTTTCTCTCCTCCCTGAAACTTGGGGGTGGGGCTGAAAGTTCCAACTCTCTAATCACACAGTTGGTTCCTCTGGCTACCAGCCCCCATCCTGAACTATCTAGGGACCCACCAAGAATCGCTTCATTAACATAAACTCAGGTAAGGTTGAAAGGGGCACATTATGAATAACAAAAGATGCTCCTCTCACCCCTATCATTAAGGAAATTACAAGTGTTTTAGGAGGTCTGTGCCAGGAACGAGGGGCAGAGACCAGATATAGATCTCTTATTATTTTGCACCTGGGTTACCCCTGACCCCACCACTACCAGTTATGTCACTGAGAATGGGCTTCAGTCTTCTAAGCCTTGGTTTTCTCATCTTTAAAATGGGCAATAATTTTCATCTTGAGTTGTCGGTGAGGATTAAATGAGATGATGAAGGTGAACGTGCTTTACAGTCTCTAAATAAATGTGGTTTTACTATCGTGACGATGACAATATTTAGTTTAGCGACAGCAGGTTTAGAATTATTCTTGACAAGTATGGCAAGGACTCTGAGTGTCTTCCTGAGGCTGGTGGGTCAAATCCGTCTTTTCCCTGGTGTGGAGGGTCCCTCTGTTGCACACACCTTATGCCCATGAGCTGGTAGGAGGAAGTCTAGAACTTTGTCTTGGTTTTGCCAGTTAACTTCAATTTATTCATTTACACCCCCGTGATCCAACTGCACCTCAATTTTGGATAAGGGTGTGGTTTGGTTAGTTTCTTGAAAAGCATGAGAAATATAAAAATTCTTAAATTGAAACAAATGTGATCATAACAGAAAGGGGTTTTAGGAGATGAATCGGAGGAGCTGAGAAAGAGTACTTGGGCCGTGTCTTTTTTCCCCTTTTGCATCCGGCAAGTGATGCTTGTTCCAGGCACAGCGGCTGGTCCTGCAGAGGCAGAGGGCCTGGTGGACACTCCTGGGCTCAGGGAGACACGGCAGTGGGGGGTATCTGTACCTCCAACCTGAGCTCCCACCGTAAGAGTGCAGTGTGGTTGAGGGAGATGAGGCCTCCTGCTTGGATCCTGTGTTGCCTTGACAATACCCTCTAAGGCTCAGTGTCTTCATCCAGGGTACGTGCATGCCCTGGGAAGAGTCTCTGGGGATGATCTAAGGCACATGAGCCCTTTGGTGGTCTTGGGGAGGAGGGGGATTTAGGAGGCAGGAATATTTGAGAAAAGATGAGCTTCTTTAGCAGTGCTGTCCAATAGAACTTTCTGCATTGCTGGAAATGCTCTAATTCTGCGTGCCCAATACAACAGCCGCTAGCCACCCTGACCCTTGAGTGCTTGAAATGTGGCGTGTAATTGAAGAACTGAAATTTTAATTTAATTACGTTCCAATAGAATTTTTAAAAAAATTTTTTTTAAATTTTAATTATGAAAAAATATATAAAATTTACCATCTTCACTGTTTATAAGGGAGCAGTTCAGTGACATTACGTATACTCACATTATTATGCACCCATCACCACCACCCATCTCCAGAACTCTCTTCATCTTACAAAACTGACACTCTGTACCCGTTAAACAATAACTCCCATTGCCCCCCCCCCCAGCCCTTGGGAAGCACCATTCTACTTTCTGCCTGCTGTGCCCTTCCTCTGAACTTGACCAGCACATGGAGCTAAATGGCGGCGTGGGTGGCCCTGGGTGTGGGGGCCTTTAGACCCTGTAGGTGCTGGCCCACCTGAAGCCGCAGCCAGAGCCCCATGTGACCCTACAAGGCCTGGCCAGGGTAGGGCTCCCTCTTCTTATAAGCGCACAGCTGGTCTTGGGGCTTCCCAGCATTTGGAGCCAAAGCAGCAACGTGGAGGACAGATGTGGCGGCAGCCGGCCCAGACTGTACTCCAAGTGAGGCATTTGGTCAGCAGTGAGGACAGCCAGGACCAGGATGGAAGTATTCCCAGCTCCCAAGGCTCGGGGCCAGCCCTGGGCGGACAGTCTGTCCCCTGAGGGAGGTCACAGAGGCCCTGGGAGGAGGGTCTGGTGGGGGTCCCGATGGCAAAAGACCTGGGGAATGTGGGCTCCAAGGAGAAGCAGAGGCCAAGGTGTCGGGCCAGGTGTCGGCGTGGCTCAGCCCTGGAAGTTCTAAGCCAGCTTTGTCTCCCTCATCGTTCAGTTATTCAGCTTGCAGGACTCCCTTTGGGGTCTCTTTGTGGCAGACCCTGGGCTGGGACGTGGGTCCTGGTGTGACACCGACATTTCAGGTTCATCAAATATCCACATGCTCCCCTCCCTTCCATTTCCCAGCCTCCCTTGCACCTCATTTTTGGGGCTGTGTGGCTAGTTTTAGCTAACGGCCTGTGTGGAAGGAAATGACATAGGTCGCCTCTTGGCCAAGGCAGTTGAGAGCCAGTGTGTCCACTCCCTCTCTCTCTCTCCCTGCCACAGTGACCTTGGAAGTCACATGTCCCAGTAGCTGCAGCCACAAAATGGGGCAGGGCCGCCCAACCTGCATAAGCCTGTGATGTGTGCAAGGAAACACACACCAGCCTTCACAGTATTAAGCTACTGAAATGTGGTAGATTCTCTGTTAACTGCAACACAGCCCGTCCTATTCTAATACACACAGCTCCTGCCCATACAGTACGATCGGCAAATGTTTACTGGGCATCAACTCTATGTCAGCTGTGAAATAGGGCCAATGTGGGGAACAAGGGGCCCAAGTAAGAGGGGAAGTTGGAGGCAAGGAAGGCCAGTCAATAGAGGGACTTGGATGTGACTCTAAGGGCAGTAGGAAATTGCTAGAGGTGCTACTTCCTTCCAACATTAATGAGCAAGACATTAATGCCCTTTTTTCATAGGAAAATGGGAATTAATCCATCCCTCTTTCCATCTCAGACTCTGGAGGGTCAGAAGGGTTGGAAATATTTGCTGAGCATTTCGAGAGAGCCATCTGGATGTAGAAAGGGTCTCATGGTGTTCAGAACCCTCTCACCAACCTATTCAAGCACCTCTTTCGAGGTCCAGTTTCCTTCTTTTCTTCCTCAAATCTAAAAAAGTAACATTCTTTGTTTATTAAAATATGCTGTATTTAACATGTACCATATACTATTTATGATGGAAAATTAGAATATATTCATATAGGTTTGTGAATGTTTTCTCCTATCAATTATTGCCTAGTACTTCATTTTAATGATGGCATAACATTGCACCACGTGACTGTAGCATACTTTTTAGGTAATTGATTATTTATATGACTCATGTAACAAAATTTATTTCCCTTTTAGATCTTAATTTGGCCACTAAGAGTAATGAATATCATTATAGCTGAAACTATTACTCATCCTTTACTATTTCCTTAAACTAAGTTCCTAAAAGTACAATTCTTGGTCAGCAGTTATGTGCAGTTTAAAGCTTTCTATGTCAGAAAGTTTTCTGTTCATTTTCACCTATTCATGTTCCATTGAGTAAATGCCCATCTCCTCACCTCTTCACACCGCCAAATCCTTTTTAGCTGCGGCAGTTTGATAGCTACAACAGGGGTATACTTTTTGTGGTAAGGTGTAGGTATTTGATGGTAATGAGGTCCCATTTAAAAATATATATATTTTTTAAAACAGTGATCATCTTATATTTTTATGATTGACCTATTCATGTTCTTTATTCCACTGGGACTTTAGCTTCTTTTGTGTTAATCTGAAGAACTGTTATATTGAAATAGGTTAATTTTTTATCTGATGTTTGTGTGGGAAATGTTTTCCCCAGTTTTGTTGTTTGCCTTTTGTTTTATTTTGTTTGGGGTTGGTTCGTTGATTGCTTACATTTTTGTGTGTAGTCGTGTCCTGAGATCTTTTCCTCCCTGGTTTTTCCCTTGGGGGCTGTCTTTGGCATTTCATGCCCTCTCCAGAAGTTAATCTTCTGGAGTTCCTTTCTGGTTGCCCCCAACAGTGACTCCCGTGGCCTGTTGTCAGCAGCATCATTTCCCAAACCCCAGCCCTCACTGACCACCTGACCATTCTTGCTGTGCATTCATCTGCGGCAACCCCACACCCAGAATGTCTCCTGGGTACAAAACTCCCTGGGCCAAGTGCAAATTGAAAATGTGGTTCTCTTATTCAAAGAGCAGGAAAAAGTGTCATAAAAGGTACATATACAAAGCCTTTTCCTTTCGTATACAGTCTTTCAACTTGTCAAGATTTTAAAATTTTCTGTTTATTATCACTCTAACTGAAGAAAAGTTAGGATTTTTAATTATAATCATGCATTTTACCATTCATCTTTATATTGTACAAGGCCTGTTTTAAATGCAGATATTAGAACATTTAACTAGCATGGGGAATCACCAAAATTAAACAGATTTGTACTTTATGGCTTGTGCCCGAAGGGTGCCTCAGGCTGACCAGAAGTTCAAACAAAGCACCAGCCAGACTTAAGAAGGTTGGGAGGAGGAAGAGAGGCCCCCCCAGGAGTGGAGCCATGAGGGAGCACTCCCTGAGGGCCCCGGTCCTGGCCAGCGATGCAGGGTGTGCCCCCGCGGCCTGACAGCTGCCTGTCCTGTCTCCCGACAGCTGCAACTGAAAGAACACAGGGCATCTCCCCTTCCCACGGGCCGGCCGCCCCAACCCAGGTCATGCCCTGCCCCAAGATGCCCCAGGGCACATGTGTCCACCTGACCCTCTCTGCACCTGCATGCAGGCCCCTGCAGTGGTCACTGAGTGGGGAGTAGGAAGCCAGGAGCCTGTCCTGTGGAAGTGGGACCACGTGTGAGACAAGGCTTCCCTGTCCCAGCGGATTTCACTCAAAAAACACAAATTCAAAGGTAAAATGATGAATTTCAAGATGGTAACCACAGAGCGTTAAGCCCAAGTGCAGAGCCCTCCTGGGCATGGGCCCTGGTCACTTGCCCCTGAACCCAGGAACCTGAGCCTGTGCTTCCTGCCTCAGGGCCCATTCTTATGGCCCATCCCCATCCTCTACTCGTCTGGAGGCTCAGCTCAAATCTACTACCGCTCTCGGCTCTCTGCCCAGATGAAGAAAGCTGGTGCCTTCTGAGCACTGAGGCCAGGCTGTGGGCTGAGGCCTCATCCCTTGGGGCCCTCTGCACTGATTTTTACCTCTTGTACACCATAGCCTTGAGACTGCTGGCAAACCCAGGATGAAGCCCTGTGTCCTGGGCCCAGGGTCGTTTAACTTGGCCAGAGAGGCTGGGACCCCTTGGGGAAGGCTGCCGGAGAGCCTCATCCACATGTTTGAGGGAGCAGGGGGTCTCGATCCCACCACCAGTAGGCTGTGAGGATGGAGCTGGGAGCACTGGCAGATGTGCGGCCCCTCCGGCCATGCTGGCTCCTCCAAGGCCCATGCCCCACACTGCTGCTGGGTCCCGCCTTGGTCCCCTACTTAGGTGTGCCTCTCCAGCGCTGGCCTCCCCCTGCCACCATCCCGTTCCTGCTCCTCCCGAGTCTTCAACTCTGGCTCATCTTCTGACCTTCACCAGGCTCAGCCCTGAGGACAAGGAACGCCCCCCTGCCTGGGCCCCCCTCTGCACTGGGAACTGCGGTCCTGTTGACCCCTCTTCCTTGGAAACGGGCTTCCTGCCTTGCCTGGAGCTCCCAGGCTGGGAGGCAGTCAGCACTCCTGAATGTGCCTGCTGCTGACTCTGGTGCCAGCCCTTGAGCTAGTCTGTGCTTGCAAACTCAGTGCTGTGGCAGTGCGAGCCTGGCACCCCAAGGAGCCATGCAGTGACACAGCCCTCATGTTCGCGGCACCTCCAGTTACCTTGTCAGGCGTGGACAGTGGATCTTCTCTGGGCTCAGGTGAATGGGAGGCCAGGGAGGAATGCCTTCGGGGAAGACTTGAGAGCCATTATTAAAGTAATTTGTTTACAAATGCACTTTTAAAAGTAAAACCTATTCATGCCAAGACTTCAAGAAATATAAAACTTAGGCACAAGACTAGTGCTTCCTATATGGCTTATAGCATTTAACTAAAGCATTAATTTCAATCCTACTCTTCCCTGAGCAACCAAAGGCCTTGGTGGTTGCTCGGGCTCTCAGGATCCATAGAGACCTAGCGCTGCTGCCTGACTGAGCTGTTGGTCCGCTTGCACTCCTTCTAGATATGAGGCAGGCCAGTGTGTTGGGGGATGACCTGCCCCAGAAGACGGCTCTTTGCTCCTGGGAGCACGTCCCCTCAGGAGGCCTGCCAGAGGCTGCTGAGGCCACGGGTACAGATGTGAGGTGTCTTCCCCTAAAGTGCCACTTTTTCCGAATGGCAAGCATTTTAAAACATCAATTTTATATGAAGGTAAACTGGGACATATTACTGAGTTAAAGCAAAATTCGCCTGAATTTTTCAAGATAAACTGGAGCATCTAAAGAAGGGTTGCCAAAACTATAGCCCAAATCCGGCCCATCATCTGTTTTTGAAAATAAAGTTTTATTGGGACGTGGCCATGCCATTCATTTATGAATTGTCTATGGCTGCTTTTGTACTACAATGGTGGAGCTGAGCAGTTGGGACAGAGACCATACGGCCCACAAAGCCACTATCTGGCTCTCAAGAAGTATTCGCTATCAGGGTGTAAAGAAATCTTCTACTTGCTTAATGCCCACCTTGAGCTGTGGCCCCAGCACTTTATAGTTGCATTTGCCTCCCACTGTTGTCAGTGCACGTAGGCATACGTGTTAGGGAAGCATTGAGCATAGAATGAGGACCAGCCATGGAGTCAGAAGCAGTTGCATCCTAATCCTGGCTTTTACCTACCTGGCAAAGTTCCTGCCTTGCCCTGAACTTGGTTTCTTCATCTTTAAACCTCCCACACACTCTGATCCATAAAGACCGGCACACTCACTGACAAGAGGTACCCCCCGGAGACAAGCTCCCTCTCTCCCTCTTCAGGCCTCTGAGCCCCTGCAGCCAGAGCAGCCCTTTCTTGCTGGCCATTGCAGGGACCTCACACTTGAGCTGAGCTCCACCCTCTGCCTGCTCAGACCCCAGCCCACCCCCACCCCAGCTTTGCCAGCTGAATGGGTCTGTGAGGTCACTTTGGGGATTCTTTTTAAAGCACCTGAGAGAGCATTTTAAAACAACATAGTAGGAGGAGCAAGATTTCTGGGCCAGCAGAGCTGCCCCTCCCACCTGGGCTAACTGCTCATGTTCTGGAAGAATTCCTGCCCCACCCCCTCCACCCCAAGCATCTCTTCTGTCAGGGGCAGACACACTCCTTAGGCTCATGGAGAACGTGGGATCCAAAGGGGCTTCTGAGCTTTCAGAGCCGACGCCATACCCTTTGACCCTTCCTAGTGTGGGATCAGTCCTCTGTACAGTATGTTCTTAAACATTTTTTATTGAATGATTTCTGTCTGTGCCAGGATTCAGATATTTTCCCTCTTTTCTTTTCTAATTTAATCCAGAAATTGGCCTGGGCTCACCAAAGCCTTGCCAGGATTTGCAAACAATCAGAGGCACATGGGCTCCAGTTCTCATCAACTTCCAAGAATGCTGGGGACACGTAGTGATAGTGGGGAAGGCAGCGACAGGACAGGAATGTTTTCTGCTGTCTTGGGGGTGATCTCGTGAACTGGCCACAGAGCTGCAAACCCGCCAGGGGGAAAATGCAGACCCAAGTCCCATTCACGTGTCTCTGGCTCTGGTTCCTGGGGAAGAGAAAAACATCTCTGAAACTGGACACTAAAACTTGGTTCCCTTAAGCTGAAGGGAAGCAAGCAGGGCTCCGGGGGCAAGAGGGACACATTTGGGTTTGGGTCTGGCCATAGCAAAGGATGTGAGGATGGGGAGAAGAAGTTCCCACTGTCATACGGCAGCTCCCCAGGCCCCAGGGTCTGCTGGTGCTGTGGCCACAGCTGGACGTTCCTGGCGCTGTTCCTGTTGCTCATGCTTGTCCCGCTGGCCTGAGAGCATGGCCCTTGTGCCACCAGGAAGTACGGCTATCAGGGCCAGCAGTGTGTGAGGCTGATACAGTACTTAGAAGAGGGCGCTCTCAGATGCTGACAGGAGCCAGGCAGGAGGCCTAATCAGGGTGTCCAGGCTGTGGACAATAGGGAGTGGTGGGGACTGGGGCGACAGGAGAGTCTACACCTCTGGAGATCCCCTCCTGGGTTCCATTCACTTGTGGTCATTTGGGAATAAACAGGCACACTCTTGTGAGCTCCCCACCCCACCCCGCCGAGAAGCTGGAAATCCAACTTTTACAGGAAATCTAATTACTTTTCAACGTTGGCAACAAATTGAAATTAAGACCTCATACTGCACTAGTGAATCAGAACGTGACTGGTCGGTCAGCGGGTGGATTGTTCCTTCAGGCCTAGAAGAAAGGAAGTGACTGCCTGCCCTGCCCTGCTGTATGCCGTGATCAGGGGATAATTAGTGCCACCTCCTAGGGCTGTTGTGAGCATGGCTTGAGTTAAACACCAGAAAAGTGCTTAGTGGCGCTCTGGGCACATGGAGAGCATGCCTCAAGTGTGAGCTGTCCCCGGTCATGTATTCGCTCCTTGGGCACTCTCAGAACCCTGGTCTAAATGGGCCCCACTCTGGGCACTGGGGTGCAGAAGCGGGCAGTCGTGTCCCTATGCTCAGAGAGATTGGAGCACGGGAGGGGTGGGGAGCAGGGCAAGGAATACGTAATTTCATCCTGGTTAATATGCCTGCTGATCATGCAAGTACCACAGGGTCACAGGGAAGGGTGCCTCAGATGAGGGCCCCTCACGCTGCCCCTAATGCAGAGGCAGAGTTGACTAGGAGGGGAGCATGGTGTAAAGGCTCAGCGGCATCTCCACATCACAGTGCAAGGTTGGGCCCGACCGGAGTGTAGGGTGCTTGGGGAGAGGCAGGAATGAGGTTGGCAAAGCCTTCTGTGCTGGGCTAAGTGGCCTGGGATCCAACAACATACTGTCAGGGGAGTCATGAGTTTGCTTTGGGGTCTAAAGAGACAGAAACATCTCTCTTAGGGATTTTGGGGTTCATGCCTTTTACTATTGGAAATGCCTCTCCCTATGGCCTACAAGGCTCAGTTTTCACACATGCTGGCCTCAGGCAAGGAGGCACTTATATGATGGCTCTACGTTGCCCCAGTGGCCCTGTGAGGTTCCCTTTCCTGGGTAAGGTCACTGAGGCTCAGAGAGGCTGGGTGGCACAGGTAGAGTGTGGCAGATGGGATTCCCATACCTGTATGGCCTGGGTGCCATTCCTCTCCACGCTACCCACGGCCCTGACTGTCTTTTCCATCTATGACTCTCCTGGCTTTTCCCCTTGGCTTCTTCATCTGTTGTGTCTTCCTGTTCTCTCTAGGGTTTGTTCACCCACCCACCCACTCATTCACTTAGTGCATGTCTCTAGAACACCTGCTATGTACCAGACAACAGTTCTAGGTGCTGGGAATGTCGTGTTAGCAGGCCTGAGATCCTGCCTGCATGAAGTCACATTCCATTGGGGACGGGGGTGGACAGTAGATGCCCCCTCCTCCCAGGGATGATGATGCAGGCGGAGAACGTTCTGATAGGGGGAGCCGAGGCCTGTCCTTACCTCTGCCTCTTCTTCCCTGAAGTGTGCAGCACTCTCCTGCCCCCTGGACTCCCCCACACCTCCCTCCCCACTCTGGGAAGCCCCCTGACAGCTGATGAGGGAAGCCTCAGAGCAGCCTGTCCTTGGCCTCCCTGGGGGAGCTGGCAGTTGTCAAAGCAGGAGTGAGAGTCCCCCGAACGAGGAGGGCCGGGTAGTGTCACTCCTTGGTGACAGCTCTGGGCAGCTGCAGAGCTTGTCTCCCGCAAGCTCCAGCAAGGAGGTGACAGCCGAGCCAGAAGAGCAGAGAGCACCACTTCCCATCTGGCTGTCCCTCCCATCCAGGCTCCTCCTTGGCTGCCCCCTGTGCTGCAGGAGTTGTAGCTGAGTGACCCTTGAGTTCTCCACTGCCCAGGGGGCCCTTTGGTGGCATGTCTCAGGGGGGTTAGGGGTTCACACAAAGATGCCAGAAATTTAATGTCAGATTCAGAGGGTCTGCTTACCCGGTTTTGCATGTTCAGCACCTGGTGAAGAGCCAGGCACAGAGTAGGTGTTGAGGAAATGTCTTGTGAATGAACAAATCAATGAGTAAATGAATTCTCATAGAGTGACTGTGGTCCCACTGACTCCCATAAAAAATAGGCTCTATCTGGGACTTTCCTGGTGGTCCAGTGTGTAAGACTCTGTGCTCCCAATGCAGGGGGCCTGGGTTCAGTCCCCGGTCAGGGAACTAGATCCCACGTGTATGCTGCAACTAAGAGCCCACATGCTGCAACTAAAAGATCCCGCATGCCGCAACTCAGACCCAGTGCAGCCAAAATAATAAATAAATAAATATTTTTTAAAAAAATAAGCTTTATCTGTCCATGGAAAAGAAGTACCAGTAGCATAAGTGTTCTTGTCCCTTCTTCCTTGATGCTCAAAGCTGTTTGTCTCCACCATAGATGCTGGAAGTTTGAATCACCAGGTCGTAGGAATGTACAGTTTTAATTTCAGCAGATTTGCCAAATTGCTCCCCAGAGCCTTTGCCCTGGTTCCCACACATGCTCACGTGGGTGAATCTCCCAGTTTCTCTGAGCCTCTGTTCCCCAGTAGGTAAACAGAGGTAGTAATGCTCACTTGCAGGGTGCAGAAGGTGAAAGGTAGTGCTGTGAGAAGGCACCTGGCACAGGTCTGGGAAGGTCAGAGCTGACCAACGAGGTGCAGCCGTTGTTCCTTCATCCACGTCATCTGCCAAACCAGCCCAGCTCTTGTCCTCGAGAAGCTTGGCTCTCTTGGGGACACACTGGCTTGCCTTAGCGCAGCCGGAAGGACAAGGGCCTGGCTGGGGAGGTCGGAGCCGAGGTGAGCCTTGAGCTGGTTGACCACAAGCTGGCACTTCCGAAGTGGACAAGGTGGGGAGGGTGTAGTTCTGTGTAGACCTTCAGCGTGTCCTGGGAACGGGAGGCCTGGAGTGGGACAGTCATGGGGGTGCAGGACAGGGAGGCCTCGGAGGGTAGAGCTGGCCAGAACGGGGGAGCTTGGATTGATCCTGAAGCTTTGGCAGCCAGCTGGGTTCTAGGCATTGAGGATGCAACAGCTAAGGATGCAGAAGAGCCCCCAGCTCTCAGTGGGCACAGACAGGCCCAGTGGAGGGAGGTGGCAATTAGCAGACTAACAAACAAATGAAGGGATATGAGGCCGTGATGGTGCAGCAGAGGGAACGGCCTGGAGGAGAGCAGCATCCAAGTGAGCCTAGCAAGCTCTGGGGGAATGTCCACTGTACACGGCAGAGTGAGTGGGAAGCAGCCAGGTGCGGGGGTGGGGCAGTCCTCATGCCTAGCAATGAGACGGGCCCTGTGGGCTCCCGTGGCCCTTCTGACCCTGAAGTGACCTGGGGCAGGTACTTGCGTGTCCGAGAACTCAACCCCTCTGCCTTTGGTTCTGGGCTCCCTGTGTAGCAGGGTATGTTCATCCAACTTCTCAGCTGCCTATTTGTTCTCTTCTTCCACGCTTCCGGGCGCCCATTCCCAGCCTGGGCCCAGGTGGTTAACACACTGCCCTGCCCGGGGACAGAGGCTGGCAAGAGAGTGCAGCGACTCAAACAGAATCTCGTGGTGCGAGGGGCCATGTGCTGCACGGAGGACAGGAGTGTTTCCCACTGTGTTCCGAGGTGGCTCCTTACATTCTGGGGGTTAGGAATCGTGCTAAGGGATTTCACTCTGGAGGAGGGATATATTCGCAGCAGACAACTCTGGCAGTGAGCTGTGACGCTGCAAGGAGGGTTGCTCTGAAGCTTGCGAATTTTGCTGGGAGGTTCACCTTTCCTGGTGAGCCCCTTGCCTTTGCCAAAGGCACAGGTGACAGTGTGAACGGTCAGGGTTTCCTTAGTCTGTTCTGTGTCAGTGCCTGGTAGGCAGGATCCCTCCTTTCTTCCTCATCACGTGGGGGACCCTGGGGCCCTAGTGGTAGTGGGGAGAGGCTGGCCTGAGTCCTCGCCATTTTTGCTGTCAGGTCTGGCCCCAGACTCTTTACCTCGATTGCTCAGGTATGCTGAGCCCCACCTGGTCCAGGTCTGGTGCCGTGATGACCCATCCACTCTGAAGCCTCTCCCACCCCAACCAGCATAGGCAGGAGCTTCTGAAGCCCACACACACCTCTCAGGGGCTGGGGGGGGGGTGGTTCCAGGCCACTACTGAGGCCAGTTTACTCACAGGAGCCCCTCCCATTTCTCACCTCCTGCTAGAGCCACCTTGGGAGCGGACTCTGCTCTTGCGATGTGGTCTCATCTTAGGGTCCAAGGGGGGAGCAGGGCCCGTAGCTCTCAGGATCTATGTTTGACCCTAAAGGTGTGTGAGGAGCAGCAGCAGGGGTGGGGGGCCATAACCCTGGGTCTGACTTCCTGCCTCTCCTCAGCCTCCTCCCCTAACCTACATCAACCAGGGCAGTTGCTTCTCCCCTGTTCCCCTCCCCAGGGACCTCCCAGGTGCCATGGCCCCCCTCCCCATGGTGGCATTTTCCCTCTTTCTTTCCTTGGGTCACATGGTGGCATTTTCCCTCTTTCTTTCCTTGGGTCACATGGTGATAGGGAAGCAGAAGAATATGAATTATAGGAGGGACGAAAAATCATAGTTTTTTCAAATGACATGCCGGTGCCCAGTTGCTCACATCACAGGGGTGGGGTCTTGCTCACAGGCTCTGAGACAGGGATGGGGTGGGGGGCCGGTGAGGATGCCATGAGGTGTCGCCACCAGGGGCCTCCCTGGAGTGCTTCCTCTGGAGGAGACTCCAAGCCAGGCCCTCAGGGCTCTGGTCAGGGAGGGCTGAGGAGCTCATGGGTGACATCCAGGGCTCTCCAGGGCCAGGGCCGCTGCCAACAAGAATCAAGATCCCTGCCTTCTCTCTGCTGCTTCCTGTCAGTGCCCTCCAAACTGGCCTTGGGGGGACAGTGGGCTCTAGCCTTTGGCCTCAGATGAGTCATTCTGTGTCCTGCGGCCTCAGCAGGGTCCGTCCTTCCCTGTTCTGCGGCATTATCCCTTTCTGATGAGTTCTCGGGTGGTGAGTGGGAAGGTTGGGCCCCAAGTGGTGGTGTGGCTGGTGGTTACCCTGTGGTGGAGCTGGCAGGGAGAACCCCAGGTCTGGGTCACACACGGATACCTGGTGAGTCCCGGCATGGGCTCTGGAAAACAGCCTGGCTGTGCACTGCAGTCCAGGCAGGCCTTTCCTGGTGGCCCTGAGGAGAGCCCAGGGTGGGCCCAGAGAAAGGACTCAGGGTATTTGACCTTCTATCAGTTGATGACAGCTCTACTGAGTCTGTGCTGTGTGCCTGGAATTTTGCTGGATGCTTTAAATATAGTGTTGAGGTCGGTCCTCGATACTGCCTGAGGGGCTAGAACTAGTATTGCCTCCATTTCACAGATGAGGAAACTGAGGCTCAAACAGGCAAAGTACCAAGCCCAAGTCACAGGGTAAGATGGTGGCCGAGCCCACCCTGAAACCCATGCAACCTGATGAAGTGACGAGGTATGGGCAGCTTCTTGGAAGTAATCAGTGCCAACATGGGCAGTTGTTTAAGACAGCTTTGTTCCTTCATTTGCACAGTAAACATTTGTTGAGCCTCCAACCTAGATTCTAGGCATCGACCTACTTGCCTGGGGGTGGAGGAGCCCGTCCCCACCCTGGGGACCTGCAGAGATGTCCCCAGGCCCAGGAGAGTGTGGCCTCATGCAGGATTGGGGACTGAACGGTTTCACCTTCGTGAGAGGGGTCACAGTGGGGGTCCTGGGGGCTGAAGAAGGGGCTCCACCTGCCTCCCATTTTTGTGCACAGTACAACCTTAGTAATTCCTGTCCTGCCCATTTGCATTTCATGACAGTTTGATATTTTGAGCAGAGGCCAGTTTGTTCTTGCTTTGCCTATGAAGCATTTGCTGAGAAACGAGTGGTAAAGAAGATCTGCAAAGGGAATGTTTATTCTCACAATGAGACTGGGCTTTTGCAGTCCCGTTTATGTGTCTTGAGATGCACACGAATGAAAATACTCACTGGAAGCCCGCAGACTTTCTGCCCCAGGTTCTACAGCACTTTCTTCACCTCCACCTCCACCGTGGCGGTCCAAGCCTTCTCCTGGGGGGCTCAGAGAGACCAGCCTTCTTCCCAGTTATGTCAAGGGTTCCTGGAGAAGCCACAAAGCAAAACGGGCTACGTGCCTACCTCTCTGAAGCCTCACGACTGACTCCTCCAGGCCTGGCTTCTCCTCCCAGGGTGCTTGGGCTCCTTCTTAGTTGCCAAAGCTTGGCTCAGGGGAAGAGGTGGTAACTTTCCTGAAAGTTGGGCGTAAGGGTTGGGAACCCAAACAGCCTCTCTGCCCCTGCCTGCCTCAGTAGGAGCCCCACGACCTGGACCAGCCCCCTCTGTCCTGACCTGTCCCTCTACCCTGGCAGGGGAGAAAGTCACCTCTGCCCAGCAGCCTCAGGGCACCTGCCAGGGCTCACTGGTCGCCCAGGGCAGAACTCTGCCACAAAGAAAGCAAACTTTTACATTATCATGCAGAGCCTGTGTCCTTCCTTATTGTCTATTCCAGAACAGAAACTTGGCTGCATCTTTGCATAAGCAAAAGGTGCATTACGATGTATTTCCCCAAACAAGAGAGCTCTTGGCCTCTCTCTGCACAGAGAAGGGCTGCGGCTTTGAACCTTTTCCCCAAGGTTTAAAGATTCCAGGATCAATTTCTCAGACAGGGCTCAAGGACGTTGTCCCTGCTTCCCCTCCTCCTGCGGTCTGGGCAGAGGTGAGCACACAGGCCTCGGGAGGGCAGGTGGGGGTGGGGAGGCACTTGGGCACTTAGCTGGGTTTTTGATCATTACAGGGCATCGTGCACCCTGCTGCTGTCACACATTTTGCCCATTTCCTCTTGTTGCACGTTTACCAACGTTATTCACTCATTCATCCATTCAGAACTCTTTACTGAGCACCTACTGTGTGCTCGACACTGCTAGGGACACAGCAGTGACCGAGGAGGAGGGGTGCCTCCACATCAAGTGCATAGTCCAGTCTGGGAGCAACTACTTTGAGGGCTCACTTTGAACAGGGGACAGTCGTGCTGGGGGAGGAGGATGAGAAACCCTAGGGCACAGCAAGTGCAAAGGCCCTGAGGTAGGGATGGGCTCCCTGCATAAGGAGCTCACAGGTCAGTGACTGGACCATGGTGACCAAGGTGAGGGCAACCTGAGAAGAGGGAGCAGGGCTTTGATTTTATCCCAGTTGCAGTGGGAAGGCCCTGTGGTGGCGGTAGGGGGAGGGTACCAAGGTGGTAACTGCCCTCCTCCTTTGAAATACATCGATTGCTCTTTGTTTTTTCAAATGCTCTTGTATTTCAAGAATTCAGAGGCTGGAGAGGGAACTCCAGGTATGAACCATCGCACAAGCAGCAGGAGAGGGCGGCTGGCTTCCGAGAAGACAGAGCTGTCAGGAGTGAGGGTTCCTGGAGGAAAGTAGCTGAAGTGGAGCTCAGAGAAGCCAGCCAGGGCCAGCTTAGAGAGGGCCCCAAGTGCCAGGCTGAGGGCTGAGGCCTGTTCCTGAAGGCACCGGGGAACCATTGAGGGTTTCAGGCAGAAGAAGCAGGAGGTCAGACCTTTCCTGAGTGGCGACCATCGTGAAGAATGATGCGTGGGTGGGGGGACACGAGGTGGGAAGGTGCTGCTTCCTTGTCTGCCTGTGGAGGAGATGGAATGGGAGTCAGGGGAGGAAGGGAAGTTGGGAGGGAGATGTTTGGAAGCAGCCTTCTGTCTTTGTGTCTCTTTGTGCCATGTCTGTTAGCTCTCTGCTTGGCAGAAATGTTGTAGCTGTGTCCCTATTATGGAGGCAAGTGTTTTACTGGGCATCTTACTTATTCCCGGGGGTCTCTACACCACAGCGGGCCCTGCTGGCTTCTGGCCTCACCGGCAGCATCCTGTGGAGAGTGGGATGCAGCTGGCCTCAGGGGGCTATGGCAATTTCACAGCCCCCTGAAAAGTTGGCATGGCCCTGGCGGGGCAGGACAGGGCCCACTCCTCAACAGAGCCAACCTCCTCCATGGCCCACAAGCCCTGCATTCTGGCCTTTCTGTTCCTGATGAGTCGCAACGTGGGGATTGGGAGCCAGACACCAGAGGGGAACCCGTTTGCAGGTGGGGGGATTCTACCATACCACCGTAATGAGCAAGAAGACGTCCCAGGCCACCTGGTCACCGTGGGGGTCCCACCTGCTTGGGAGGGGGCTGCGGGGGGCCGGGCCTCAGGTGAGGCCACCGGGAGGGCTTGTGAGTGGGAATCCAGGTTGGGGACCACCCAGAAGGTCCAGCAGCTGCCAAGAGGTGCCTGTGCTGTAGGGCGAGGCTGGGGCACACCCAGCTCGAAGCCCTTCCTCCCTAAGAGGAGCAAACTGTGTGCAGCTGTGTCGCTGTGTGGAAGGGCGGAGGCTTCCTAGGAGAAAACAGTGAAAGGTGCACCACAGTGGAAGGCTACCAGGGAGGGCAGGGCTGGGGCATCTCGAGAGCAGGTCTGGCCTCCTTGCTGGCTATCTGCTGGGCGTGCTCCAGACGTGCCTTGTCTAGCTCCTCAGTAGTCCCGGAGGCCCAGTTGGTCTCTGAGGCCAGAGTCAGGGTGCCCAGCCCAATTGACAGGAGCTGGTGGCTGATGGGCAGCTCAGAAGACAGAGCTTCCCCAGCTGGGTCCTCGCTCAGCAGCCTGACACCCCCTGGCTCTGACTGCCTGGCCCTCACCCCCAGCAGGAGATGGGCCTCTGCCTTGCAGAGTCCAGCTCCTGGTGGTGGGGATCCTAGGGTTCTGGCGCCCTCCTGTCTCTCGAATCAGGAGTCAGGGTCAGACCTGCCCAGCATCCAAGAAGGACACAAGACCCCTTACCCGAGATGAGAATGGCTGCCATCGGCTCCAGTGGTGGGACCAGGAGAACAGGAGGATCCTGGGCCCCGATGGGCAGGGTCTGGGCCAGGAACTGAGAAGAAGCCCTGCATCTCCTTCCTCCCTTGGGGACCAGCCTCAGCTTCCTCATCTCTCAGGCGGGGCTGACACCCCTCCTCTGGCCTCAAAGGGCTGTTGGGAGCATAAAATGAGGTAATTCTTTGAACTCAGCCCTGAATTCCTTCCAAATAACAATCTATCCTGCCACTGTCCCTGGATGCCCTAGGCATAGCTGGGAGCTGGACTCCATTTCAGCTCTCTGAAGCCACCCCTCCTTGACATGAACCTGTCCCCTCCCAGGTCCCAGAGAGCAGGTTCAAGCTCTCTCTGTTTTCATCTTCTTCCCAAACATCGGGGCTGTTTTTACACTCTCTGCCCCCCCCCGACCCCCCACTCGAAGCATGACCTGGGAGTCAGAGTTGAAGGGAGTAAAGTGAAGCTGGCCATTCACTCCTGTCTCTCTTCCCTCTCTCCTCTCCTGCCCGCCCTCCCCAACCCAGCCCCAGATGCAGCAGGACCTCCCTGTGTCACTGCCTTCTTCCTTTCTACACCACGACTTTCAGTCAAACTCCGTGAGCCAAATTGGCGAGGCTCTGCTTGTGAGAGATAAAGCGATACTTTGGAGACAAAAAAATCCTCTCTCTTAAGAAAAAGTAGTTTTTAGGGCTATTGTCTCACTGTGGACCAAAAAGTCTAGTTTGACCCTCAAAAGTGGGCAAGGACCTCTGTGTTTAGGGGGTGTGCACCCGGTCACCGTGACCTCATGGGGGGCTGCGGGGCGATATGACTTAGCAGCAGTGACTAATACAGTTTTCCTGTTTTCACCAACATCATTCCGTCATGCATGTGCGGAAGTCTAGTCCTCACAAAGCTTTGTGACATGGGGACTGTCATCCTTGTTGTACAGAAGGGAAGGCCTGGCAGGGGTGAGTTGGCAGAGCCTCTCAGGGCTCCACCTTGTCAGCTGCAGGTGTCACCTTGTCTGGCAGGTGGCTCTCAGTGCCAGCGTCCACCCTCTCCAGACTCATGCACCGAGTCACAGTGACCATCCCATAGGGCTGTCAGTCGTCCCTTCCCTGAAGGAAAGCCAGGTCGGGGCAGAGAAACAAATTATAATTGGAAGGTAGATTTGTGGGCAGGAGGCTTCCGGCAGGGGCCGCACTTAGGGCTGGCTGGTGGCCTCCCTGGACCCTGCCGTGCATATTAGCTCTGCCTTCCCATTGGTGCCATCTCAACACACAGCAACGGTGACAGTAGCCACCAGGCTCCTTGTCTAGCATGCCCCATGTGCCTGCCTGTCCCATCCATCACGAATTGATTTTCCTTGCTAACTCTCAGATTTCCCAAAGGGTTTTCCTACTGTTTATAGGTAGCAATTACCATTGCTCAGATAGAATTTCTAAAAGCTGGGATTCAGGAGGAGTATGGCACTGGCCTGAGATGACAGAGTGAGCTCTGGGAGGCATGCTTGGCGGGGTCTACCCTCACAAAGGGTAGGTCAGCAGCCCCTGGGCTCGGTCTGCATACAGGGAGGGGTTGCATGGCCAGTTCGTGCCTCTCCACTGAGTGATGGTATGAGTGGATCGGTTCTTTTGACGAGTGTGTCCTGAGTATCTGCTGTGAGCTGCTGCGTCCTGGGTGCTGGAGACATGCAGGGAAAATACAGGTGACCATGCAACGCACAGTCCCGTTGGGGACACAGAGAGCTCAGGAAGCAATGGACCCTGGTGCTCGCTGGGAAGCAGATCAGACCTGGGGGCCCTTCCAGGAGGAAGCAGCCACGAGGCTGGGCCTCCAGAAGAGTAGGGTTTTGTCAGGAAGCGAACGAATGAAGTGGGTGGCAACGAGGCGGCTGCTCCAGGTAAGATCCTGAGAGCGTGTGAGGGTGGGAAGGAAGGCTTTGTCGGCCCTGAGCCCAGGGTTAACCTGACCAGTGTTTCCAGAAAGTCATGCTGGCTGTGCTGTGGGGAAGGGAGGGTTCCTCACCTTTCTTGTGCAGTGGACCCCTTTGACATCTGGTGAGGCCCATGGGCACCTGCTCCAATAATGTTTGTAAATGTAAAAAATAAAATACATGATAATAAAAGAGTGAGGAAATACAAATGAAGCCACTAATATGAGCCGCAGTTATCAAAACAGAACACAGAAAGCACCTTTGTGATATAGCAATATCTGTTCTTAAATTAACACATTAAAAATTAGATCTGGTGATGTGTCTAAAATGACCCCCCTTTCCAAGCTGTGATGAGTGTAGACAACATTTCACAACCACCAGCAGCAACTGAGGAGTGATTTCTGCCAGTGACAGTCCTGGCATTGCCCCTGCCACTGGGGTTTGTGGCCTGTGTTCACCCTTGAAGGAAAGGCCATGTTGCATTTACAGTGGTCAGGGTCCCCATCCCAGTGTAGGCTCCAGGTGGAGAATCCCTGAGTTGGTGGGAGGGGCTGCTGAGGAGAGAGAGGCAATATCCTGGCAGGGGTTGGGTTGGCTGTAAGGGGGGCAGGAGGAGCAGAGGGAAAGGAAGGGATGGATTCAGAGTTGATGGTGATGCCTGGGTATAAAGTGTGGCAAAGAGGAAAGAGTGGGGCTGGGTCCCAGGGTTCTGGCCTGGGGCCTAGCTGGGTGGTGATGCCATTTGCAAAGCCAGAGCTGGTCCTTGGGCCTGTGGTTTCTGCTGACACGTCACTGATTGTCTTTCAGGTCAATGAAATTTATCACGATGAGTCCTTGGGGGCCCACATCAATGTCGTCCTTGTGCGGATAATCCTGCTGAGCTACGGGAAGGTGAGTGGGCACTGCAGGCTGGTGCCTTCCAGACATACCAGAGCCCCTACCTCTGTGGGATGAATTGGGCCCTCCAGTGGGGTGCAGGCCTCCTATAAAAGCCTTTGAGTTGGCCAAAACCACCCTGCCTCTCCCTGGCTGCCCTGTGGTTCCTACAAGAAACAAGGAGCTTGTGAGCCACGCCTACCCTCCTTTCAGCCTCACTCCTTTTAAAATTTAGGGTTTTTTTTTTAAGAAGAAAAATTTTATTTCAAACAGGTTCAGTGGTATGTGCACTACAGCAAAGGCTGGTTGTAGCAGTTTCCTTTCAAACCTGTGCTGATGTATAAATTAGACATTATTTGGGAATGATTAATTTCTGGTAAAATGTAGGTTCAATCCAACATTATGCCAATTTTTACATTTATTGTAGACCCTATTTTAGTACTAGAGGTTAAATTTTCATCACCAAAAAATGAGAATAACCTTACAGCTACTCCTAAGGTAATGAGCTATGCAACTAATTCCTCACTATTGCTTTGAAAATATACCCCTAGATTGTTAAGAGAAATTCCAACTCCATCCAAATCTATTATTTAATTCTTCAGTCATCATCTACTGTTGGCTTGATTGTCACTCCTCTTCTTATTTGACCCCAACCAATTAAACGCCAGTGTTTCTCAACTCTTTGGCTAAGGGCAATTTTTTTCTCCTACTTCTGTGCACACAGGATTAGTCAAAACGATTTTGCCCAAATCAGCTTTGACTGCACTAACTCTTCCTCCTGTCGACAGGGATCCTATGTTCACCATAAGCACTTCATTCTTAGACAGCTTTTGCACTTTTGCTGCTTTCTTGTCTCCTTCAGTGCGTACACCTAGAAGCCGTCTAAGCAGGGAACAGGAAATTTCCAATTCTGTGAGGATTTCAGGTAAAGCTCCAACTGCGCCATTCTGTCAGCCCGGCACAAAGTGGGGTCAATTTTTGTTCCAACTCCAATAAGACCTCCTGGAGCAGCATACTGAAGATCATTATGCTCTGCAAAAAGCGATACAATTTTGGAAAAGATGGGTTTACACATGAGTTTTCCTTCACTATCTTTGGAAACAATACCAGGTCTGACTTCTATCTCCTGGCCCACCTTTAATACTCCTTTTAGAATACTACCACCAACTACACCCCCCTTAAGGTCATCAACCTCACAGCCAGGTTTGTTGACATCAAAGGATCTAATAACAATAAGTCGGGGTTCTGAAGTAAAGTCTCTTGGGGGTACTGGAATTTTCTTTACTATGTACTCGCAGACAACTTCAATATTGTATTTTAGCTGAGCAGAAATTGGAATAATAGGAGCTCCTTCTGCTACTGTACCTTGTACAAATGCAAGGATCTGTTCATACTGTTCTTTAGCCTGGCTTTCTTTTACCAAATCAATTTTATTTTGTAGAATCAAAATATGCTTCAGTTTCATGATTTCTATAGCAGCCAGGTGTTCGAAAGTCTGAGGCTGAGGACAAGACTTGTTACCAGCTATCAACAGAAGAGCTGCATCCATCACTGCAGCACCGTTCAGCAGAATAGCCATCAAACTATCGTGGCCAGGACAGTCAACAAAGGAAACACGTCTGAATAATTTGAAGCTCCCTTTGGTCCCTGGAATGTCTGTAGGAAACTCATCAGGTGTACTACTTCCACAGGATCTATAACATTCTTGCCGAGGACAACTTGGGTCGTCAAGTTTATATATCTTAGCATTAGCATAGCCAAGTTTGATTGTAATATTTCTTTCTAGTTCATTTTTGAACCTGACAGTGTGAACTCCAGAAATAGCTTTTACAACCCTAGATTTCCCATGAGCTACATGACCAATTGTACCTATATTAATTGTGGACTGTCTGCTGATAACTTCATGTGAAAGTGGCATCAACTTGGTAACATCCAAAGTGTTGAGATCTTGCCGAAAAAGGTGCGGCTGCCCTAAAGTCACACCAGCCTCGCCCCCCCTCGCCCCCCCCGCCCCCCCACTATCTTGCCTGGAGGCTAAAATTTAGATTTTGTTATTATTCAAGTTTGGTGACACCAACAGATCAGGAGGTGTCTGCCATGGTCTTTTACCCACAGTTTCTGGCCATGCAGGGCCGCACGGGGAAACACCATGGTTGGTCAGGAGGCCTAGGGAAGGAGAGGGAAACTGTGGGCGAGCACCTTTATTGTGGTTTCCTCAGGAAGGACCAGGTGAGGCGGGGTAAGCAGGCTTAAGATTGGCCAGTGTGAATAATTCTCAGCGGGCTCTGGAGCATTGGGGCTGCCCCTAGTTGTCTGGTACCTGGCCCTAGTGATTTGCACAGGGGATAGTGGGCTGGAGTGTGAGACCCCAATGAAGGAGGTGGCTGGGGGTGTGGACTCTGAATTGGTTGGTTTGCATTTGAAGAGCATATGATCCAGAATGAGTTGTTTACTGTCTCTAGGAATTGGCTGACCCTGGGAGGAGCAGTTCCTCCCAGGTCAGCAAGGCCCTGGATGTCAAAACATCAGAAACAACCCGTGTCCTCCTCTTCTCATGCCACGTAGCTGCTGTTCTAACTGAGCAGTCTTGCCCTTCTTACTTCCCTTTGCTGTCAAACTTGGAACCGTCTTTCCTAGCAGCATGCACGGGTCTATGCACCAGGATTAGAAAGCCTCCAGACACAAAGACCTGAGATGGAAAAATAAGGGGGTGCCTGAAAGGAGAGCTGGTGAGGAAGGAAGGAGCCCCATGGTGCCGGCCAGTGTGGACTGAGCAAGTGCCTGTGCCAGGCAGCTCGGGAACACTTTACACGAAATTATCTCACTTAGTCCAAGGACAGATGGGGAGGTGGAGCTATGAGATCCCAGATAAGGACACTGAGGTTTAAGGCAGTTCAGCGGCATGAGTAGCCAGTGGTATTTGGCTCCTTAGGAGTCCAGCTTCTCACCCTGGAAGCCAAATCATGGACTCCGTGGTCTGACCCCATGCAGTATGAAGAAAGTCAAGTCATAATAAGATGAGGCACATCAGGCATAGTAAATTATGCGAAGGGTTAACTCCTCTACTCAAAGAGAGAGAATCTCAGTCTCACAAAATAAAATCGAACTGCACACAATGTACAAGGCCTGCAGTACAGAAATGACAATGAAGGACTTTATGGCTGGTCAAATTCTAGGAACAGTGGACCTTGAGCCCACTCTTCCTACCCTGGGAAGTGTGTCACTCTAAAGTGATGGAAGCGACCACAGTGAGGATAGCAGTCATGGTCCTTCATGCCCCATGGAGAACATAAAGTATACCAAAACGGACTGTCAGATGAAGGGAGAAATTTGCAAAAACCTAACTGCAGGAGTCTTTCATACCCTTTTCATACCCTTTAACAGATTACATTTTAAAAGGCATAGGAGTTTCCCCTATCTCCAGTATCCTTGTTAATTTAAAAAAAAAAAAAGCCTTCTCAGTTCAAGCTTTCTTTAATAAGTTATTCAGTCATTTATAGCCAATAACAAATTTTCATGATTTTTAAGAGACAGTATCCCTGCATTGATATCTTCCATCTAGAGCTGCACTGTCCAGTCCAGCAGGCACTAGACACATGTGGCTACTGAGCACTTGAAATGTACTTAGTCCAAACTGAGATGTTCTGTAAGTATAAAACATATGCCTGGTTTCAAAGACTTAGTACAAAAAAAAAAAAAAAAAAAGGAGAGATGTAAAATACTTTCTTAATAATTTGATATTAATGAAATAATGTTTTGGATATATTGGAGTAAAGAAAATATTTTATTAAAGTTAAAAAAAAGGCATAGGAGTTTCAAATAATATAACGAATAAAGTTAAATTAGTAGTTATATCATTTTTTCCCCTTGCCCTATGGAAAAATGTGCCTTCTTTTTGAGGAATCATAGAACATTTAAAAATTACAGAAGTACTTTAGGTCATAAAGAAAATTTTAGTGAATTTTATACAGCAAAAATGGTTTGGGCTATTCTCTGACTCAGTGCTCTAAAACTAGGTGGAGGGAAGGGATATATAAAAAGAATAAATCCAGTCTCTTTGAAAAAAGAAAATCTCCTAAGAAGAATAATATTAGAGCCTCAGTTGCAGACTATTGGGAAAACTAATGAAAACAAGAGTACTACAGATCAAAACCTATGGGGTGTGGCCAAAGCTGTATTCATAGGCAGGTGCTTTCCAAGATCACACAGAGTGAATGAAAACAAGTTAACCCTGTATTCAGCTCGGTAAGTTAGAACAGATGGTAACAACCACCCAAAACCAAAAACCTAAAGAAAGTAAAAATAAGGAAATAGTTCAGAAAAAAGCAGAAATCAATACATTAGAAAATAGAAAGAAACAATAGGATCAATCGAGAGGAGAACCTTGGAAAAAGCAAATCTCTGGCATATTCAGTCTAGAAGAAAAGAGAGGAAGCATAAACTAAAAGAAAGAGTGCGTATAATGCAACCCACAGCGGGATGCTTATCCCAGCTGAAGAGAAAGCTTTGGGGGAGGTTGCTGCCCTAGGCAGCTGTTGGGAGATCTCCACCTGGGCCTTCTCCCCACCCCTCGACTCTGACACCCAGTGGTGGTCAACGGAGGAGGAGTGTGCACACCTTCTTCTGCAGGTAAGCAGGCAGGTTTGTGGCATGGCGGTGCACTCTAGGCATGCAGACACAGTACACAGCCAGGGAAGGCTGGGGTGGCCCAGGCCCAGTGATATAGTTCCAGCCTCCGTCCTTGGAATGTCCCATGGGACTTTGCCCATCCCCACTGGAGCAGCCATCAACATGTTCACCATCCCTTCCCCTCCTCAGGCCGGGTCCTACCAGTCCCTCCGTTCCTGGCCTGAGACCCCCCCCTTAGCATCCTCCAGGGTCTGAGGAATTTGCAGGTTTGTAGTGTGAGGGATGGGCATGATTATATCCAGCCAGCTCCCCACTTTCTACCTCTGGAGAGGGGACATGGGAAACTTCACGTTGTGGGGTAGGAAGGGGAGGAGAGCCACCAAGTGGTCTGGGCACTAAAAAGAAAAATTGGAGAATTGTGCACGGTTAATTGCTTACCAGCACTGGCAAAGCTTTGGCTCTTATTTCGCCTAAAAACTGTCTGTCTCCTTCTCCCAGTGTTGATTACTCAATGGAACAAAGCCTTGTTTATTCTAACTACTTCCTGACAGGCTCTGTGCTAAATTGCCCCCACCCAAAGCTGTTTCTTCTTGTTCTTCTTTCCTGAAGTGTCATAGGCAGGTAGAAACCTGGTAGAAACCAGGTAGAAAACCTGAAGGTGAGATTTTGAGAATCTCTGTCAGGGACCTGGAAATCCTGGGAAACAAGGATTTCCTGGGGAAATGGGAATATTTCAAAGCTGACTCCTAAAATGTAGAAAATACCACAATAAGCCTCATAACCATGGTGGGAACTCAAATTCTTCTCTGTTTTCAAAGTTATCTTAAAATTACCTCTAAATAGAGAGTCAGATAATCTGTTTTTGCCAGTCTGTTCTTATTCATTTGCAAGGAATTATTAAGCAAAGATAATGCAATACCACATAAACTTTCAGAATATATATATATATGTTCTGAAATCCACCCAATTTATCTTTATAGCCAACATGATTCCTACACACAAAGTTGCCAAAGGTAGCATATCTAAGACAAAGTACAGACCTGTTTCACTTCTAAAAATAGATGTAAAAATTCCTGAGGCTTTAAGCATTTAATTCAATAATGCATAAAGAGAAACTCTCACCATGATAAAATAGGGTTTATTCTAGGAATGTGATGATTGTTTAATATTAGAAAGTCTGTTCGTATAATTCATCACATCCATTTGCCTAATGACAAAGCTCGTCATCTAACAAATACTTTTTAAAAAATTATTTATTTATTTATTTGGTTGCGCTGGGTCTTAGCACAGGATCATGCGCGGCATGTGGGATCTTTAGTCGGGCATGCGGGATCTTTAGTTGAGGCATGTGGGATCTAGTTCCCCAACCAGGGATCGAACCCGGGCCTCCTGCATTGGGAGCGCAGAGTCTTAGCCACTGAACCATTAGGGAAGTCCCTAACAAATACTTTTTGAGGGTTTTTTTGTGCCAAGCACTGTGCCGTGTCACTGACGTGGTCCCTGACCTCAGGGGCTGCTCTAGAGCAGAGGTGCAGACAAGGAAACAGTTACAACTGAGGGCTGAGGGACTTGGTCAGGGCAAGGGGGGCAGGCAATCTTATTTAGAGGTTAGGGCAAGCGACTGGAGGCAGTGACTTTTCATCCACGGGGAGGGAGTGAAAGGGGGAAGGACCAGCACAGGGAGCGGTGGCTTAGGAGAGGGTGGGTGGCATCAAAGGGAGGACGGTAGTGAGCTGTCCTGGGACCGTGGCCACAGGGTGGAGAAAGGAGAGAAGATGAAAGAGAACTTTAGGAGGCCAAACCAGGAGCGGGTGGGTGCTACGCGGGTGAAGGTGGAGGGACACTGAGTCCGTGCCTTGGGCAACCTGGTAGATGATAATGCCAACGCCTGAAATGGAGAGCACGGAGCCGGGGGGCAGTGGCATGTGGGAGAGAAAGGCGGTGAGCTCAGGGGAGACGTGCTGAGTTTGAGGTGCTTTGTGCCATCCCAGTGGAGATATCCAGGGAGATGCTGGCATGGGGAGCTGGAGCCTGGAGAGAAGAGATGAGCATCCTTTGCAAAAGCATGGATGGGGGTGCACAGAGAAGCACACCGAGTCGGGGGCACCTGAGAAAGAGCCCCAGGGGGCTCTGCTGAAGGCACCAGCAGGGCAAGGAGTGTGATCAGCTCCATAGGAACTGAGAGGGTATCTCATGGTTTTTAAAAGATCTGTGAAACTAGTAACAGATGGTAACTTGACAACCCAAATTTTATTTAAAGGTAGAAAAAGAAGCACATTGTCCCTAAAAGTGTTCTGCATAGCTAATTCTCAGGATGTTCATAGATGTTTTCACAGGAGAATAGAGGGGTTCCATGGTCAAATGAGTCTGGGAAATGCTTATAAAACAAAGTAAAACAGGTATTCCTGACAGCAGAATTTCTCAGAGACTTTACTATGAAAATGTGCAGGGTGACTCTCTAGGAGATGGATCAGTATGCATGGTTTCTCCAAACTATTTCTCAACAGAACCCTTTTCCTCATGGAATCAACATTCTACAGAATTTGCTTTGGGACATGCTGCTCTTACGAAACAGTTACAGTAAAATTGGCAACAAGAAAGAGACACATAACTTTGTTACTGAGGTTTTGGAATTCTGGACAATGTCGTATGACGTGAAACCAGTATCAGAGGAGAAAAGATAAAATTATAATTGTTTGCTAATAATTATGTGCCTGGAAAACCTAAAAGAATCCATCAGAAAACCAAGGAGTATAGTGACATGGCCAAATATAAGATAATTACACAAAACCCAATAATTTCTGTGTGAACCCACAATGCCCTGGTAGTAAAGATAATAGGGAAAGAAAAGTTCCCTTTACGATAGTTACCAAAAATATAAAATACCTGGAATAGTCCTAACAAGACAGGTATAAGACCTATGTATAGGAAGAAAATTGCACATTGTTAATGATAGGAAAAAAATAAAAATAAATGAAGAGACAAATGCTGTTCCTTATGGGAACACTGGGTATAGTAGTGATGTTGACTTTTCCCAGATTAATAATTGGCAACTTGATGAAATGATTCTAAGATTCATCTAGAAGCATAAACAGTCAAGAATGGCTGGGAAAACCTTGAAAGCCAAGCAAATAAAAAGGATTTACTTCAAACACCTTGTAAAACAAAAATAATTAAAATATACTATATTTGCATAAGCATTAACAGATCAACTGAATAAAATATATAGCTCTGAAAATACCTCTCATATAAATAACATGCGATAAATATAAATGGAATGGTTATAAAGTGTTATAAATAAATCTATGACAAATATAAATTTCATATATAGCAAATTAAATATATCAGATGATAAACATAGGCCAATAAAATTCAACTAGTTAAACCATACATATCAAGAAGAAAATATTCATTGTCAAGGACTTCCTAGGCATAAATACAGTAGAAGGGATTGTAAAGAGGAGGATAGATATATTTGAATACTTAAAATATAAAATCATCAAAAAACACAAAGGGCAAACCACAATCAGGAAAAGCATTTGCAATATGGAAAAGATATCCTAATATATGAAGAGCCCTAGGAAAAATAAAATTGGCAATGGACATAAGCAATTAACTGAAGAAAAAATACAAACGGCAAAAAAAGAGAAAACATTGAACTTTACTATTAATCAAAGAAATAAAACAGTTTACCATTTTAAAAGCATCAGCTGTGTTAAGATTAAGACGAGGGATTTACTGCTGGCTTGGGTGAATGCAGCAGTACCCTCCTCTGGTACGAGTATAAATGTGTACACATTTCTGGAAGGAAATGTGTACACATTTCTGGAAGGAAATGTGACAGTTCGTCATTTCCCTTAAAAATGTTCTTCATGTTTGCCCCCAGTCATTCGTTTCTATGATTCTATTCCAAAGCAGTTAACAGAGCTGTGGATGAAGTTTTAGGAACAAGACAAAGGCCATGGCCTTATTTCTAAGTGTAAACAACTGGAAACAATCTAAATTGTCCGCCAATAGGGGTCTAGTTAAATAAATTACGATATGTCTATGTGGTAGATTATTAGACTGCCAATAAATCCCATTTTCAAAGCATGTTTAAGGACCTGGGGAAATGGTTACAGTATTAAGTCAAGTTTGTTTGCTTTTTGGGAAAAAGGATATAAGCTTACAGTAGTATGATCTCAATTTTGTTTACAAATATATACACAGAAGGGACTGAAGGAATACATCAAACGTGAATAGTACTTATCTCTGGGTAGTAGGTGATGGATTTTTATTTTCTTCTTTGTACTTTACTGGATTTTCTTAATTTATCATGATAAGGATGTTTCTTTTATAATCGAAATAGTGCATTTTTAATTATGGAAAATTTGTTTATATTTTTTGAAAATCATTTAAAAATGGTAGAGTCCAAGTAATTCTGTTTAACTGAATGCTAGCACCTGGGGAAGGGTCTCCAGTGGCATGCCACAGGGCTCTGTCATGTCCAACATTTTATTTCTGATTTGAAGGAGGATGTAGAAAGGACTTCATGCTTTTGCTTGGCACCTCTTCTCTGTGGTGGCTTGGAGGCACTTGGAGAGGGATCTGTGTTCTTCTGCCTAGGAACTCTGTCACCTGAGTGTCTGTGGAAACTTTGGGCGAGCCATCTTGGCCAGAGGGAGGATGCAGGGTGCCACAAGTACGTGGCCTTACCTACAGGTGAGGCTGTATTACCCAGGTGTTGCAAGCACCTCCCTCATGGCCATGGCCAGTCTGGTCCTTTATGTTCCACCCCGTAGGGAGGGGTTCTGCTTTGCCTGAGCCATGTTGGTACCCTCTGAGTCCCCCATAAGCAGAGTGAGGGTAAGGGGAGCGGGCATGGGCCCCATTGTGAGGCTATGGCCTACACTTCCTGGGGACAGTATGGGGAGGAGGGCAGGCCACGGGGCTGCCTGGAGCCCATGGCCAACAAGACGTGTGGCCAGAGCCCACTTGGGCAGTGGAGCAGCTTCAACGAGACCAGGACCAATACAGTGAGAAGTGAGAGGGCACAGGGGGACCAAGGCCCTCTCGCCTCCGTGACTTCCCGCTGGGAAGGAGTTTGGGAATCCATGATGGTGAGGCGACAGGAAGGGAGAATGTGGAGCTGGATGTGTGCTTTCAGAACCGAGTCCTGGCTGCACCCACTGCACCCCAGCCGGGCTCAGCAGACCAGCCTTAGACTTCTGCCGATGACCTCAGAGATGTCAAGATAAAAGACGTACCAGGATGTGGCGTTAGAACCCCACATCCATCCCCAGCCCCTGAAGCCTGGCCGGGAAGGACAACATGCTGCCACCCCTCTGCTGTCCCCCGGCCCCCGACGGCAGCGGGGCTGACCAGTCTCCTGTAGCAAAGCCCACCCCACACTCTGCCCACCTTCTCCCGCCTCCCCACCCCACCTCTTCTCGGGAAGCCATGGGGGAGGCTGGCGCCCATCAGGGCCTCTGTGTCCTGGGGGATTCCAGAAAGTTATAGGGCCAGACTTGGTCCTCCTCCAGCGAGTGGCAGGATTGTGAGGGAGGAGTGGAGTCCAGGGTGTGAATCTCACTTTCTCTGGGGAGGACACACTGCAGAAGCACAGGTAGGGGGAGAGTAGAGTTAGGAGGACATGGCTGGCCAACCACATCCAGGAGGGCTGGCGCTAGACAGATATCCGGATGCAGAGGGACTGGGGCCCCACCTGCTGGCCCACCGTCTCTGGAATGGAGCATTCTGTGCCTTGCACAGAGCATAGGAGCCCAGGGACAGTGCGGCGTGTTTGGCTGTGGGCTCAGGAGCAACCCCCGTGGGAAAGGAGGGGTCGTTGCACCGACCTGGAGCAATCAGACCATAAGTCTGAACGTGACAGTCCATGGAGAGTAGCTGTCAGGGCCAAGGGCGCCAAGCCAGACACACAGAACGCCTCAGAGCCAAAGGTCACATCACGGACCAATATTTCTGTAAGTACATCTAAAAGGAATTTTCTAGAAAAGGGAAATGTGACAAAAACCAAGATTATACAAAAATACCGGCCCCGACTTTTTATTATTAAATTCCACAGACATAAAGTCACTCCATCAAACTGTTATAAAAGTTTCCCATTTCTGTGCTTATCTCGTTGAGGGCAATAAGTTTGTGTCCACTGGTCACAGGCTCCACTTGGCACAGTGCTGGGGATGAGGCCCTGTTCTGAGGTGTCTGGGGGACCTCAGGGAAGTGGGAAGCACGTCTCCTGAGCAGGTGCATCCTGGGACCTGCCTGCTTGCTCCCAGGACTGGAGCACCAGCTCCCCGTGAACTCACCAGTAAACAAGACTGTTTGGGAGTGGTGAGCACCACGGGGTGCCCTGGATGGGGTGACCCAGCAGAACACTACCTGGCTGGGATTCACGTAAAGGGAATGAGCTCTGCTTGTTCAAGGAAAAGCCAGGAGGGGCTTCTAGACGGGGGTTGGGGAGTAGAGTTTGGCTCACGGAGAGGATGGATTCTGATGAGCGGCCCCTCAAGGAGCCACGCATTTCCTGTCCGTGAGGGAGGCCCTGTCCCTGGAAGACTTTAAGCATAGCAAGCCCGAGGTGACTGGAGCCAGGAGCCCTGCCAGGAGAGGGGCCTGAGCTGTGTCCCCCAAGGCCCGGCCGGGAGCGCTCTAGGGGCTGTGAGGCCGAGACCCAGACTTGGGGGAGAACGTGGCCCGGTATTCAGATGCTGTTATTTATTCCAAGCTGTGATGGAAACAGAGCAGCTTCCCTACCCTCCGCTCCCCCTGTGCCTGTCCCCAGGCCTCGCCAAGGCTCCAGTGGGGATAAAATCAGTAGCACTTGTGCAAGTGACATGTTGTTTGTCTTCCAGCTTATGAGAAGCCTCTGAGTTATCTCAAGTTTTGCCTAAAACAACGTTTTTCTCCATTTCTTAAAAAAAAAAAAAAAAAAAAACACAGCAGAAGAAAAGAGATTATCTTATTTTATACAATATGCCATCAGCCAGGGAGCAGAACACCGGCAACACTTGAGGGTTGCATAGCAACTGGCTTTTCAATTGATTTTTTTTTTTTTTTGAGAAGGCACCAAAGCTACTGAACTGTTCTCATTTTAAATATTTCCTAAGATGATGGAAATCAAAGCAAATGGAAATCAGAGACTTGGGGACAAGCAAAGAACATAAGGTATCTTGTTGTGAAAGACCAGGTCAAGACAAAATATGGAATGCTCTTAGAAATTTTTCAGCATTGGAGGGGAAGGGTCTGAGAAATTCTGACTGTGAGTCTCTTAGTGGAAGGCAAGAGAAGAGAATGCTGGGGCAGGGCTCAGTGTTCAAGGGCCCAGTGCCACCATCTGCTTACTGCATGTCCTGGGCCATCGCCTACCTGCTCTGGACCTCCGCTTCCCTGACTGTGTGAGGGGCAGTGTAGGGGATTCAGAACACCCCAGGGACAGCCCCTGGTTTCCCCAGAGTCTGGGTCCCAACCTCCAATCAGATGGGGGCCAGGCATGGTGTCCAGCCCCTCCCCACCCCCCCCCCGGTCATTGTGGCCCACCTCCTGAGCCAGACTCTCCAGGGTCCAGAGAAGAACAGGAAGCATTAGGGCCAGAAGTGCCCCACAGGCTTGAGCTGGGAAGGTTCATGTGAAGAATCCTGAGCTGGCTTTCTCTTGGAATAGCTTCCCAGCTTCTGGGAGGATGTCTGGAATGTTCCTTGATGATATGGGAGTCCTGAGCAGAGAAATAAGGATCACGCCTTCCAGCCCTCTCTGGTGTTGGGGTTGCAGATGCCTGTCATGAGGTTTGAGCTCCAGGCATCGCCTTGCACACCGGAGCTGCCCGGAGAAGACCCCCAGCCTCGGGGGAGCCCCTGCTGCACCCATCTGGGGGCTTGGTGTTAATTCTGGCCCTGTTGATCCTTGTGGGACCTTCAGTGAGCTATTTACTCTCACTGAGCCTTAGTGTCCCCTGTAAGGGGAGCGCACACTAGCAATGACAACAGGAACAAGGGTATTCATGCAAGTCACAGCCTGCAGTGCCCTCTTTGGCTCAGACCCTGTCTGCAGCCCCTTATGTGACCTCACACACTTCACCCTCACAGCAGCTCTCTGGGGCAGTCACCTCGTCACCCCCACCTGCCAGGACAGGTGAGTGGCCTACCGAGGTCACACAGTGGTGAGCAGCTTTGCTCAGGGGAGGCTGGGCTGGGCTGTTATTCCACAGGCTGGGGAACATGAGCTCCGGGCTCTTTGGCTATGCTCCCCTTAGGGGTCTCCCATGCCAGTGGTTCCCCACAGAGGGCATTTTGCTGCCCCCCACCCTGGGGGTGCTCATGGCATGTAGCAGGTAGAGGCTGGGATGCTACTCAGCATCCTTCAGTGCACAGGACAGTCCCCACCGCAGAGAATTACATGGCCCCAAGGGCCAGCAGTGCCAAGGTTGAGAATTGAGCTCTGCTTTCTTGAACCCAGCAGATCTGGACTCCACTCTGTGCACGCTGTCCTGTTTTGTGCATCTTTGGGAGGGCGGATTGGGCAGGAGACCCTCTGGGGTCATGGCAGTTGAGAAGGCTTCGGTGGGCTTCAGCTGGATCCATGGGACATGAGCCAAGGCGCAGAGACAAAGAACATTGTGGGTGCTGATCGCCATGGACAGAAGCGCCTGAGCTCCCAGCTTGGTGCTGTGGTTGTGCCCACTTTGCAGATGGGAAGCCCAGGACAGTGAGGTAACTTGTCCAAGAACACAGGGCAGATGGCAGATGAGCAGGCCTCCAACCCCAGGGCCCTGAGCTGCCCAGGTGAGCCCCACCTGTCACTTGCAGGTGCCCTGGTGGGCAGGGTTTGTGTTCTGAGGGGCTCCCTGATATGCCCCCAAGCCTGCAGAGTCTCCAGGCTGCTGGTCCCACTTTTCTCCTGTCTCCTTGACTGAGGGAGGTAAGAGCATAAATATTGTAATTCAGCTCATTCTGGAGCAAACAATGGAAATGTCAGAGAGCAGTGATCAGAACAGAACTTTCTGCTCAGGTCTTAACTGATTTGTTTAATGTGGGACCACAGAGGCTGTCAGGGGCTTCCGTGGTCCCCCTTGAACCGGCGCCCTGGCGTCTCAGAGCAGCGCTCTGGGATCCAGGCGTCCCACCAGCTGAGGCCCCGCGCTGCCGTTCCTGCGGCTGCAGCGCCACCTGGTGGCCACCTCAGCTCTCGCCCTTCCTTTCCTGTCCCGCCTGCCTAGGGGAGATGGCCCTACAGACAGAACACCTTCAGAGGTGGCGTGGCTTCCAGGCCCACCTCCACCTCTTTCTAGCGGTAGGACTTGGGGTGAGTTACTTCAGTTGTCTGAGACACGGTTTCTCATCTGGAGAATAGGTCAATAACAGCATCTATATCTTAAGGAAATTATACAGTTTAAATTAGATGATACGTGTGAACGCAGAGCCTACGGCTACCACCCAGCCCCAGGGTGCGTAAATGCCCTGTGTACTGTAAAAACAGCTCCATGTACTATGGACAGCTGGCACCCTTGGCTCCCTTGGGAGGAGGGAGGCTGATCTGTGAGATCCCGGCTGGTTCTGGGGCCACCCCCTTGCTGGGCCTGGGGTGCTGCCCCCTGGAACACCATGGCCCTGTGTGCAGTCCCCAGCCCAGCACAGGTGGGAACAGGCAGAGAAGCCAATGCAGAGAGGAGCAGATAGACGACTTTGGGGCCAGGAGGATGCAGATGACTCCAGTGAGCTGGGTGTGAGAATCTTAACTGCAATAGCAACTCTCTCAGCCTCTCTCCATCACTTCTGAAGGAGAAATAGACACGTCTCCTGTCCTTGCTCAGATGAGGACTACAGCTCACGTGCTGTGTGAGACATAGCAAAGCCACGGGATGGAGGGGTCTGAGGGCTGTGGATGTGGGCCGGGTGGCAGAGGAGTATGGGGAGATCCCACTAGAGCCCAAGTGACCCTTGTGGGTGCCCAGACCTCCCTCCTGGGCCCTCTGCCTGGACATATCTGTCTGTGAGGAGCCCTTCAAGGCAGGCGGAACCTATGGGAAGGCTGACAGCTCTCAGGAAGTAGGAGAAGTAGGTAGAGGAAAGGCTGAGCCTGGGGTGCTGGCTTCTGCCTAGAAGCTCGTGGGTGGTTGTTTGGAGGCTGCCACTAGGCAAGCCTGCTTCAGCCGTTTTTTCGTTCTTTTGAACCTCAGTTCTACTGACCTAACTTGAGTCCCAGGCTGGCTCTGGACTGTTCCCCCAGGAGCTGCACCCCGAGAAGCAGGAGAGCTCCCCAAAGGAAAACTGCTGAACTTTTACTGAGGAAACAAGCTGGGCCCAAAAGGATGATCCCTGGCCTGTGTCCCGGCATGCTGCAGACCCCACCTTTCCCTGCGAGTGTGTGGTCCTCTCCCCATGCTTCCTCTGCAAGCCCCACTGCCAGAAACCATCCTCCCTCTCCTAGCAGAGACACCTCTCTTGCTCATCTCCTGCCACCCCGTGGTCCTGACTCTGCTGACATTACACCAGACAACACCCCCATCCATCTCAGCAGCCACACTGTCCCCCTCCCATCGCCCCTCCCTCCTCACTGACTCAGAGAGCTCTTTCTAAAATGCACATGCGTCTGGCACCTGCCACAGAGCACAAGGCACACTGCACCCTCCTGAACTCTCCAGACCCTATGAGGATCCCAGCCCTTAGCTCCTTGGTGGCCATCTGAGATGGGTCAGATCCTTGAGAAAGTTGGGACATGAGCAGAGAAATAGGAAGTACAAGCAGCTCTGCACCTTGGATGCCGGAACACTGACATTCACCCTCCTCCTCGGGGGTCCTGTCTAGGCTGCAGGTTCCCAGGGCCCAGCGCCTGGCCATTGTTTTCTGTGACCTGCCTCCCCGGGGCCACCTCGTCCTGGTGTAGCCCCTCCAAGCCCTTCTCTCTGCCCCTCCCCTTGGGGAGTCTCCTCAAAACCCAAAAGCCAGGAGGGGGTCCCAGACCACTTCTGCTCTGGACCCTGCAGCGCAAACCCCCATGGGGCTGGAGAACGGAAGTGGCAGGCTGTTTCTTGGAGTGGAGGAAGGAAGACAAGGCAAGAACAAAACGCAAATCAATATTTCAATAAATTATTCTGCCGCAGCAGTGAGATCACAGTGGCTGCTGAGAGGGGCTGGGAACCTGGGCTGAACCCAGGAGCCTGGTGTCTGGGAGGCAAGAGGCACTCGCCAGTGTGCCAGTGTCAGGTCCAGCCTGCTAAGGCCTTTTTTTCCAGGGTTCTCAACCTGGTGACCTGAGAGATGTGTTTTCTTTTGTCCACAGAACTTATTTTAACTTGAGTCAGTGTTTTCCAGGAGGTACGCTTCTTTGTAAAATGTGAACATTGGCCTGAGAAGTCAGATCTGGCAGCCCTGGGCTCTGTCCTTGCATGCCATGCCAATGGGGCAGGCGCTGAGTGTTGTTGCCCCTTCAGCTGGGCGTGGGCTCCTTGGTTGGCCACAGTCCTCGCCACTCCTTATCCCCCCAACTTCTTTACCATAACAGGGAAATACTCTTCTGTAACCTTACCCCTTCTGAACTGGCAAATAAAAGGCAGACTCGTTTTTCTTAGAACCAACGTGCCTCACTGACTTACATCACCGGCCTTGGCCTGTGGGCATTTGGGCTTGCAGCACCCACCCAGCACTTCCCACGAGCCCACCCCCTGAGCAGTCAGGCCTCTCTCTGAGCCCCCAGCTTGTTTGTTCTCACCCTGTTTCAGCCTTTGGCTCTGTCCCCAACTCCATGGCCTTATTGCTGCTCTCTGGCCCTGACACAGTGTGTCTTTCTGACTGGGCTCTTGACTCCTTGTCAAAGATGTGACCAGAGCTTCTCTCCCACTGGTGTTGGACATACCAGCTGGACCCTGGAGAACAGCCACTGGCTTTCCTTTGCCAGCCAGTGCTCTTGACTGGGCTTCCCACGAACCTCCAAGGAGGAAGTCCCCTGCTCATGCTCTTTCAGCTGCAAGTGACAATAACACAACTCAAATTGACTTTCATGGGAGGAATTTCCTGACACACAATATATGAGACACATATCTGCTGCAGACAGCTTCTAGAATGGCCCCTGGTGAGCCCACATCTTGGTATTCACTCCCCGGTGTGGTCCCCTCCCTGTGGGTATGGGCAGGACTGAGATTTGCATCTAAATGGACTGAGACTTCTGTCTTGGATGTGCACCGTCATGCTATCTCTCGGGTCACTCGTGCTGGGGGAAGCAAGATGCCCCATGTGACTGGTCTGTGGTGAGGTCCATGTGCCCGTGAGGAACTGGATCCTGCCAGTAACCACGTGAGTGAATGTGGGAGCGGGTCTTCCCCAGGGGAGCCTTCGGATGAGATTGCAGCCCCAGTCTCAGCTGCCAGCACTCTCATGGGAGACCCTGAGCCAGAAGACCCCACTAGATTGCCTTTGGATTCCTAACCCAGAAACCATGAGATAAGTGTTTGAGGTTTTTCAGACCATAAAGTTTGGAAGTAACTCATTTTGTAGCAATAGATAAACAGGCCTGGGGTAGGCTGGCCTCAGGCCTGGGGGAGCCAGGTGGTTGTGTGAAGATACCAGGAATCAACCTCTCTCCACCCCAGGCCCCACTCTATCTATGCTGGCTTCTTCCTCCCCTGGGGTCTCCTCCCTTGGTGGCAGCTCCAGGCTCACAGTCTCACACCTTTCCAACTCCTTGGCCCCAACCATCATGGTGCTGGGAAGGTGCAAGGTGGGGTTGGCTGGGCCTGAGCCCTCCCACCCCTGAGCCTGGGGTCAGACCCAGATTAACAGAGAGGATATTTTACCAAAGGGGGACTGGGCTGCTGTTGTCGGAAGAGCCCAGGCAAAAGTAGCTGCAACCTACCAGGGGAACAATCCCCTGATGTTTGGGCTGAGAGACATGGCCCTGAGGGAAACAAGGCCCTTTTGTTGGAGATGGACTAACAAGGCTCTGAACTGCGTTTTGGCCTTTGTGGAGTGGGGGGAGTCCACTCCAGTGGGGGCTCTGCGGCCATCCTTGATCAAGTGGTCATCAGTGGCCTTTGTGATCACCCTCTGATCAGGACTTGGGCTGGCAATCTGAAGCCCAGTGGGGTCCATACTCAAGCACCAAATCAGATCCACCCATGAGGGTCCCTTCCTTCTCATTCCAGCCAAAGGTCCTTCCCTAGAAATGAGAGTCTTTCACTCACTTCCTTCTCCAGAGCTGTGGCCTCTCAAGGTTTTCTGGAGGCAGTGATCACCTGGCAGGGTCTTGAGCTGACCTGCTTGGATGAGATATAGATGCCACGTCCCCTTCCTTTGCCTTTTCTGTGTCAGGCGGGGTGGGCCGTGTCATGCTGCAGGAACAAGCAAGCTCCATGTCCCCGCAGCTTACAACAACAAAGATTGATTTCCCACTCACACTTGTATGTTCATTGTGAATTGGCAGAGGACTCTGGTCTCATTGTCACTCAAGGCTTAGGTGACAGAGCAGCTACCACCTCAACATTGCTGGTTCACATGCCAGCAAGGAGAGATCTCTGGAGGCGCTCATGTGGGCAATTAAGTGCTTGGACCGGGAAGAGACACAAGTCACTTTTACTCACAGCTAATTGGCCAGAGCTCGACACATGCTTCTCCGAATCACAAGAGGGGCAGGAGTGTACCTCCCTTCCCCTTTTCCAGCATCCTCTGGGCTGTCCACCTCTGTGCCAATGCCCAACAGGTCCTGGCCACCAGACCTCTCGCTCCAGTCTATGACTGACTTCATTAGGACTCAACTACATCTTTTTTTTTCTTTTCTTTTTTTAAAAAATTTATTTATTTTATTTTATTTATTTTTGGCTGTTTTGGGTCTTTGTTGCTGTGCGCGGGCTTTCTCTAGTTGCGGTGAGCAGGGGCTACTCTTCGTTGAGGCACATGGGCTTCTCATTGCGGTGGCTTCTCTTGTTGTGGAGCACAGGCTGTAGGTGCGTGGGCTTCAGTAGTTGTGGCACGTGGGCTCAGTAGTTGTGGCTCTCGGGTTCTAGAGTGCAGGCTCAGTAGTTGTGGCGCACGGGCTTAGTTGCTCTGCGGCATGTGGAATCTTCCCAGACCAGGGCTCAAACCTGTGTCCCCTGCATTGGCAGGCGGATTCTTTACCACTGTGCCACCAGGGAAGCCCCTCAACTATATCTTATTAAAACAAGTAATCTCATCTCTCAGGAGCAATTGGCTCTGTGCTCAGGACTTGGGAACTGGTCTGCCATCTTGTAAGCCATTGACTTGGGTAACTCACGAGATGCCTGGCAATGACTAGTCGTCCCTGGCCTTGAATCGTTCTTCCTTCTTCTGCAACATGCTGGCTTACTAACAATACCCTATATCTTACTCTCTGCTACTTATACACAAAAAGAGAAATATATGGCTATGCTTGATGGATATATTTATGCAAGAGAAGAGACAAAACACCTGCTTACGTGTCTACCAAAGAATGCATAGTTCTACTTTATGGACAGATGTATCCTTAAAGTGGAAAAGAACATTCCCAGTACTCTCTGCCTAGAGGGAACCACTTTGATGGTGAGAGTATGTGGTGAGAGCAGAAACTGGAATGTCTGCTGTGAGGATTGTGGAGAGAAAAGAGATAAGTGCAGCTTATAGGAGACTTGATTTTGAGATGATATGGTGTATGTTTTATTTGTGGAGGAAGTTGAGGGCAGTGGATTGAATATAAACTTTGGTTTCAGGCTTCCTAGCTGTGTGACCTGGGGCAAGTTACTTGACATCTCTGAGCCTCAGTTTCTTGCCTCTTCGGGTGGTTGTGAAGACTGAATGAGAGAGTGAATGCCAATGCCATGGTGCAGATCAGGCTGCAGTGCTGCCAGTCCAGCAGCCAGCCTTGGCTAGTAGGTATGTGTCATGACACAAAATGGAATGTGGTTGCTCCCAGTGGCTTCCCGTCCATGGCTCCTGAGGGAATTATCCCTGTGCTCCTGTTCCTTATGTGGCTCCTTTGCTGTATCTGCTGCAGGGTTTTCCCCTCCCTTGTGTTGTTTTCTGCAAATAGCTTCTATCAAGGAGAAAGCACAGGGTTCCTTTCCCCTTCTCTGGGCTTGTAGCCATACTGGGAGTTCTGCCTCCCCTGTCCTGGAGCCTGCAAGAATATAAGCTCTTCAGGGTGACCGAGGTTCATTGCATTTGCCTCCTGGCCAGGGCCTGCACAGAGCAGGGGCTGAATAGGATGCAGGGGCCCTGGAGGTGGGGTGGGCTGAATGGACTCTTTGAGGCTTTAGATGGCCTCAGAGCTTGGCTCCCACGTCTCACCTGAAATTGTGCAGTGACTTTGTGTGGAAACTCGTGCAGGTGTGTGGAAAGGCCAGGGAGCCTTTCCATCCACTCAGGAGAATGGAGCCAAGTGGGAGGGGGTCTTGAGAAGTGACTGGGCTTAGCGCCACCTGGGCCAGGTCCCCAGTAGATGGGGTCTGCTCAGCTCCCATCAGGACCACCAGACGCCAACCCCTCTGTTTGTCTCTCCTGCCCCTGCAGTCCCTGAGCCTCATTGAGATTGGGAACCCCTCTCAGAGTCTGGAGAACGTTTGCCGCTGGGCCTACCTCCAGCAGAAGCCAGACTCCGGCCACGATGAGTACCACGATCACGCCATATTCCTCACACGGCAGGACTTCGGGCCTTCAGGCATGCAAGGTGAGCCCCTGGCCCTGCGAGGGCCCCCTGGCAACCTTGGCTCAGGCTGGCAAGGGGGCCTGTGTCGAGGGGGAAGGGTAAGTGCTAGTGACCTCCTAGCTCTTGCAAACCACCAGGAACTCTGAACTTTCCCCCAGGAAACTACATCTCCGGGAGGGACAGGGACGATCAAAGATAGTGAAATGGGCAGAGTCTGGGGCTGGCAGCCTCAGACCAGACAGGATCTGAGGCTGGGTTTCAGAATTTTTTGCTTCCTCCAGCTTTCACAAAACAAATTTGAATAAGTTTTCAATCTTTAAAAGTTAAGAAACTTTACTTAAAAATTCAAACTATATAAAACTGACAGATCTAAAAGAAAAAATTGAAGGTCTACAATCATCATTGAAGATTTTCATATATAGCAAGGCTGCACACCACACCGTGATGGATCTCTTGCAGTGAATGTTGAGTGAAATAAGCCAGTCAGAGAAGAATATATACTTATGATTCCATTTATTTCAAGTTTGGAAGTGAGCAAAACGAATCTGTGGTGTTAACAGTCAGGAGGATGGTCAGGAGGGAGGGAGTCGCTGTTGGAAGAAAGAAGAGGCTTCTGCAGTGTGGGGACAGTTTTATTTCTTGATCAGGGAGGTGGCTACACAGGTGTGATCACTTTGTGATAATTCACTAGTTGTGTCCTTATGATTTGTGCATTCTTATGGCGTATATTATACTTCAAAAGAAAGAGCTTTAACGACCTATATAAAAATGTATATTCAGGGGAGTGGGACCCTGTTTCACCTCACCCCCATCCTCTACAGATAGTCATTTTTATTAGTTTCTAGTTGATCATTGCAGTGATCCTTTTTATAAAAATAAGTATATTTATCTGATATAGGTGCTGATTCCTTCCAGCACTTTATTCCATGACTTATTTCATATGCACCGTTCTGCTCTCTTAACCTACAGCTTCTCTCTGCCAACCACTTGTCATATTCACGTAAATAGAAAGACTTCTTAAGTGACCCCTGATCAGCTAGGATTAGTTCATGTTAATAGAACACCACTGAGGCACTACTGTTGCCCCCTTTGCCACGCAGATCAGCACCACAGTGGGAAGCAGGTGGGAACAGAGAGTGTGACCCCAGATCCCACCAAGCACAGAGTACGGCTCCTAGTTGGTGTGGGTGCCTCTCCACTGGGAGGGGGCTGCTAGCTCCCCTTCAAGCCCTACACCAGTGTGGCCAGCTGACGGACAGAGCACCCTGTCTGCCCTTGGTCCAAGTGAGAGCTCTAATAGGGAGCAGAATTGTTCCATAGGAGAGAAACCAATACAACCTTTGTATTAAGTGACCTCATTCTTCATTTAAAAATGTGAAAGTGCAGCCAAGGATTACCAGACATTAAAAAAACGATAGAATGAAAAGGATGGACCAAGATGCAAAATAAAATTATAAAACTGATGCCGGAGGAAACATAATTTAAAGAAGGGAAAAACACAGTTTATAAAGTAATATCCCCAGAATGAGGAACTACATTTGTAAACCCAGAACAGGTTGCAAGGAAGAATTAGAGAACAAAGGCTTTTCATTAAATTAAAGATTTGACGGTGTCGACTAAAAAATTAAATGCCCAACCTAAAAGTTGAGTCACAGAAATCTTTAGGACTTCAAGCCCGGGAGGCAGCATCTCAAGTAACCCTGAGAGAACTACTTCGAGGAGGCGAGAGGGGAGCTAGGATATATAGGAGTTTTGCAACAAAGGGCAGGTAATAGGAACAAAAGATTACTGTTAATTAAAGAATACTACAAACCTCAAGTTAAGGAATTTACTGCTTTTCTGTGTATGGGAAAATGCAAGAGTCTGAGCTCACTGAATTCATTCCTTTGATATGCACCTCAGTTATCTGGGGCCAGTATCCTGTGTTTTCACATCCAGAGTTTCCTCAGGGCTCACAGTGGGGATTGGCTGCAGTCTGATGGCTGCTAGATGGCAGGTATTCTTTGCCTCAGGGTTCACCAGCTCACTGGTGGTGGCTGCAATCGCTGATGACTGTGACATCCTTTGTGGCAAGCAATATTCCATTTCTCAGTGGGTAAAATAGAAAATTCAAAAGCTGAAATAAAAAGTCAACGGATCCAAAAAGATTAAAATATGAGAGAAAAGTTGATGTAGAGGCTCAATCCAGGAAATACAATATCTATCTAAAAAGATTTCCAGAAAGAAAATAGCAGCAGAATAAAATAAGGGGGAAGGATATAAAGAAAAAAATACAGATACATTTTCAAGTCTTCAGATCCTAAAGGTTCATGTAATGCTAATGTAGGTGAATGAGAAATACTCATACTGAGGCACATATTCATGTGCAAGCTTTGCATGCAAAGGACGAAGAGAAGACCACAAAGGTTTGCTCTGGCGCTGATTGGAGAACAATCATCTCAAAATCTACAGCGCAAAAAATGCTTTACGACATAGATTTTCCTGTTTATTAGAAGGGAAAAAGACAATGGTTAGATACGATGCTTTTACAGACAAGTCTAAAACCAGCACTCCCCCGTCACGCTTCCTTCCCTTCTGTGCTTTTCTCTGGGAGCACGTTGCCTGGGACCTCCCTGTGGGGTCTCAGAAGAGTGAGACTGAGTCGGGGGTGTTGACTTAAAAAAGAATATATGCACAACGTGAGAGGTGCGAGTTAAGTGTTATTGGGGGCAAAATGAGGACTGCAGCCTGGGAGACAGCATTTCAGAAAACTCTGAGAAACTGCTCTGAGGAGACGAGGGGAGGAGCCAGGATATAGAGGAGTTTTGTAACGAAGGGCAGGTAATTGGGAACATGAAAAGATTGTTGTTAAATAAAGAGAACCACATATCTCAAGGTAAGGAATTTAGTGCTTTTCTATGTATGGGAAGATGCAAGAGTCTGGGCTCACTGAAGTCATTCCTTCGATATGCACCTTAGCTATCTGGGGCCAGTATTTTCACATCCTGAGTTTCCTCAGCGCTCACCAAAGTGGGTGGCTGCAGTCTGATGGCTGCTAGATGGCAGGTATTCTTTTCAGCCCTGAGTTTCCTCACGGCCTCACCAGCTCATGTTGGAGGGCTGCAATCATTGGTGACTGTGACATCCTTTGTTTATTGATATGGCAGGAAATATTCCATTTATAAATATTCCATTTATCAGAGGACAGGCTGGCTTCTCACTTGGTGGGCCTCTAGGACGCCCAGGCTCCTAAACAGAAGCCCCCTCTGGCACACAAAGCTCTGTATGTACTTCTGTATCTTGTCCAGGGGCAAGTGGCTAGGCCCTGTTCTCTGGATTTCCTCCGATTTGGGTGGGGTCATCATGTCCTCCCATCACCCTCCCCCTCCCCGTGGGTGGGAATATTGGCTTCCCTGGGGACATCTTAAGACACCCCATGATCAGGCTCAGCCTAGTCAAGGGGGATCATTCTTCCACAGACCAGCCATGCCACAGGGAGGCCTTCCTGGCCTTCCTGCCTGGGTGGTTCAGGCTCATTCCTCAGCCCTGCCTTCATTCCCTGTCAGGCTCCATTCCCGACTGCTTCCTTGGACCACACACTGTAACTGGGCTGGCAAAACCCACTGTGTCTCCTCACTGTTACCTGTGAATTCAGTGGCTCTTCAGAAGCCCTTGAAGGGGTGGGGTGGGCCCACAGGCCTGCTGGAGGGCCCTTGGCATCTCATGTCAGGGGTTGGCCTGCTGCAGCTGCCCCTCCCACTCCCGATCCCCATTTTCCACCTTGCCCGGAACAGACCCCTGGACCCCTCAGCAGGAATGTGGCTCATAATGTCCTCAGTCAGAGTGCAGCGTTGCCGGGCCAAGGGCTCCGAGGGCTCCGAGGGCCCCGTCGTCTGTGGCTGGTCTGCCCCCCAATCCACGCAGCCAGTCCCCTCTGCATGACTCAGCAGGGCAGCGTAGCACCTTGGCTGTCCTTGCCTGACTCTGCCCCTGAACAGCTCAGGGCCACCCTCACTGTAGCCTTCTCTGCACTATGGAAATCCATCCAGTTGAAGACCCAGAGAAGGACCTATGGACCACGAGGGAGCCAGGGAAGGTCCCGAGGGAGTGGGCTCGGGGTATAATGCCAGGCACCGGGGCCAGGGTTCCTGCAGCACCAGGGGCAGGTGTGGAGACAATGTGCTACCCAGGGGCCAGAAGGCCACTCAGCCAAGCGGGGGGAGGAACGCGGGAGGTGGCCTGAAAGGGAATAGCGGGAAGGAGGTTACCGAGGTGGCAGAAAGTCTTAGCAGGTGAGACCTGGACTCGGGAAACTGAGCTGGCTGCGGTGTGGCCACAGACGGGCAGGGCTGAGGCCCGCTGCCCTGGGGGAGGGGACGGGTGGTCTCCTGAGCCATGCCAGCCACGGGGGCAGTTGGCTCTGCTCATTTGCTCCGGGGGTGTTGGGGTCAGGGCCCCTAGATTTGGGCAGGGCTCTGAGCCTGGGAGCTGGAGCCGCCCTTTGTCCCCTTCCAGGCTATGCTCCTGTCACTGGGATGTGCCACCCTGTCCGCAGCTGCACCCTGAACCACGAGGACGGCTTCTCCTCAGCGTTCGTGGTGGCCCATGAGACTGGCCACGTGTAAGTGGACTCAACATCCTTGTTGTCTGAGGAAGGTCGGGGTTCAAGGGGCCCCACTTCTCCTCTGTGCCCTGAGAGGGACAGGCCCTGTATGAAAAGCCCTTGGGATGTGATGTCCTGCCCCCGTGCTGCACAGGACAAGCGGGAGGCCCACTTTCTGCTGAAGGCCCCAGGCAGGAGCTGGGGGCTTTCCACCCATTATGCCATTCAAGCACCTGGGAGGGGTGGGGGGGGTCTTCTTACCCCAATTTACAGATGTGTAACTTGAGGCTCTGAGGGAGCCTTCCCCAGGAGCAGAGAGCTGGAGTTGGGGAAGCTACTCCGCCTGGGTGTGCATGCTGCTGGGTGTGTAGCGAGGGCTGTGGACGCCTCTGCCTCCACTGCACTGTCATGTAACAGTGCTCTGCCTTGGGGACAGGATACCTGAGGGGGGCTGCTGCTGGATGCTGTCACCTCAGAGTGCCCCTGACTTTAAAGTTAGCTGGTAGAAAATGGGTACCACCTTGCTCAGGGCAGACCAAGCCAACTAAGGTCGGGGGGGCAGCTCGGGGAGGTTAGGGGTGCCCTCCGAGCATCAGGGTGGGGTGGAGCTGACAGATGAGTGGGGCCAGGTGAGGGTCCAGTGAGGCTGCCTTGTCTTCCTGCACAGGCTGGGCATGGAGCACGATGGGCAGGGCAACCGCTGCGGTGACGAGGTGCGGTTGGGCAGCATCATGGCGCCCCTGGTGCAGGCAGCCTTCCACCGCTTCCACTGGTCCCGCTGCAGCCAGCAGGAGCTGAGCCGCTACCTGCAGTGAGTACCACCTGTGTCTCCCAAGGACGAACCCGAAGTGCCGGACTCAGCGCCTCCAGCCTGAGGTGCAGGGAAGGGGAGAGGGAGACAGCAGTATAGGACGGGGGGGATCCCATTGTTGGGGGCTAGGTTTTGGATGGAAAGTGGTTATGACAGCTGCACCTTTAATGGACGCCTGGTCCTGGGTAGTTTATGCCAAAGAAAACAGGTGCAGCAGGGAAACTGAGGCAGCACAGCCTAGGGCTGTGGTGTGCAGGCAGGCCCACCCCCGAGGCTTCATGAGGGGCCTCAGCTGCCTCCTGGGCTGGATGGCCAGTCCTGCTGAAGGCAGCTTGTGGCACCCATGTGTCCCCTCACAGCTCCTATGACTGCCTGCGGGATGACCCCTTCACCCACGACTGGCCAGCGCTGCCCCAGCTCCCGGGGCTGCACTACTCCATGAACGAACAGTGCCGCTTTGACTTCGGCCTTGGCTACATGATGTGTACCGCGGTGAGTGTCGGAGCCCACGACACCTCTGAGGGCTGGGCGGGGGGAGTCTGCCCCAGATTGGCCTGGCTTCCTGGGAGGCTGGTGTTGGGTGGCTCCCTGGCACAGGGCGGAGCAGCCCTCCAAAACAGCAGCCTCTCCCTCCACACCCACTGCTCTTTCCCCAGTCGGCACCCAGAGCCCTCCTGGCTGGTCCAGACATGGCTTTAGGAGGGATTGAGGCAGTGGAGTGTTCAGCAGGGGAGCAGCGGGTGCTCATGGGACCCTGCAGTGACCGCCCCTCCTGCCTGGGCCAGAGGAAGGCCACCAAGCCTTCATGCCAAGCACACTTGTGCCCAGCCTTCTGTCCAGGCTCCGTGACAGGTGCAGCCACCAAGGTCTGGAGGCTGGGGAGGCCAACCAGCCTGCAAAGATGTGAAGCACCGTGCTGTCTGCTCGAGGTCCTCAGAGCCCCAGAATCACACAGAGCTCAGGGCACCACACAGGCCTGTCATGGGTGGACAAGTCATTTCTGGCTCTGCAGCTGTGCAAGAGGACCCTGGGCGACAGGGTGGCACCCCTGGAGGGTCCCTGAAGTGGGAGGTGGCCTGGCTAGCTGCTGGTGCTCTCTTCCAGTTCCGGACCTTTGACCCTTGCAAGCAGCTGTGGTGCAGCCACCCTGACAACCCCTACTTTTGCAAGACGAAGAAGGGGCCTCCCCTGGATGGGACCATGTGTGCACCTGGCAAGGTGAGTTGGGGCAGAGGGCAGGCACTGTGACATGCACAGATCTCCAGGGACAGGCCCCGCAGGGCCCTCGGAGTAGGGCCAGGGGTCTTCTCAGGGGACCCCTTCCTCATTTCTAATAACCCCACACTCCACAGCTTCTGCCCTGTGCACTCTTTCTTCTATGGGAGGGAACCTGGTGTCTCAGATCTCCTCAATGTGCTTCAAGCCCCACTGCAGGAATCCCCTCCTCTGAGGACCAGTTTCAGGGTTCCAGCAGCCTTCCATCTCCTCCTGCACACTGTGGGTGACTGGGTCACCTCATCTTGAGGCCAATATTGGCCAACATTCTGGTGACCACGGGATCCTCAGGCCCAGCATCAGGCTTGGCCTTTCTATCCTCTGGTGCCTTGGTGTTTGGTCCCTGGTGGGCAGACTTGTCCCTGGAGGTAGCTGGATGGCCACCCAGCAGCGCCTGCCTGCTGCTGCAGGCCCTCTTCCCACCTTCCCACCTCCTACTTCCAAAGCAGCAGAACAAAGGGCTTCTCCCTCCAGGCCAAACTCTGGGCCTGATTCTCATTGGTTCAGATGAAATCACACTCCCACTCCTTGGCCAAGCACTTGCTAGGGGGCTGGCTTATGCAGATGAGCCTAAGCCTAGCCCAGGAGGATTCAGCCCAGGGAAGACACGCAGACCCAGCAGCATCCAGTGAGGCCCAGGAGAGGACTCCAGCACACGTCCCCCAGAGTCAGGCCTAGAAAGGCACCCAAACCACCTGAGCCTGAGGTTCCTACACCACAGGTCTTAAATTCTGCTTTATTTTAAAAGCCCTGGCAGAGCTTCTTAAAGATATGGATTTCCAGGTCCACCCTGAAGATTTTGATTTGGGATAAGGACTGAGAATTGTTTTGTTTGGTTCTTTATTTGTAAAATTATGGTAAAATTCACATAACTTAAAATTCATCACTTTAACCACTTTCAGTGGCTTTTAGTACATTCATAATGTTGTGCAACCATCACCACTATCTAGTTTCCAAAACTTTTCATCACGCCAAAAAGAGACTTCATTAAGCAGTGACTTCCCATTTCTCTCCTCTCTCCAGTTCCTGGCAACCACTAATCTGCTTTCTCTGTCTATGGGTTTGCTTATTTTGGAATTTCATATAAGTGGAATGATATAATATGTGCCTTTTTCACTTAGTATAATAACTTCAAGGTTCATCTGTGTTGTAGCAGATATCAGTGCTTCATTCCTTTTTATGGCCAAATAACATTCCACTGTATGGATATACCACATTTGTTTATCATTTGATGGACATTTGGGTTTTTTCCACCTCTTGGTATTTGTGAATAGTGCTGCTAATGAACATACACGTGTATGTTTCTGTTAGATGTGGGAAACGGTATTTTTAAGAGGTGCCCCAGGTGATTTAGCTGTGCCCCTAGACTTAATGGACTGTCAGAAGTTGGAAATGAAATGTTGTTAGTAATACTCCAGGGACTTAGTAATGCCAGAGCTGACCTCGTAGCCCTGCTCCCCACAGGAGCTCGAGGGAGGGAACGGGGCCCCAAAACATTTGCCATAACCCCAGTGGGGAGCCCAGTAAGTGCTAAACTGGAGAATGGGACTAGCTCAGCATGGCCTCCTTCCCCAGTCTGCCCCTCCAAGTCCAGCCCTGGGTGGAGAGAAAGAGTGGGAGCAGCCCCTGCACAGTGTGCTCGCCCAGGGGTGTGTGTGGCTGGCCTTCACCCACAGGAACACTGACCACTACAAAATGTGGGCCAAAGAGTGCCTGACCGCCAGCTGATTGGCCCGCTTCTCCTGGGCGGGAGGTGGGAGTGGGCGTGGGGTCTGGTGAGGATGGTGGGCAGATATGGCCAAAGTACCCTTTCTCACAGAAAGCACTGACTCGGTGATGACCTTTCACTCTTTTTGGTGGTAGTACCCTTAGTTCATTTAGCCCAATAAAAACCCCATCATTTTATGTATTAAAAATCAGTCTTGTGCTGATTGAGGGGGTGGAGCTGGGGCTTAGCTCAGCCTGCCCTCGTTCACAAGGAGCATAGGTAGAAAGCTAACCTAGGTGAGGGATTCCTGGTGTGTGTGTGGAGTGGGGCTGGAGTGGCAAAGGGAGAGAGGAGGAGGGGAAGGGCACCTCCCGGGGGCCTATCAGAATCCTCTGCCTCTATGAGTTACTTATTGCAATGTAATCTTATATTTGGAAAGCAATCATCCTTTGTCTCTCCCTTTCCTGCAAGAACAGCCACAGGGCCCAGGAGAGAGGAGAGGCAGAAGGGAACAGGGGGAAAGTCTAGGCAGGTTGGAGAAATAGCAGGTCATCTCAGGGACCAGGGCTTTGCCAAGCTCAGCTGTCCCTTTCCGTCCCTCTCTGCCCCTGTTGCAAGACCCCTGGCAGGGGGTCACACAGCACTCAGGCTCTGATTGGGGTCCTCATGTCCACAGTGGGTCATCCCAAGAGCATTCTCCCCTCTTGGCCTCCATCACTGGATTATACCCCTGCTTACTCACAGTTTCCTACACCCACCATTTCCCAGAGATGGAACAATGTATCTATATTCCATCCGCAGAGATGACCTGGAGAGAAGGAACAAGACTACAGATGAGCCACCTCCACTGCCTGCCCCTCAGTTTGATGGCTTTTTCATTGTCTGCCTGGGTTCCCACAATGGGGTGGGAAGGGTGCAGAGTGCATGTGTTGGTGAGATCAAGTGGCGAGGATGGTCGGTGAGGAATGAGGGCCAGTGGGCACACAGCTTTCTCATGGAATCAGGAGTTTTGGGCAGGCGTGTTTGGCTGAGAGGGGAGAGGTGAGCTTGTTGATCTTGGACATGGATGTGGGCAGTGGACCTGAGGATTAGTCACCTCAGCTTCACATTCATCCATCCATCCATGTGTCAGGCTCCCTCTGCCTCCATCAGACCTCGCTGTCTGTGGGGGTCGGCCATGAATGTGACGAGGCAGCCATGACATGGTGGTGAGGAGCGGGATGGGGAGGGACCTGTCGGGAGCTCAGAGAGGCTTCCTGGTCAGTGACCCCAGCCAAATCCCAAAGGGTGGAGAGAAGTGGGACCAGTGCTCCAGGCGGGGGGACCTCATTGGGTGGGAGCACAGTGAGGATGGCTGGGGAGGGTGGATGAGAGGAGCATGATGTTTTAAAGTATAATGTATTAGTAGAAAAGTTGAGGTACAGTAGGGCCAACAGATCAAGACAATTGCCATTGAAAAGATAGTTTGTTCCTCACAGATCCCAAAGGGAGGGGCCACACCACACCGTGGCAGGGGGGCAAGGGGGGGCGGTCGGGCACACAGGGAAGCATCAGGATCAGTTGGAGAGCAGAGGGCGGCAGGAACTGCAGTTTCTGCAGAAAGGAATGGCAAGGCAAGGTAAGCAGGCTTAGGATTGGCCGGTGTGAATAATTTCAGTGGGCTCTGGGGCATAGGGGCTGCCCCTAGTTGTCTGGCACCTGACTGGCCCTGGAGTGATTAGGCTGGAGGATGGTGGCCTGGAATTTAGGAGCCCTGATGAAGGAGGTGGCTCTGTGTGCTCTGGATTGATTGGTTTGCACTTGAAAATTGCACTAGTGGATGAGTTGTTTACTATTTCTAGGAACTGGCTAACCCTGGGAGGGACAGTCCCCCCAGGGTCAGCAAGGCCCAGAAGTCAAAGCATCAGAATCCAGAAAACAAAAGACCTGATTAACACACATGGCTCCCTAGGAGACTGGGTGATGGTGGGAGAGAGGGAAGGACTGATTGAACTGATGATGGCTGTTCCTGAGCCTGCTTCATGACCTGCCCTGTCCAGGGTGCTGGGGACATGGCTCAGATCTGCTCTCAGACAGGTGTGCCCTGTGGCCACACAGTGTATGCCCTGTTTACCCTGGAGGCAGGGTCAGGCCAAGCACAGAGGGTCCCCCCAGGTGCCTCTACCCTGCAGGCTGGGCTTGTGGGCTTACCTTGCCCTCCTTGCCTGAGCCAGGGTCAGGGTCACGGGCGGGGTGCAGATCCAGCTGGGTCAGGATGGCTCCTGCGTCAGTGTGTCTTGGCAGGAAGGAGTCCTTCATGTGTCTCACATTCACCTACAGTGTCTTGGGGAAGCAACGCTTACCCTAAGTTTTCATGAATTCAAAAGGACTGTTTCAGAAACATGTGCCACGGTGCTTATCCAGAGTGCAGAGGCCCTGTGATGCCCCATGTTTTGCTGCATAGTCGAGAACTGGCAGGCAGGCCTAGCAACAGGGACAGCCCATGGTCTGGGCATGGGAGTTTAAGCCCTGGGTCCCTCCCTCCCTCCTCATTGTGTGACCTTGAGCCATCCTTTACCCCTCGGGTGAGTCACCTAAGTGTCCAACTCAGTTATCCTCACAGCCCAGGCTCCTGGCACATGGTACCAGCTTGGGACATGCTGGGGGGTGGAGAACGGAAACCCAGGACCACAGTGGTTCAGAAATGTAAATGTGCACTTCCTGAAAAGAACAGTCTGCCTTTCAGGCTTTCAGACCAACCTGGCAGTGTTCCCAGCCCTGCTTAGGTGCACCAGCGCTCTCCGTGGTAGTTATCCTGAGAGGCAGCCCTGGTCAGGATTGTCCATGGGTACGTGTGGGCTCTGAATTCACTCATGCATGACATGTGACTTTGTGCTTTAAAATTTTTAAACCTCTCTATTGGATGAAATATTTGTAGGCATTTAAACATACATTTATAAAGCATTTTAATAATATTAAACATGTTTCTTTTATAATAACACTGAAGCATCAGAGTATAAAATTGTTCATTTGGGATAATTGCACTCTTTTAAATAAATGCTCATAGTCATCCAGGAGGAAATAAACCAAATATTAGAGGGACACCTTCTGAGTGGTGGAATTAAGGGTGATTTTCCTGTCTTTCTGCTTTGCCTTGTTTTCATATTTTCTACAGTGCGTGTGTGTTGCCTCTGTGCATTTGGTTGGACCCAAGTCTGTGGAGGAGGTGATCCATCACACCATGGGCCTGCGGAGTGTCCTGAGTTGTCCCATGCCCAGCTCCCCATTTACAAACTGGGGACCAATTTGTTCACTGGGGACAGGGGGACCACTATGTGGCCTCCTCCATCCCCCTGGCCCTTGGTTCCCATGCCCACCAGTGATTTAGAGGCTGGGCCCCGTCACAACCTTCAGAGGTGCCAGGACCCTTCCCATCCTCTTTGTCTTAGTCAACAGGGGCTGCTATAACAAAAAGCCAGAGACTAGGGTGGCTTAAACAACAGGCACTTATTCCTTACACTTCTGGAGGCTGGAAATCCAAGATCAGGGTGTCGGCATGGTCGGATTCTGGTGAGGGTTGCAGACTGCCATCTTCTCTCCCTGTCCTCACATTTTGGAGAGGGAAATCATCTCTCTCTTGTCTTCTTTTAAAGGCACTAATCTCATTCATGAGGGCTCCACCCTAATCACCTCCCAAAGGCACCACATTCTAATACCATCACATTGGGGTTAGGCTTCAACATGTGAATTTTGGGGCACACAAATATTCAGTCCATAGCATTCCCCTGCCTGGGCCCTCCTCCTTTCCTGCCAGCCCTCCCCTTGCTCCACCAGCTGAGGGGGACACTAGCAAGCATTTCTGTGGGTCTTTCCCTTCCCTGGTTGAGTGAGGGGAGCTCTGAGGTGAGAGATGAGGTAACTGTGGCCCGGGAAGGATGTGAACAGCATCACTGGTGACCTGGAGTCAGGCCTGCTGGACCCCAGGTAGCTCATGACTGTGCTTGTTGGCCATGTGGCCGGGTGCCCAACCTGGTGGTGGTGGAGCCCTCGATCACTTGCCCAGAGCCCGGGAAGGAGAATCCAGGGAGTGGCAGCCTCTGCAGAGCCTCGTATGGGCTCAGACTGGTGCAAAGGCAGGCCTGGGAGTGCTTCAGCTGTTTGGGAGGAGTGAGAGGCCTGTGTAAGGAAGAAGAGGCAAGGTGGGCTCCCAAGCAGAGATGTGCACAAATCTAGGGAGACAAGAGCCGAGAACCAGGAGGGATACATGGGAGCAACGTGGCATGGAGACGGGAGCTTGGCTGCCCTGGAAATGGGCTCTGAGACAGAGAGCTGATGGCAAGGTGTTTCCTGAGGAGCATGGTCAGGATTAACACCTGCAGAGAGAGAGAGTCATTGAACAGTGGTGTGGTCACAACGTGGGTTCAGCCTACCCTGCCCAGAGCTCCGGGCTGGCTTTTCAGAGTTGTCCCCCACCTTGACCTCTGGCCATGGCTGTCCCCAGGGAAAGGGCATGACTCCGGGCTAGGCAGCTGTCTTTGGCTGAGGGCATTTCCTATAAAGGGACTCAACTGTCAGCCATGAGCAACAAGCAGCTCTCCACAGCTGGGGGAGTGAGCGTCTCTGTTCTGCAGGGGGATCCCTGCATTACTCCAGGGGTGGGGAAGGAAATGGAGCTACAGGCTTCTTTCGCAGAGGAGCTCACAAAGACAGTGTGGTCTGTTCAGAGAGCAGTCAGCGCTCCGGTGCCTGGTGTGGCAGTGGGAGATGGAGCAGGGTTGGTGTGTAGGAGCCAGGCCACAGGGCTAGTCTAAATCCTGCAGCAGTGGGGAACCCCAGAAGGTTTTGAGAAGGAAGCAGAGATGGGTTTACCATGAAGCTGACGATGTATAAGCTTCAGGGCCCCATACTTGCATAAGCCCCTTCCAGGGCCCTGGGACAGGCCTCACAATGTGTTCACATAGTCATATATTTTCACTGACCATAATCAATTAGGATCACTCCTCCTTCCCCTCTGATACACTTCTCCTGTTGACATTAGAGGGGCCGTGGGTGCTTTGTGGCTTTGGCTAAGGAGAAATTGTATTTGGGGTATATTTACTGGTGTATTTACATGGTTTTTAGTACCTTATGTGTACGGTTAGGTTGTTGTTTCTATCCAGGTGTAAGAATAGCTTCTAGAAATATTCTTACTGCCTCTGTGCCAACTCACCCAGGGTTGTTGCGGAATCTGTGCTGTGTTCAGCACAGTCTCCTCAACTGATTGGAGAAAAAAGGCCTCACATATACTAGAGGTTGTGATTACTTCTATCTTTGCAATAGTTTGTTTTCTTTGGGGGTTTGTCTTGTAGATGGGGCACTAACACAGATCCAACTTGGATACTTCTTTGGAAATGCTAAGTGTAATAAGATGGTTCGCTTATTTAAAAACTGTCCAGACGTCCAAACATACACATTACAAAACACAAGGGGCACTAAAAATAATTTTCAAAGTCCAGGAGAGAAACCTGAATGCAGATGGGATGCAAAAAGTTTATTCAAAATGTTGATAAAGCTGTTACTAGTTTAACTGCAATTTTGAAATTTGTTTCAGAATGCTTCAATAAAGTAAGGGAGAAACGACAGACTTCTGATTTAGATATATGTATAAAGATACCTTCTTTTAGCATTTTCAAATATATTTATTAAAGAAAATTCAGATAAAAATCAGTGGAAAATAAATAAAAGTTTAAAATGAGTAAAGAAATCAGTAGCAATAAATCTGACTTCAAAAATTTAATTATAACGAAAAAAGTTTTCAGATCAAACTAAAGCAGTCATTCATTAGGAGAAGAGATAAATATCAAAGAGAAATAAGTAACAGGCTCTTGAAACGTTTGACAATGCTGTTAATGAAGAGGAGGGAATCAGATGAACACATTGGAAAAGCATTTAAACTTCTTTCTGATTTTGACATGAAATGTTGACAACATCAAAGGCAATGTAAAGCTCAGAATATTGCCCCTACAATAAGAATGTTGACAGCAACAGTTACTGAGTTGCTAATCCAAAAAGCATTTTAAATCAGGCTCTGACCAAGAAAACCTGAAATACCCTGAAATCCATATCCGGAAGCACACTGGATAGCAAATTTGATCATCTACACATTCACATAACATCACCAATAACATCTCTAAATTACTGAAAATTTAAAAATATTTCGCTCAACCTTCCAGAGCAGGCTAGAGCACACATACCAACTCCACCTGCCACCTGTTTTATTTTCCCCTAACAGTTTCATTAAGATGTGACTCACATTTAAATTCATCCATTTAAAATGTACAATTCAATGGTTTTCAGTATATTCACAGAGTTGTAAAACCATCACAACAATCAAATTTTAGAACATATTTGTCACTCCAAAGAGAAGCCCCGTAACCATTAGTAGTCACTCTGATTCATCCCCCCTCCCCCTTAATCCTCGGCAATCACTAATCTACTTTCTGTCTCCTTAGATTTGCCTCTTCTGAACATTTCATACAAATGGAATTGTACAATGTGCATCCTTCTGTGACTAGCTTCATTCAGTTAGCATAATGTTTTCATGGTTCATCCAGGTTGTATTATGTGTCAGTACTTTATTCCTTTTCGTTGCTCTATAATAATCCATTGTATACATATACTGTTTTTTATTTATCCATTTATTAGTTGATGGACATTTGAGCTGCTACCTCTTTTCAGCTATTATGAGAAATGCCGCTATGAACATTCGTGTACAAGTTATTGCATGGATGTATCACTTTTCTTGAATATGTGTCTAGGAGTGGAATTGTTGGCTCTTATAGTAACTCTATTTTTAACATTTTGAGAAACTGCCAAACTCGTTCCCAAAGCAGGCAGCTGTACCTTTTTACATTCCTACTAACAATTTCTCCACATCCTCACCAAAACTTATTACCTGTGTTTTTATTATAACCATCCCAGTGGATGTGAAGTGTTATCTCATTGTGGTTTTGAGCACCTTTTCATGGGCTTAATAGCAACTTGTATATATCTTTTTTGGATAAATGTCTATTCATTATCCTTTGCTTATTTTTTAATTGAGGTATCTTTTTATTATCAAGTTATAATCATTCTTTATACATTCTGGTTACAAATCCCTTATCAGACTGCTCAGATATATGGTTTGCAAATATTTTCTCCCATTATGTGGGTTGTCTTTTCACTTTCATGATCGTATCATTTGATGTACAAAAGCTTTTAACTTTGGTGAAGTCCAATTTAGATATTCTTTCTTTTGTCACTCGTGTTTTGGTGTTGTAACTAAGAAACCATTGCCATTAGGTCAAGAAGATGTATTCCTGCTCTTACATTTGGATCTATGATCCATTTTCAGTTAATATTTGTGTAAGGTGTGAGAAAGGAGTCCAGCGTTATTCTTTTGCATGTGAATATCCAGTTGTCTCAGCACCATTTGTTGAAGAGGCTATTCTTTTTCCATTGAATCACTTGGTACCTTTGTTAAAAATCAGTTGATCATATGTAAAGGTTCTTTTAGGGACTCTGCATTCTGTTCCATGAATAATATTGTCTGTCCTTATGGCAGGGCCACACTGTCTTGATTATTCTAGTTTTGTGGTAAGCTTTGAAATAGGGAAGTCTGAGTCCTTCCACTTTGTTGTTTTTAAAGATTGTTTTGGCTATTTCTGATCCTTTGACATTTGATATGAATTTTAGGAGATGTTTCTCAATTTCTGCAAAATTCCAGCATAAGTGTTGCATTGAATCTACAGATCAATTTGGGGAGTACAGGCATCCCTCGTTTTATTGGACTTTGCTTTACTGTGCTTTGCAGACATTACTTTTTTTTTTTCTTTTTTAACAAATTGAAAGTTTGTGGCAGCCCTGCATTATCAGTTGATGGTTAGCATTTTTTAACGATAAAATATTTTCAATTAAGATATTACATTGTTTTTTTAAGACATAATGGCACACTTAATAGACTACAGTATAGTGTAAACATAACTTTTACATGCAATGGGAAACCAAAAAAATTCATGTGACCCTCCTTATTTTGATATTTGCTTAATTGTGGTGGTCTGGAACCTAACCAGCAGTATCTCTGAGGTATGACTGTGCTTCCATATTAAACTCTGATCCATGAACATGGGATGTCTTTCCATTTCCTTAGATCTTTGGTTTCTTTCAACAATGTTTTGTAGTTTTCAGTGTACTAGTTTTGCATTTTTTTCTTCAATTTATTCCTAAGGTTTTTTTCTTTTTCTTTCTTTCTTTTTTTTTTCATGCTATTGTAAATAGAATTGTTTTCTTTTTTTAACTCAAAATACTTCTAATTTCTTAGTTGAATTACAATGTTGTGTTACTGCTGTACTGCAAAGTGACTCAGTTATACAAATATATATATATATATTCTTTTTCATACTCTTTTCCATTATGGTTTATCACAGATATTGAATATAGCTCCCTGTGCTATACAATAGGATCTTGTTGTTTATCCATTCTATATATACCAGTTTGCATCTGCTAATCCCAAACTGTTAATCTTATTGGGCTTCCAGTGAGTCATTTTTCTTTTGCTTCTTTTGACATTTTACCTTTGTCTTTCTATATTTGACTATATTGTGTCTGGGTGTGGATTTCTTTGCATTTACTTTACTTGGTTAAATTTCTTGGATGTGTATGTTAATGTTTTTAGTCAAATTTTGGAAGTTTTCAGCCATTATTTCTTTGAATATTTTCTACTCCTTTCTCTGTGTCCTCTCCTTCTGGCACTTTTACTGTGCACATTTCAGTGAACTTATGGTCTTCCATGTTTCTCAGAGGCTCTGTTCATTTTTCTTTATTTTTTTCCCCCTCTTCTCTTCAGATTGCATAATTTCTATTGATCTATATTCAAGTTCATGGAGTCTTCTGTCAGCTCAAATCTACTACTAAGCCCTCTAGTGAATTTTTCATTTGTTTTTGTACTTTTAAACTACAGAATTTCTTTTTCTTTTTTTTCTTTTTGTTTGTGTTTTTTTAGTTTCTATCTCTTTCCTGATGCCATTTGGTGAAGCATTGTTCTTTAGACATGGTTTCCTTTTGTTCTTTGAATGTATTTATAATAGCTATTTTGAAATTTTTGTCTGCTAATTCTAACATTTGGGCCTCCTCAAAGGCAGCTTCTGTTGCCTGCTTACTTTCCTGTGTATAGATTTCACTTTCCTGTTTCTTTTCACGTCTCAGAAATTTTTGTTGAAACTGGACATTTTAGATGATACGTTGAAGAAACTCTGGATATTGATTCCCCTAGACCTTGTTGTGCTGTTGTTTGCTTGTTTACCTGTTTATTTCTTTAGTGACTTGGATGCACTGTTTCAATAAATTTTATTTGCCCTGCAGCATGCAGCTGCTGATATTGCCCCTCAGAGATCACAGCCTTGGGCATATGCATAGTCACCCAGGCCACACAGCTTCCCACCTCCACCCCCAGAACAGTGGGATTAGCCAGGTTCTCTTTGTCTCTTTCTTTGATCTTCCAGCTAAACTTCTGGCTGTTCTGCCTCTATTGGTATCACACCCAA